>NW_028317826.1:3216250-3545000 GCF_062004578.1 Staurois parvus
GAGTCCAATCATTTTGGTACCAAAACCCAAAGGCACCCTGCGCTTTTACAATTAATTTAATGAAGTTTCCAAATTTGATGCCTATCCAATGCCCCAGGTAGATGAGTTAATTGAGAGACTGGGTACCGGTACATCAACACACTAGACCTCACAAAAGGGTACCGGCAGATTCCCCTCACCAAGGTAGCCAGGGAGAAAAAAGCTTTTTTCCACCCCTGAAGGCCACTTTCAGTATAAGAGGATGCCATTCGGCTTACACTGTGCCCTGGCCACTTTCCAAAGGGCAATGGACACAATATTATGCCCGAACCGGCAGTATGCTTTGGTCTACCTGGATGACATTGCCATTGTTAGTACCGATTGGGAGTCCCATTTTCCCCAGGTTCAGGCAGTTATAGACTCCTTGAAGGGAGCAGGATTCACAATCAATCCCGAGAAGTGTGCAGTGGGGATGGAGGAGGCCAGGTACCTAGGGTACTTTGTGGGTAGTGAGCTAATGAAACCTCAAATGAATAAGGTGTAAACCATATGGAACTGGCCCTGTCCCCTAACCAAGACACAGGTCAGAGCTATTTTGGGCATAGTTGCCTACTATCAGATGTTCATCCCCAACTTTGCCACCATTACTGCACCATTAACTGACTTAACAAAAGGCAGGAAGTCAGTAACAATAAAGTGGAATGCAGATGCAAAAGAAGCTTTTCAGAAGTTTAAGACTGTGTTGTGCCAGCATCCGATGCTCGTGGCTTCTGATTTTTCTAAGGAGTTTGTGGTGCAGACAGGTACCTCAAGTGAGGGCTTGGGAGCTGTCTTGTTTGAAGTGGTCAATGGGGAAGAGCACCCCATAGTCTTTCTCAGTAGGAAACTGATGGCAGCGGAGAAAATCTATGCTGTGGAGGAGCGAGAGTGTCCCACTATAAAACGGCTCTGGACTGTCTATGGTACTTTATGCTAGGCAGGAGGTTTCACCTGGTGTCAGACCATGCCCCATTGACCTGGATGAGACAAAACAAACAGACCAATGCCAGCATGGCAAGATGGTTCCTTTCTCTCCAGGAGTTCAACTTTGGAGTAGAGCATAGTCCTGGAAAACAGCATCAAAATGCAGTGAGGGATTCCAGGACAGTTGTACAAAGGAGAGGACTGACACAGTCCTCTCAGCTTTAGTAATAGCTTATTTGGGGCCCAGAATTTTGGAGGTCTAGAGTAAAATTCGGGTGGGCAAAGGACCTCAACTCCTGACTATGGGGACTCCTGGCCCTACAGGGTTAGGCAGCCTCCAGGAAACAGCACATAAGGCAGGAAGTTTCCAGTGCTAAGGTTTGGGAAGTAGGAGCTTGAGAAAGAGACTTGTCTGATGGCTGCACATGTGCTGGAAGCTGCAAAACAACCATTGGACTGTGCTAACCTTGGGGCAGGGGCGGACTGACCATTTGAAAACTTGGGCACTGCCGAGGGCCCGGGGTCAGTAGGGGGCCCCATGAGATGCCCCTGGTACCTTTCTCATAGGCTTTTTTGAGTTTGGGCAAGGACACAGGGGCCCCATGATCCCCTATTGCCCGGGGGCCCCATGAGTTGTCATTCCGCCTCTGCCTTGGGGTAAATCCTGCATATGAACTTTGTTTCCTTCATAATGTTTATGCTGAAGATAAGCAGGCTTTTTTATTATATTTTCTGGAATTAAGTAATTTTGGTGATGCTGCTGAAAGTGCTGTTTGGTTTCTTGTGAAAGAAAAATAAACACCTTTGTGTTTAAGTCAAACAGCTTTGCACATGGTCCCGAGGAGCTATACCCCTGAACTTTACAGTACACATTATTTCTCTTTGGTACCAAAAAAGTCCCACTGATTAAGTAAACTGTAAAATGTGTTCTATAAGTTTATAAGAGATGTGGTGTCTATGATTATCAATCCACTGCACACATTAATTTGAAGTAAAAGGGCTAAAAATGGAAAGAAAAGTTCTCACATCGACCAAACAAATTTCAGCTGTAATTTTCCATAGCAAGTCAGGAACTTTTTGCTGACTGACTGCTGTGATTATTTTTTCCCCTGCAGATTAAAGCCCAACCAAAGACACAGGATTAGATATTGGGTTAGATAAACAAATACTAATGACATCTATTTTTGAGTTTACCTCCGGTAACCTGCTGAATAGAGTGAATGTCACTGCGCAATCCATTAGGCACAAGACCCTGACCGCGCTGCCCAATGCATGCTGTATACACCCCCTCAGCACTTCAAGTCTGCATGAGGATGCTTTTGATGAGGGTTGTGGTCATTACTAAGCTATGCCAGCATAGAAAACCAGAATGGGAGGAGATGAAGCCCTGAGAAAAAGCCAGTTAAGGGTTTTTTTTAATCTATAAAGGAGCATAACATAACAAGGTACAGGACTATAAAGAGGAAAAAGCTGTGGGACTTCATTACGTTGCCTAAGAGTGGTTGATATATGTTTTTTTAGGTGCTGCCCAAGCCTTTATCAACCTTTTCACCCCAGAGGAACCCTTGAAATAATTTTCAAATCCAGGGAACCCCTAGTAAGATTAGTCTATCAGGGGTCATTGGGAAAATGTTCCTTACATTGGTGGTGGTACATGGGAGGAAAGTCCCTGTAATGGTCAAGCATACCTGGCACACAAATAGCTGTGTGTATAGCAGCCATTTTGTAAGCCCCTAGTAAGATTCGTTTATCAGGGGTCATTGGGAAAATGGTCCCTACATTGGTAGTGGTACATGGTAGGAATGTTCCTGCAGTGGTTGTGCGTGCTTGGCACACAAATAGCTCAGTGTGTAGCAGCCATTTTTTTCACCTCACAGGTCTCTCATGCCATTTTGTCATAAGAAGGCATAGCCACAGTGACCTTTACCACCCTCCTTCCTTCAGTTTTTACAATACACAAACTTTTAGCCAATGCCAGAACCTACTTATCAGATCCTTGAGGGGACAGAGGCAGATCCTCTCATGCCTATTAGCCTGAATTCACATGTCAGTCTACAAACCCCAATAAAAAGTCAGACTCCACAAGCCTGAGTTGTAACAGATACGCAATCGTAAAAAGCTCAATTAGGGAAATGGCCAATACACATTCCTGTTAGTCTGGTTATTAGCCAAGACTCTAAAACTCTGTATATTTCATGACTCAAGAAATAATAACAGCACAGCCAGAATAAAGACATATTTGCATCACTTAGTTAATTTGTAGCTTTTTGAGCCAAAACATTGTTAACCTAGGAGTACCGGAAAAAGAACTAGCCTAATTCCTCTCCTAGGCAAATCGGACATCTGAAACCTGTCATATTTATTTTAATCCCAAGGCTAATTTCACGCTGGACAATAATATACACATTAGCAGTCTTTAAATGGTAGGTATTCAGAGATATTATAGAAAACTGTATTTGGAACTTGGTCATAAATGTGGTTACATCCCAGCAACCACCCCTTAGACCGGATGATTAGTCAGATGGTCTCTGTCAACAAGGCCCTTGATGTGAAGAAAAGTGTAATGCAACCACATTTTTATGCCTCCCGTTTAGCATCAAACCAAGGAACAACTGTCAAGTCATTTTGCTTGATTGATTAGACTCTGCTAAAACCAGGACTTACAAGTGTTCTTAGGTTTTCACCCTTTTATCTTTCTGTTGCTTGTTGCCTGTTTGTTACTTTGTAAAATCTTTGTGTTTTTTTGTAATATTTTATTAGCACCATTTTACCTTTTCATTATTAAACTATATTTTGAAAAGTGTTAACATTTACTCTGAGGCTCTAATGTAAACTAAAATAATCCCTGTCTTTTGAAGTGTTCCACTGTATATGATAAATCTCTGACAATACCTGTCTGTGGTGACAGTGTGTGTGCAGACATTTATTTAAAACTATAACTGTAATTGCTAATCTTGTGAAGTTTTCGGGTCTTTGTTAAAAGTCGCAGTAGCAGTTTAAAGAGTTAATTGCTTAGTTAACGTAACCTAGTACCAATTAGTCTGTTGGCACCTAGATTGTGGTTCCGCAAGCTTGAAATCTTTCTGCAGTGTGGGGCTGAGAGTGCCATTGTTGTGTAAGTGACAGCACAGTGTGAGGATGTCCATTTTTTGGTCAAAAGTTGGTGAAGAGGATGGTGGTCGGACACCCACATTTTTTCACAGTCTCCCTTACAAAGGTGGCTTGTGTGACAGCCTTGTAGTCATACCGCTGGTTCTACCCAGTGGCATTAGACCTAAAAACATGCAGGCACCATCAGATGGTAGGTCAGTTAGCCACAGCTCAAGGAACCCCTAGCCACCCATGGAGAAACCCTTGGATTCCACAGAAACCTGGTTGAGATTGGCTGTGCTATTCAAACCCTTAAAGCAGATCTACAGCAAAAGATAACAAAATACAAATAAATAGCCAATTGAAAAACTAAATAATTGTAGTCAGAAGGGAAGAACCAAACTTACCTGGATTTGGTTCCTTGGAGGTTCTCCAACTGTGCCATAGTTCAGAATATTTATCCGAACTCCACTGAATACAATTGGAGCCAAATATTTCAAATCAATTCTGGCCATAGTCAATGGAGAAAATGTACAGGGTGCTCGGCACATGTACTGATGCAAAAAAAAAAAGTAAAAATAGTACTGTTTGGTAGGTAGCAGCAATTTCAATAATGTACAAAGTGAAACATTAAAAGCTCCCAATTTCTTTAAATAACATGCTTGGGGACATGGTAAACCTGACTGTGTAGAGGTGCACCCAGATAACATATATAACCTACTGTACGAAAAGTGAAATTTCCAAAGAAAAATTACCATATACATTGTCAGTAAATGACTTGTCCCTGCCAGCTTTGTTTTCTTTGTAAAATTGGCATGGGAACCCCTCAAAAATATGCATGAGTTTGTGCAACATCTGCCATACAGTTTTTCCTTGAGAATCACAGTATGCTGGTCTGGTTTAAAGCTCCTTTACCTGTGAAGACTGTGAGTACGATTTTTCTTGGGGTCTGCTGTGTCCTTTGGGTAGCCTGTGACAAAACCCTCTCAACCATGAATTTATGGCAGTTAATAAGCTTCTTATTCAAAGTAAATGGCGCCTATTTGTCCACAACTATACATCAAGGACTCTACCTTGGGGTCAAATATCAGCCTATCTGACCACAGGCTGTGTGGTGGATATGATGCTTCACAGTAAACACAGCTTTTGTTGCCATATTGGGCTTTTAAACCAGAAATTCCAGATTCAGTACTTTCTTCTGTTACTAGATGTCCTCAAACTAGTGGCCAGCATCATTCATTCAACCCACTTTCTCTAAACCCAAATCATCCTGGATCCACCTCAGCCTGTGACTGGGCAGTGAAAGGAGAAGCAGCACAGTGATGAACTCATCTCTCTGTCACTCTGCTCTCCTTCTATTGCCATACTAATTATCAGCACATGAGCTGATTGGCTCCTTCTACTATTTTTTTCCTTGTACTACAAGGGCAAGGCCTGAAAGAGGCTTATAACGGGTAAAATTCAGGCACTTACAATAAATAAATAAATTTAATGATGTATTAATTATTACAGAGCTGCATTAATTTGTGTCTTTCATATCTGCTAGAGTTCAGGCTTAAAGTTTACTGAACCCTCAACAGTAAAATCAGTCTGTATATGCAGTAAAGCATGCTTGTTATACTCACTGTAGAACTTAAGGGGTTAATCCTCTGAATTGTGTAAAAAAAGATGTTTTATCCTGTCTTCTCTGGTCCTCCCCTTCTTCCATGTTCCCCATTTCATCTCCTGATAGAACACAGCCTCGGGGACACTCTGCACATGCTCCATTTGATGTGTACGGCGAGAGTGCATGTGAACAGCAGAGGACCAATCAGCACTATCCAGACAGAGGGTCAGGGGTTATGCAATCTCATAGGGCAGTGAGAGGAGAATGAAAACTCCTTCTACAACCTTTAACCAGTGCTCTGCTGGACACTGATAGAAGTAATAAGACTGCTTTAACGGCTGATGATAAAAGGTATTTAACAGTTTATATTTACTAAAATAATTGCATTTCCATGTTCTGTGTACTGTGGGAGACCAGATATAGTAAATCAGGGACCTGGGCAGGGGCGGACTGACAACTCATGGGGCCCCCGGGCAATAGGGGATCATGGGGCCCCTGTGTCCTTGCCCAAACTCAAAAAAGACCTATGAAAAAGGTACCAGGGGCATCTCATGGGGCCCCTACTGACCCCGGGCCCTCGGGCAGTGCCCGAGTTTCCAAATGGTCAGTCCGCCCCTGGTCCTGGGTCTAGTAACACTTTAAGGCCTCATTCACACCTGAGTGTAGTGGGATTACACCTACAATGCCAAAATTGGGCATTAGTGACTTTACCTGTTCTTAGAGTATATTTGGTTTTGTAGTGAAGCAAATTACTGCCAACTCAGCCTTAGAGCCAACCAGGTCAGTTCTGACTAAAGCAAATGTATTTGCTTCTCCTTATTTATTTTTTGTAAAAAAATTTTGGTTATGTTTGTCAAAAATGAATAACTTTGGGATACAACTTATGTTCCGATGAGAATAAGTAATATAAGTAATATAAGTTCAGGATATCTTCTAGAAAGCATGGTGCTGCAGTGAGATAATATCAAAGTAAATCAAGGTCTGCATTGCACATGAGTTTGAATTCCTTTAGCTAAATCCTAAATTTATATCATATAAACTATAAAAACAATGTTTACATTTTAGGAAAACAAAAATATATTTAGGCTGGGGAGACATAATAAAAAGGGAAGGTAAAACAAAATAGAAAAATCTTTCGCAAAGACTGTCAAGGCAAACTCTAGTGTTTTGCAGTAACTCTATGTTTTTAGATATCATTGGCCTCAAATAAAAGATTTAACTGAAAGGTTTCCTAAATGGACTAATTTTTTTGGTTTGTTCAGACTTGATCCATAGACTTGCATTGAGAGAAAGCATGCAACACAGTGCCTCTGCTGCATAGCTAACAGTCAAAAGAGCTTGTAGGAGACAGTAGCACAAGCATGCGCCTGATGTTAGAAGTATTATATTTAATCCTTTTTTTACTATTGTTTTAAGTTTGTTTTAATTTTTAAGAGGTTTTTTTTTGTTAATGTAGCACACTCCTAGTTTAGTTAGGGGGAGCTAGACTCCCATGGTTAGACAGGGGCTGAGTAGCAGCCCAGGTGTAATAGCCAGAGGGGTCAAATTGTGGTTAGGGCTGAGAGGCTCTGCAGGCCAGCCCCTCTGGAATTTCCCCCTGCTCTGGAGCTTTTGGAGGAAGGTTTTTGAGGCAAAGGGTGGATCTGAGGAGTGGCTGGCTGCACTCTTGAGGGGTCCTAGCCAGTCCCCAACAAGAGGTTGGCAAGGGGCTGGACACTCTTAAAAAGTGTTGGAGCCTGCTCAGAGGCAGAAGTGTGCAGTGTGGGAGAGGATTTGGGTGGAAGAGTAAAAGAGGAAGTTGTGAGACTGAGGAAGGATGATTGCCAGGAGGCCTAGTGGGATGGGGCCTGCCTGCAAGCCTGGAGTTGGAAGGGCGGAAAACTTGGAATTCACTGGCCCCCAGAGCGAGGACCATCTGTATGGCAGGGAAGGAGTGGCCCAAATGATAGGCCTGGTAGCAGCAGCCTGACTGCATTGTGCCAAGTGTGAAATTTGGTGGAGAGGGGATATCTCCTGGCAACCGCCAAACCCAGACATGTCCATTGGATTTCCAGATGGAGAAGCGTGATTCGTCTCTCTACAGAACACTTCTTCACTGCTCTAGAGTCCAGTGGCACCGTGTTTTAAACCACTGTCTCCAACGCTTTGCATTGCACTTGGTGATGTAAAGCTTGGATGCATTTGCTCGGCCATGGAAATGCATTCCATGAAGCTCTCTACGCACCATTGTTGTGCTAATCTGAAGGCCACATGAAGTTTGGAGGTCTTTAGCTATTGACCTTGCAGACAGTTGCCGACTTCTGTGCACTGTGTGCTTCAGCATGCGCTGACCCCGCTCTGTCATTTTACGTGGCCTACCACTTGGTGGCTGAGTTGCTGTTGTTCCCAGTTGCTTCCACTTTGTTACAAATACCACTAACAGTTGACCATGGAATAATTAGTAGCAAGGAAATTCCATGGATGGACTTATTGCACAGTTGGAAACCTATCACGGTACAACACTTTAATTCACTGAGCTTCTAAGAGTGACCCATTCTTTCACAAATGTTTGTAGAAGCAGTCTGCATGCCTAGGTGCTTGATTTTATACACCTGTGGTCATGGGGGTGGTTGGAACACCTGAATCCAATGATTCGGAGGGGTGTCCCAATACGTTTGGCAATATAGTGTATCTGTTCTAGACTTGTAGCCAGGGACAGGGTGCTGGTTGTTTCTCACGTCTTCCATGTTTTTCATTTAACTCGTTGGGTGCCAGGTCTGGGATGCATGAGAGGCCTACCCACAGGGTGGGTTCTTCTGGTCTACATTAGGCACCTTTTTACAGAGTCTCTCTCTAATTCACACATATGGGGTACCTTTACTCTGTGCTATTTATTTCTGGGACAAGGCTATGGTTGCCGTCAGGGAATACTTAACCTTAAGGAAGGCCTCTACTCTTAGAGATGAACATACACCATGTACACTTGCACAACAACTTTTCTCCAGCTAACTCTCGAGTTCCTGTGTAAATGTTAATTCCACTGTTGCATTTAGGTGGGCCGTGCTGAAAATTGACCACAGCCACCTGTCCAGAGCTTCCCACTACCTGTCCTGGTCGCAGCATGGAACCCTACCGTGTACACAGTGCGGGCTCCAACTTGTACATGACTTAAACTCTTGAACTTCTTTACCTCTGTATGGGATGAAGACCTCTGCAATGCAGTTCCATTTCAGTTGCTATGGGAGAGGGAATGCAGCATAGGGAGTGCCAACAACCTCTCTCTTGTGGTTGGAGCCAATTCCACCTATAACAGGTACTTATTTATGACTGGTTGCAGGCTGACTGTACCTTCCATTGGTCATGTCAACCACATGTATTACTTACATTAAGGTTACTCTTTGCATGTTAACTCTTCACACCCCATGTGAAAGTGACCCAAGACATAGACATAGTGGAAAGTTATGCCATATACTTGCATTACACCCCTTTGAGTGACTTCCGACCAGGCTGATGACAAAGTTTAAAAGACTTAAATAAAGTGCAAAGCAGCATAAAGTCCAAGGAACATAAAGTCCAAGAACAACAGGACTTTCCCAAGTACTTTCAGTGACAGTCATTGTTCCTAATTCCATAGTCCATAAACCTAACAAGGTTAGGTGCTGCCCCAGCAGACCAGCAGAGTTGGAGTGCATGTGGTCACAGCATCCAACAGAGGTATTCTCCACCAGCTGCTGTCTTTGTGGTGAACCCCAAGTTTTGTTGACTTTACATCTTGATGGAAGACTGTGACATCCTTGTACTCCTCTCCGGGGATCCGGAAAAATGGGCAAGACTGTAGAATGGAGAAGAAGCAAGGCCAAGCAATCACATCAACCCTGGACTCAGCCCACTGGCCCCTAACCTAACTCACTAATTTCAACATGCCTACATACTGTTTCTATTAACTCTTTATTTTAAAAATAAACCATGAAATTCAACATGCCAGCAACTGAGCTAATCTGCAACATTTTTACAGAAAGATGGCCTTCAAAGTCCTATCCTTTCCAAAAGTTTTTATTTTATTTTTGCTCAAGCCTCTGTTAGGTATTTATTGTTCCCTGTCCCTAATGAGATTTTTTCTTACTTCCACCGAGGACAAGAAGTGATGGGAAATTGTTCCAATGAGAGACAAAAACACATTCTTAGTAGAGTGGAGACTGGTAAGAACTTCCTTCTGAGCTTTTATTACTGTCAATACCTTCCTGTCTTGATAACAACTACTCCTCCCTTTTCTTTCAGTGTCTCTTGAGCCAGAAGTAAGGGAACAATCACCCCAATGGAGTCCGAAACAAGCATAAAACCCAACCAAAATTATTGTATTTCCCTATTCTATCCAAAACTTAATAAGTTAATCGGCTGGAGTTAGACTTTCAAGTAGTAGTTTAATTTGCATATATTTTGTACCCCCCTTCCCCTGTCACTCTGTCACCACCATTATAATGATATTATCTGTTTTAATTACATATCTAGTTTTAGACCCATTGACAATATCACTAGGTGTTTGTGCTTCTCTATGCAATGCTGGCAGATCATAGCTGGTGGGAAAGGCTGGCAGGGTACTGCTTATAGCTTCCTCACATTATCATAGCACCATGCCTCAGTACTCCTCTCAAGCTTGATGCAAGCAATGGGCTGGCTCTTGGAGGAGTTATACAAATATTAGATTATTGCAAGTAGACTGGTGAAGCCCACATGCCCACATGTGATGCCGAACCCTCATGATTGTAATAATTAAAGTCCAATGAATGAAAGGGGTATGCCAGGGACAAAGAGGCTGGGGGAAAAAGTGCTAGATGAAAATGAGGAAGCTTCACATGCTGACTTCCTGCATCCTCAATTGCACATAATAAGAAGCCCACAGTGTGCATTGAGTGAGCAAATCAGAACAGGAGAGGAACCTGTACAACTCTGCAAGAATGAAAATGAGGCTGGAATCATCCTTACATTTCTGTAAAGGTTTGGATATAAGGTTTTATACCATTATAGGAAGCACATACAGAGCTCTTCTTTCCAATTCTTTTTAAAATTTGCATTGTGCAGGAAGAGAGAAACCATTCTGCAGTAGTTTCTGTAGGCGGTCCCCAGGTTCCCATTCTGGTCTCTTTCATGGAAGGATTAGACGGGTAATTGGTACTTTCTTGTGATCACAGTTCTCCTCTCTACTGTATCTTTGCAGCTCAGATAATTCCGCCTCGTCTCCGGAGGATCACCATTATTTAGCGGGAGCCTCGACAGCTCTCATTTGTCTGGATGTGCAGCAGTGACCTGCCAGTGACTCTGCTCTCTTATACCCAGGAGACGCTTCCAGTTTAAGTAGAGTAAAAAGTATTTAATCCATACATGTGCCATAGGATTTGAATTAGTTTACACATGAGTGATCCTTACAGCCTACCCCATGAAAGATAATATTTTAAGGTCAATAGTTACTCCCTTGAGTCATGCCTTATGTGTTTGTCACTGTATAATGTAATATATAAGGCACTAAGAGCTGCCTCCTCTGTACCAAAAGGCTTATTTATAAAGGGGAACAAAATTAATTATTTTCTTGTAAGTAGTAGTAAGAATGCTTTCAAAAATATATATTTTATTTGGTTATTTTTATCAATTTATAAAATGCAAAGTGATCAAACAAAATAAAAATCTAAATCAAATCAATATTTGATGTGGCTGCCCTTTAGCTGAAAACCAGTATCAGTTCAATTCATCAATCTCTTTTGAAGAAGCACAAAGAAACGGGCATAAATGCAAGGAAACGTAATGCGGCAGATGAAAGACACATCATGCTTACTTCCTTTTCGACACCATAAGATGTCCAGCAGTGCCATCAGCACAGAACTGTCAGAAACCAGTGGGACCCAAGTACAACCATCTACTTCTGGAGACGTCTGTCCAGAAGTGGTCTTCATGGAAGAATTGCTAGAAAAAAACCTTACCTACAACATGGAAACAAGGCTAAGCGACTCAACTATGCACAAAAAATTGGAACTGAGGTGCAGAAAAATGGACTGATGAGTGAAAATGTGGCTGTAGCAGGAGGCAGTTTGTTGGGGGAAGAGCTAGAGAGCAGTACAATAATGAGTGTCTTCAGGTAACAGTGAAGCATGGTGGAGATTCCTTGCAAGTTTGGAGCTGCATTTCTGCAAATAGAGTTGGACATTTGGTCAGGAGCATTGGTATCCTCAATTCTGAGAAATACAGGCAGATACTTATCCATCATGCCATAGCATCAGGGAGGCGTGTGGTTGGTCCCAAATTTATTCTGCAGCAGGACAACCACCCCAAACATACAGCCAATGTCATTAAGAACTATCTTCAGCGTAAAGAAGAACAATGAATCCTGGAAGTGATGGTTTGGCCCCTACAGAGCCCTGATCTCAACATTATCAAGTCTGCCTGAATTTACACGAAGAAACAGAAGGATTTGAGGCAGCCTACATTGACAGAAGATCTGTGATTAGTTCTCCAAGATGTATGGAACAACCTGTGGATCGGTGCAGCATGGTGCATGGCAGTAAACACACTAGTCTGATTGTAAATATCAAGAGTTATATTTCAGGAACGGCCTAACGATACAAACAGCTCAGTGGGAGGCACCCAACTGGGAACAGAGTTCTGTGCAAACTTGCAGATTGGAGCATCTGTCTCCAAGGGTGGAATGTGGCCTGGCCAGTCTAAGTCCAAAGGGGAGGATTCTATAGAAGGATAGGGTGTCCCTAGCCTGTCCCTTCTCAACTGGAACCTTTCCCTACCACTGTTCACTATCACTATCAGATGGGTGTACTGTCCCTACCCACTCGAAAGAATGTGTGCCAAATCCTGGGAGCAGGCGCTTAGGAAAAGCTCTGCTGACCAAAGATGGTCCCCAGGGTCACCTGCCAACTGGAATGCTGCCTTAGGGGACCAAAGAAGCCACAGAGAAACTAAGTTTCTCTCGACCTCCTCTCCAGCTGCAGTACTGCTCCAGCCAAGAGCCACCTACAGTGGAGAACTAGGACTACATCTGCCTACAAACCTACCTCCTTCAAAAACTGTGCAAGTGTACGAAGAAAAATGTATGCTGCTTTGAAGGCAAAGGGTGGTCACACCAAATAATTATTTGATTTGGATTTATCTTCTATTTATTAACTTTCCAGTTTGTTAATTGATCAAAATAAATTGTTAACACTTCTATTTCTGAAAGCTTTCTTAATTTAAAGCATTTTTTCATATCTGCCTATAACATTTACACAGTACTGTATATATAAAACAAAGCACAGTCAACATGTAGTATAAAGACAAGGTAAAAAAGAAACTAAAACAGGTGAGACAGAGCTGATACCTCCTTACTCATCCTTAGTTTGCAGACACAGGCTTCCAGTTTGTAAGATCGCTGGCAACTTCCTTTCTTAGTGTAATATAAGGAAAAGCTGGTGCCACAGTAAATCAGCTGCAATCAATGCTCTTTATTAATATTTGTGTGATACATTCATGCAGAAAACAAATGCATTTTGGCCATCAGGCCTTAGTCATGGCTGCATTACTGTGGCACCAGCTTTTCCTTAAAGGATAAGTTCACATAGTTACATAGTTACATAGTTAGTCTAGCTGAAAAAAGACAAAAGTCCGTCCAGTTCAACCATAAAAAAAAAGTTATAATCCTATACCCACAGTTCATCCAGAGCAGTGGTTCTCAACCTTTCTAATGCCGCGACCCCTTAATACAGTTCCTCATGTTGTGGTGACTCCCAACCATAAAATTATTTTCGTTGCTACTTCATAACTGTAATTTTGCAGTGGGAGGACTAGTGCCCCATCATTGGTGTCAGTGGAAGGAGTAGTGCCCCATCACTGATGTCAGTGGGATGAATAGTGCCCCATCGTTGGTGTCAGTGGGAGGAATAGTGCCCCATCGTTGGTGTCAGTGGGAGGAATAGTGCCCCATCGTTGGTGTCAGTGGGAGGAATAGTGCCCCATCGTTGGTGTCAGTGGGGGGAATAGTGCCCCATCGTTGGTGTCAGTGGGGGGAATAGTGCCCCATCGTTGGTGTCAGTGGGGGGAATAGTGCCCCATCGTTGTTGTCAGTGGGGGGAATAGTGCCCCATCGTTGGTGTCAGTGGGGGGAATAGTGCCCCATCGTTGGTGTCAGTGGGGGGAATAGTGCTCCATCGTTGGTGTCAGTGGGGGGAATAGTGCCCCATCGTTGGTGTCAGTGGGGGGAATAGTGCCCCATCGTTGGTGTCAGTGGGGGGAATAGTGCCCCATCGTTGGTGTCAGTGGGGGGAATAGTGCCCCATCGTTGGTGTCAGTGGGGGGAATAGTGCCCCATCGTTGGTGTCAGTGGGAGGAATAGTGCCCCATCATTGATGTCAGTGTGGTGGAGGGGGAAATAGTGCCCCATCTTTGGGGTCAGGGGGGGGAATAGTGCCCCATCGTTGGTGTCGGTGGGGGGAGGAATAGTGCCCCATCATTGGTGTCAGTGGGGGGAATAGTGCCCCATCATTGGTGTCAGTGGGGGGAATAGTGCCCCATCATTGGTGTCAGTGGGGGGAATAGTTCCCCATCATTGGTGTCAGTGGGGGTAATAGTGCCCCATCATTGGTGTCAGTGGGAGGAATAGTGCCCCATCATTGGTGTCAGTGGGGGGAATAGTGCCCCATCATTGGTGTCAGTGGGGGGAATAGTGCCCCATCATTGGTGTCAGTGGGGGGAATAGTGCCCCATCATTGGTGTCAGTGGGGGGAATAGAGCCCCATCATTGGTGTCAGTGGGGGGAATAGTGCCCCATCATTGGTGTCAGTGGGGGGAATAGTGCCCCATCATTGGTGTCAGTGGGGGGAATAGTGCCCCATCATTGGTGTCAGTGGGGGGAATAGTGCCCCATCATTGGTGTCAGTGGGGGGAATAGTGCCCCATCATTGGTGTCAGTGGGGAGAATAGTGCCCCATCATTGGTGTCAGTGGGGGGAATAGTGCCCCATCATTGGTGTCAGTGGGGGGAATAGTGCCCCATCATTGGTGTCAGTGGGGGGAATAGTGCCCCATCATTGGTGTCAGTGGGAGGAATAGTGCCCCATCATTGGTGTCAGTGGGAGGAATAGTGCCCCATCATTGATGTCAGTGTGGTGGAGGGAGAAATAGTGCCCCATCTTTGGGGTCAGGGGGGGGAATAGTGCCCCATCGTTGGTGTCGGTGGGGGGAGGAATAGTGCCCCATCATTGGTGTCAGTGGGGGGAATAGTGCCCCATCATTGGTGTCAGTGGGGGGAATAGTGCCCCATCATTGGTGTCAGTGGGGGGAATAGTGCCCCATCATTGGTGTCAGTGGGAGGAATAGTGCCCCATCATTGGTGTCAGTGGGAGGAATAGTGCCCCATCATTGATGTCAGTGTGGTGGAGGGGGAAATAGTGCCCCATCTTTGGGGTCAGGGGGGGGAATAGTGCCCCATCGTTGGTGTCGGTGGGGGGAGGAATAGTGGCCCATTCTTGGTGTCGGTGGGGGGAGGAATAGTGCCCCATCGTTGGTGTCAGTGGGGGGGAGGAATAGTGCCCCATCGTTGGTGTCAGTGGGGGGGAGGAATAGTGCCCCATCGTTGGTGTCAGTGGGGGGGAGGAATAGTGCCCCATCGTTGGTGTCAGTGCGGGGGGGGGAGGAAATAGTGCCCCATCATTGGTGTCAGTGGGAGAAATAGTGCCCCATTGTTGGTATTAGTCACACAAATGATGGGGCACTATTCCTCCCACTGACACCAATGATACTTACCTTGCTGACCCCTGCTCCAGCCTGGGCTCGCTCTCTCACTTACCTGTCAGCTGTCTTCCTTCTCTGGCCGCTCTCCTCTTCACTTACTCCGGCAGTTCCCTCGATCTTCTTAGATCTACGCGCGCTGCCGCTCGGCTCCTCCTCTCCAAGCTCCACCTCCTCGCCGGTGATTGGCCGCCTGTGTGCCTCTCCTGAGCTACAGTTCCGGTGGCCAATCAGCGGCGAGGAGGCGGAGTTGTTGAGGGATCCTGGAGGTGTGGCCAGGTGACAGGGCAGCGTGTCATCCCGCCCACACATCGACTGAGTCAGAGGAGCGGTGTCTCGGTTCCTAAGACCATCGGAAATATGTGTTTTCCGATGGTCTTAGGCGACCCCTGGGAAATGGTCGTTCGACCCCCAAAGGGGTCGCGACCCCCAGGTTGAGAACCGCTGATCCAGAGGAAGGCAGAAAAAAAACAAAAAAAAAAACAACCCAGCAAAGCATAATCCAATTTGCTCCAGCTGGGAAAAAAATATTCCTTCCTGATCCCCCGAGAAGCAAACGGATATTCCCTGGATCAACTTTACCTATAAATGGTAGTATCCAGTTATATTCTGTGTATCTAGGAAAGAATCCAGGCCTTTTTTAAAGCAATCCACTGAGCTGGCCAGAACCAACTCTTGAGGGAGTCTATTCCACATTTTCACAGCTCTCACTGTGAAGAAACCTTACATTTCTTTTCCTCTAGACCAGCGGTTCTCAACCTGGGGGTCGCGACCCCTTTGGGGGTCGAACGACCATTTCCCAGGGGTCGCCTAAGACCATCGGAAAACATATTTCCGATGGTCTTAGGAACCGAGACACCGCTGCTCTGTCTCGCGATCTGTGGGCGGGATGATATGCTGCCCCTGTAACCTGGCCACACCTCTGGGATCACTCAACAGCTCCGCCTCCTCGCCGCTGATTGGCCACCGGAACTGTAGCTCAGGAGAGGCACACAGGCGGCCAATCACCGGCGAGGAGGTGGAGCTTGGAGAGGAGGAGCCGAGCGGCAGAGCGCGCAGATCGAAGAAGATCGAGGGAGCTGCAGGACCGAGTGAAGAGGAGAGAGGCCAGAGAAGGAAGACAGCTGACAGGTAAGTGCAAATTTTGCTTCTGCAGGCTGTAGATGGAAGAGGGAGAGAGCGAGCCCAGGCTGGAGCAGGGGTCAGCAAGGTAAGTATCATTGGTGTCAGTGGGAGGAATAGTGCCCCATCATTTGTGTCACTAATACCAACGATGGGGCACTATTCCTCCCCCCACTGACACCAACGATGGGGCACTATTCCTCCCCCCACTGACACCAATGATAGGCACTATTCCTCCCCCCACTGACACCAACGATGGGGCACTATTCCTCCCACTGACACCAACGATGGGGCACTATTCCTCCCCCCACTGACACCAACGATGGGGCACTATTCCTCCCCCCACTGACACCAACGATGGGGCACTATTCCTCCCCCCACTGACACCAACGATGGGGCACTATTCCTCCCCCCACTGACACCAACGATGGGGCACTATTCCTCCCCCCACTGACACCAACGATGGGGCACTATTCCTCCCCCCACTGACACCAACGATGGGGCACTATTCCTCCCCCCACTGACACCAACGATGGGGCACTATTCCTCCCCCCACTGACACCAACGATGGGGCACTATTCCTCCCCCCACTGACACCAACGATGGGGCACTATTCCTCCCCCCACTGACACCAACGATGGGGCACTATTCCTCCCCCCACTGACACCAACGATGGGGCACTATTCCTCCCCCCACTGACACCAACGATGCGGCACTATTCCTCCCCCCACTGACACCAACGATGAGGCACTATTCCTCCCCCCACTGACACCAACGATGCGGCACTATTCCTCCCACTGACACCAACGATGGGGCACTATTCCTCCCCCTACTGACACCAATGATAGGCACTATTCCTCCCCCCACTGACACCAATGATGGGGCACTATTCCTCCCACTGACACCAATGATGGGGCACTATTCCTCCCACTGATACCAACGATGGGGCACTATTCCTCCCACTGACACCAACGATGGGGCACTATTCCTCCCACTGATACCAACGATGGGACACTATTCCTCCCACTGACATCAGTGATGGGGCGCTAGTCCTCCCACTGATACCAATGATGGGGCACTATTCCTCCCACTGATACCAATGATGGGGCACTATTCCTCCCACTGACACCAATGGCGGGACACTATTCCTCCCACTGATACCAACGATGGGACACTATTCCTCCCACTGACATCAGTGATGGGGCACTATTCCTCCCACTGATACCAACGATGGGACACTATTCCTCCCACTGATACCAATGATGGGGCGCTAGTCCTCCCACTGATACCAATGATGGGGCACTATTCCTCCCACTGCAAAATTACAGTTCTGAAGTAGCAACGAAAATAATTTTATGGTTGGGGGTCACCACAACATGAGGAACTGTATTAAGGAGTCGCGGCGTTAGAAAGGTTGAGAACCACTGCTCTAGACGTAAAGAGTGCCCCCTTGTCCTCTGTGATGACCTCAGGGTGAATAGCTCTACACGGAGTTCACTATATGAACCACTGATGTATTTATACATGGTGATCATATCCCCCCTTATGTATTATACATGGAGATCATATCCCCCCTTATGTATTATACATGGTGATCATATCCCCCCTTAATCTTCTCTTCTCAAGAAAGAATAAATTCAGTTCCTCTAATCTTTCCTCATAGCTGAGCTCCTCCATGCCTCGTATCAGTTTAGTTGCCCTTCTCTGTACTTTCTCCAGTTCCCCAATGGTCTTTTTGTGAACTGGTGCCCAAATCTGAACTGCATATTCCAGATGAGGTCTTACTAATGATTTGTACCGGGGTAATATGATATCTCTCTCTGGAGTCTATACCTCTTTTAATACAAGAGAGGATTTTGCTCGCTTTAGAAACCGCAGCTTGGCATTGCATGTCATTATTAAGCTTGTGATCTACCAGAACTTCCAGATCCTTCTCCACCATTGATTCCCCCAGTTGTACCCCCCTAGTATGTATGATGCATGCATATTCTTAGCCCCCAAGTGCAGAACCTTACATTTATCAACATTAAACCTCATTTGCCACATAGTTGCCCAATTAAACAGTGCATTGAGGTCGGCTTGTAAATTAAAAACATCCTGTAAGGACGTTATTCCACGGCACAGCTTGGTGTCATCTGCAAAGACTGAAATGGGATTTTAATCCCAGACCCTATATCATTTAGAAATATATTAAAAAGTAAGGGTCCCAACACTGAACCTTGGGGTACACCACTGATGACCCCAGACCACTCAGAGTATGAATCATTAACCACTACTCTCTGAATACGATCTTTTAGCCCGTTTTCTATCCATTTACATACAGATTTTTCCAAGCCCGTAGACTTTACCTTACACATTAGCCGTGTGTGGGGAACTGTGTCAAACGCTTTTGCAAAATCCAAGTATACCACGTCCACCACCACCCCTCTGTCCAAGTATACCACATCCATCGCCACCCCTCTGTCCAAGTATACCACGTCCACCGCCACCCCTCTGTCCAAGGTTTTGCTCACCCCCTCATAAAAAGAAATCAGATTTGTTTGACAACTTCTGTCTTTCATGAATCCTGCTGTCTGTTGCTTAAGATATTTTTTCCAGCAAGAACTCCTCTATGTGGTCTTTTATTAACTTTATTATCTCCAGTATCTTCCCAACTATAGAAGTTAAACTGACAGGTCTATAATTACTTGGTAAAGATTTTGACCCCTTTTTAACCACTTGCCGTCCGCCTGCTGTTTATAAACGGCAGGACGGTGGCACTCCAGGGGCGGGTTGCCGTTCACAAACGGAACCCACATTTTCTAGCTGTGCGCGCTCCCTGGGAGCGTGCAGCACCACGATCCGGTGTCCGCTGTGTCCTCTGTGCGAGGTCCCGATCATGTGATCACTCGTTGGCCAATCAGTGATCACATGCAGAGTAGTAAGCAAGATGTCACTTGTGACATCATTGTTTACTATGTGTGAAATCTGTGAATGATCACAGAGGTCACATGGTATAAGGCTATTCGCAACAGCCTTGTACCATGTGACAAGCTGTGACCAATCACAGCTCACACAGTAGTTCTCAATGGCTGCAAGAATGCAGACAGAGAGAAAGAGAAATGATTGCTTTTACAGCCTTTATGGGTCACCATATCACCATATCACCGTATCACCCCCCACGTATCACCCCCCCCCACAAATAGTACGGTGTTACCGTGTTGACACTGTACTACTAGGGTGACAGTATGTAAAAAAAAAAAAAAAAACATAAATAATAATATAAAAAAATAAAGTAAAAAAAATGTTTAAAAATTATAATTTTTGGTTATAAAATAATTTGGGTGATTTTTTTTTTTTACTAAAAAGATAACGGAATAAATTTTGGCCAAGATTTATGATGAAATACTATTTATTTGCAAAATTTTATAAGAAAAACACTTTTTTTCAAACTTTTTGGACTTTTTCATTTACATAGCAAAAAAAAATAAAAATCCCAGTGGTGAATAAATACCACCAAAGTAAAGCTTTATCTGTCTCAAAAAAATGCGAAAAAATTCATATGGGTACAGTGTTGCATGACCGCGCAATTGTCACTCAAAGTGTGATAGTGCTGAAAGCTGAAAATTGGCCTGGACAGGAAGGGAGTGAAAGTGTCCGGACTTGAAGTGGTTAAATATTGGCACCACATTGGCCTTATGCCAATCCAGTGGTACTATGCCAGTCATTAAAGAGTCCCTAAAAATAAAAAAAAAACCTTTTGAATCAAAATAATAAATGCACATTTCTGCAGGTAAAAAAATGTGCATTTATTATTTTTGTCCAAAGAAGCCTGGAAAGCATTGCACCAGCGAACAGTAGATCGCTGATGCCATGCAGGTCTCCTGCAGACCTGTCAGAATATCTGCTTGCCTGTACGAGATGTATGAGCAAGCAGATATTCTGACAGGAAGCTTCAATGAACTACCATGGCACTCCACAGCGCCATGGTAGGTCATTGACAACTACAAGCCGACAACCACTAAAGCTGCCAGGACTTGTAGTTCATTCATTCAGGGAAGTCCTTGAATGAATGACATGGCTGCACTGTTTTCAAATTTGACAGATAGTATGGGGCTGTGGCGGCGGCTGCGGCTATGGGAACATGTTACATGTTCCACTCTAAAAACGGGTAGAACATGTAACATGTTCCCAAAGGTGAACTCATCCTTTGAATTACATGGTAAAAAAAAAACATAAATCTGAAAGATTGGGGAAAAATTTAATGAAAAACAAGAAGAGTTGTGAAATGTGTTCTTTCCAATTTGAGAAAACAAAACACTTATCGGACTTCCATCTGGAATAAGTACCATGTGTACAAAGGCATAGAGGATATAAACAGCAAAATTATCTGATTCTAGGAAACTTAACATAGGAACAATGGCATCATCTATCAAGTACATGTCATTGAGATATCCAAACATCCCAAAAACCGCCATGCCTGTTCAAATTTAGGAAATGAATTAGCTCTAATAGAGAGGAATTTTTCAAATGTATAATGAAGTTTTATTATGGCAACCAGTTCCATAGTATTGAACGCAAGATCCTTCATCCATAATCTGGTAATTAATAATTTGGCAGCTAAGAGTACTTGAGTTACTATTAAGCGGTATTGAGTAAGGAGGCATTCAATACCTAGATTGAGCAGCGCCAGGGCTGGGTCTAGAGTGATTATAATTCCTGTAATGTTAGATATCAAATGGAATGTTTGTATCCAGAAGCTTGTCAAATTCTTACATGTCCATAAAATATGCAAGATATTGCTCAATTGACCACAACCCCTCCAACATAAAGAAAAGTGATTGGGGGATATTTTGGACAGCCTGTAGGGGTGAGATACTACCTGGACACAATCTTTGGGTACAATTCCCAGTGATTTACACAATGTGTAATGGAATAGGAGTATCGCAAAGATCTCATCCATTGGGAGTCTGAGAAAGTCAGATGCAAGTCTATCCCATTTTTCCATAGGAGGCGTTTTATGGAAGGTCTATTTATGTTGGAATAGAAAGTAAAATAGGAAAATACCGTTGATTTGGGAGATTACACCACCTTTAACCTCCCTGGCGGTATGATCATGTCAGGAATTTTGTGCTGAAAGCGGTACCATTTTTTTGCATGGAAATATGTAGTTTTTAATTGTAGGCTGTAATTTTTAGGAATAACTCACTGAAATCTATCCGAAAAAGAGTCTATTAAACATTCCGGATATGATAAAACTTGAAACACGAAATCATAAATTATAATTTAATAAATAATCATAAAAAATAATAATATAATAATAATAAATTTAATTCAATAATATAATCAAACCAAAAACACTGAAATTTGAAATACAGAGGCAAATTCGCACATCGCTGAGCAAAGTCGCAAAATCGTTTTCAGTGTCTGATGACGAATTTCCCCACAAATCATTATCACTCAATTCTGCAAGTGGTTCTGATTTACTATCGCTGTTCTAAAACCGCTTTTGATGTAAAGGGATGCTTTTTGGCCGCCATGGACTTTTCTAAGTTTCCAGGCAGAAAGAACAGTCAAAATGCAGGCAGGGCACAGGACAAAGCAGTAGGGACAAAATGTATGTGAAATGCAGTGAAAAAGCAATGACAGCAAAAATGTCATTTTTTAAAAATTTCAAATTTCCCGCCGGTTCCGCCGCCCGAACGTTCCGACGTCACGGGGACCGGAACACGGAAGTCAGATGCCGGCATCCGCCGGAGGAGATGGACGGGGACACTGCAGGGGACCCATCGTGGGAGCGAAGGACAAGGTAAGTGCTGCAGGGACCCCCAAAGAACGCTGCATAGTAAGCCCGAGTGTAGCTCGGGGTTACCGTTCTTGGTATAGAAATTCTACCCCGAGCTACACTCGGGAACACCGCCAAGGAGGTTAAAGAGTAAGTAAATGTCCTATTTTTACAGCCAAGGAAGCTTCCATCTTAGCCTCTGTTTGATTTTTGGTTGCCATGGTGCCACACATGTGATCAGTGATGATACCAGCCATTTGATGGCTTTACAGTTTGGTTGCAAGCAGAAGCATCTGTGACAAGTATCATTCACAGCATGTTTTGAATGTAACTGTTTTGGGAAACAGTTACATCAATGGGTTTAATTCTGCTTTAAGGCTTTAAGTAGTGATTTTTTAGGCCAAAATAAAAATCTGAAAAATGTTTTTAGATATGATAAAATCCCATGCCAAAAGAATTTGCTTCGGTCATTGAAATATAACAAAATGTGACTTGTGTAACATTTTACAAAGATGCTTCCTGAATTATTACATTCCTGGCATTTATTTCCCATGAAAAATAAAAAAAATCCACTTGAGCTTTAGGGAAACAAGTCCCAGACTCAAACAGGTAAGTGTAGTAGATTAACCTTGGTCAGCCCCAGAAAAAATACAAAATTAAGTAATAAAAATGTAGTAAAAACCTTTTTAAATGCATTTTGTTTTTGCATTTGGATGCTCTGTTTGGAAGAAAAATTAATGCTGATAAAATGTTGGTCCTGAAACAGGTCCTCTCACTGACAGTTTTACATTAAAATAGACCTTTACTCAAAAGGTGAACATTTGCTATTTTAAAGGAACACATAGGAACATAAAGAAATGTTAAATAAGCCAAAACAGTACCATTAAAAATTTTCTTCCAATAATATTAGCAGTACAATTCCTTTGTGTCACATACCTGGTTGGAGGCTGAAGTGACAAGAGGGCTTCCCTTGAGGCAGAGCACCTCTGGAGGTGGTGACAGGGTGTGAAGAGCTCAAAGAAGCATGGGTTGCCTACTGGAGTCTGTTTGTGGAAACGATTGGCTGACAAGATCAACAATCATCTCCACAGCTTCAGTTGAAGAACTGGAACCCTCAAAAGGGGAGATAGCCCCGGACAGCAGCAGGAGATAGATGGTACCCGTGGCAGGCAGAAGATCAGACTAGCAGAGCAGAACTGAGAAGGCGTAGTCAGGATAAGAGCCAGGGTCATGCACAGAGGATCAAGCAGAGGAGGAGGCAAGAGCGTATTCGAGATTAGATCATACATAGGAGCCAAGCGGGTGGTGACGAGGGTGATCAGAGAGCAAGCCAATCATACATGTGTAACACCCTTCTAGAAATCTAGGGGGAGCTAGAGTGTCCTGGTGTTCCTAGCAACCAGCAACCAATGAGCCTAAAAAACAAATGAGGAGTCTTTGCAGCACTGGTAGTGTCACAAAGCTGGTGAGAAAGTGGAGTGTGCTGTACTGTCAGGATTGTGATTGCTACTGTGATATAAGGAACTGTCGCAAATGTCATTGCCCATAGCAACCATGCTGGGCTTATACAAAAGTCTTTTTGCTGCTCCACATATGGCCTCTACAAAAAACTATGCCCAGTATGTACCTGCTAATATCAATGAACTGCTATTGTTGTCCTGCTGGCTGTTGCCCCTAGCATGGCCCATCAGTCTACAAACGTCCCTTTGCTGCTCAACAGGTGGCTCCTACAAGAGACTGTATGCTGTGTACTTGCAAATAAAATGTCCGTTGCTGTCCTGTTTTCCGTTGCCCGGAGAAACCGGATTGGCTCATCAGGTCAGCAACTCTACAGGTGGCTACCACAGAAGACTTTGTCCTACAAATGCCTGGCCATACATCCATGGCTGAGGCTTGTGATCCATTGCTAATTTTCATGTCTGCTAAAGTCAGTGTTTGCCACGTGTTCGTGTTTGTCATTGTCCGGGGTAAACAGAGCGGCCTGCTACCCAGTGGATTACAAATGCTCAGCTACCTTGCACCAGTTGAGCCCAATGACTTGCTTTATTTAACAGTGTTCAGCAGGTTTTATCCCGTGCCTCGCTGTTGCCCATAGCAACCGCTGAAGATCATCGTGTTTCTGATTACTGCTGACACCCAGTCATCCAACAATAGCTGGAGCTAAGTGCCCTGTCCTTGTCAGCAAATTGCCTTAGGGTTTCTGCCCGGATTCAGCCATATCATTGCCTGCAATCCAGTTGGCACCCTCCCGCTTGGAACAGTGGGGGTTAACATCAGAGCAGGAAAGTTCCTTCATGGCAGTCTTGCTGGCACCAAAATGTCTCAAGGAGGGGCTCAGCCATGCCCTCAAGTCTGCTCAGTGCACCCAGCATGCTGTGAGAGAGCATGAGAGGATGAAGATAGAGACTGCACTTCCCATTGTTCTGCGAAGTTTCGTACTGGAGGTTACCCTGGTGGACACCGGGGTACGCCTGGAGCATAGCGGCAGCTTTGCTCTGGGACTCGTGGAAGGAGTGGAGAGACTGTGTTTGTTATGCCCTAGTTACAGGAGACCGACTGCCCTGATTGGAGCATGGATCAGGTGTGGGCACTGTCAGGTGCCATTGACCAGGCTGCTGCCAAGGGATCTGGCTCCATGCACATACATGGAAAACCTGCATATAGGACTGTGTACTGAGAAGCCAGAGCAAAGGAAGGTCGGAGGATGTTTCACCTTGGAGCTTCAGAGAGGGGTTGAGTCTTCAGACCGCGACTCTCCTGTACCCTCAACAGACCCCTGCACCGGAGGGAGGTCACCCAGAGGGTGGGTGACATACCCATCGCCCGGAGATGCTGCTTATGGGCTGGTGCCCACCAGCACTGCCCAGCACGAGCCAGCTGATGTCCCATAAATGCCAGTCTCGCCCTCCAGCCCTACATAATCTGTCTGGAAAGAGCCAGTCAGCGAGGACCACCAGTCCTCAGGTGAGCCGGCAGAGAGTGTCAGTGGTGGGGAGGTGGATTGGGGGGTCCCCTAGAATCTTGGCAAAGTTTGGACCCTTAGAAGTGGAGAATCAGGAAGACTGGTCCCCTGAGAATTCTGAGAAAGAGTAGGACTGCGGGGATACCACGGAGAACTATAAGTCACTGACGGAGCCATCAGGGAGCTCATGTACCCCAGACTCTGCTGGACCTCCCCTCAGGATTGTGGCCATCTGCATGCCCCCTCAGCCAAAGTCTGAATTTGCCACACCCTGGCCTAGAACCAGAGCGAGGGGCTCTGAACTAAAATTGCTTATTCACAGGGCCCCAGATCCATGTGTGTATCCAGGAATGGGGAACAAGGACAAGTTTCCCAGGTTCTCAAGGTTCTAGAGGGCCATAGAAAAGCGAGTAGCCCTGGAGTAGAGATGGGACTACCCTTACATTCCTCAGGATGTCATGGACATAGTGAACAGCTCCAGACAACAGTGGGAGGACACCTTAGTCTGGGACTACCTTCATGTCCCTAAACCCATGAGGGGCCCTTATCTTACTAAAGCCTGGGGTTGATTTCAGAACATCAAAAGAGAATGGAGCAGGGGCCATGCCATCTATAAGGACAGGATAGTGGCCTGTGGCAGGCGCAGCACCCTTTGGTGCCTTGTGCGCTGTGGCATTAGAAAAATTATGCAATTGCTATTTTTTTGTTTAATTAGACTGACTTTACTCTGTAATTCCTCCAATGCCGCTCTATGGATGCAGTAGGTTTAAAGAGCACACCGAATACTTTAGTTAACTTCTTTAATAACTTCAATCTTCTTCATATAACTGCTTACAATGGCTTGTTTCATTTATCATACAGTAGCTTATTTCTTTATTTTACAGTGGTTTGATTTGATAGCTTGATAAATTTGTTAGATTCGGTAAATTCGATTTGCTATATTCGATTCGTAAATTTGTAAGTTCGTTTGGTGGAACTACAAGTAAAACACACACAACAGTTTCAACACACAGATCCACCTGCACTGCCAAACAATAGAGGAACACACAAGTGCATTAAATACCTATTTGGCCTTCTCTGCCTCCATAAAGCTTTTCTGATTGGAACTGTCTGTTTCCTCTTCTGTCTGGTGAGCATGTGTCTCTAGAAAATCCTAGCAGGGAGTTTTACACAGGCATAGATGTGAAACTGGCTGGGATTGGTTAAGGCTCTGTACAGTGTGAGGCTGTCTGTGATTGGCTCATCTTTAACTAACTCTTAAAGGCATATTTTCCTTTTTCTGCTAACACAATGAATATATAAATGTCATATAACAATCAAAGACAAATTACAGCAATGATTTTGCTTTTGGCTTTAACATATGCACATATACACCGTACTGAGGTTATTGGCAGGTTTGGTATACACATATATGTGAACCATATTAACAACCTAGGGCTGGTCTTAGCTGGCCACTACATGGCCGTGAGGCAGGGAGACGCAAAGCGACCTACTCCATTACTGCCCAAAGGACAGAAGGCTCCACTGTTAAGTTACCCAGCTCCAAGCAATGCTACTAAGGGTTAATGCAGGATGCCAACCCAGTAGGCCCTGCTAATTGTGTTTTATAGACTAAGCCAGGCTTTATCCTTTGTTGTCTCAGATAGGCTGATCTGAGAGAAGCTCAGGAAACCACTTAGTCTTTATCACTTCATTAGCAGGGGCTCCTCCCCAAGTTATGCTGAAGTGTCTTACCATTTAGCTAGTTAGCCAGTGTTAGGACTGCATTATCTTTTTGTGCCTTGCATCCACTGTTTTCCAGGTTCTCCACTGTCTCCTTGCTTTAAGGATCAAGTAGACGATTTCTCTATTCCATGAAGGATTTCCTTTCAGGGGGAGGTTCTTTATGTACATGTATACCATGCACATATGTTGCTGTGCGCTCTCTTTTTTTTTTTGCCTGCTGTTAGTGGTAGCAAGCTAGGGTCAGGCTGTGTACATAAGTCTGTATATTTGTACAGTGCAAAATATATATTTTTTTATTACAATTTTTATATATTTTCTCCTTTTCCCAGTTGTATTCCCTTTTCCCCCTCCCTTTTTTCTGTATGGGATACCCTGCTCCTGGGCTCAGGAGCCATCATTTCTGTTACTCTCCCGGCACATGAGAACATGACTGTTTTCTAGAAGGGGTGAATGTAGCACCCTCCTAGATAGCTATGGGGAGCTAGCTTTTAAGCTAGAAAGGCTGAATAGAAGTCCAGGCTGAGCTAGAGGGTTATTTTAGGTCAGGGCTGAGAGGATCTGTGGGTCAGTTCCCTGATACCTCCCCCTGCTCTAGAACCTTGGAGACCAAGACCAGGGCCAGTAAGGGGAAGGAGCACTCTGGTGGGAAACTGTATTAGCTTTCTACCTGGGATTGTCTTCCATTTAAAGTGACAGGCACTGGATTCCCTGCCCAGAGATTCCTTCAGACAGCTGGATAGAGGAACATCTGGGGTCTGGGTTGGTACATTAGGAGATGCTGGCTAGCTCTCCAAGAAATGAATTTTGCTGTTTAAATTGACTTGTACATAGTTCCAGGAATATTGTCCTCAGTTGCCATTCCCTTGGGCATCCCATACACCCCTTACCCCATCTATGTTCAAATCTCCTAATAAAACTGAAAACAAAACAAGCTCAAAGACTGGTTACTTTCTCCTGGATGCATGTCTGTGTGCAAAATGCATGTTGTCTGGCTGTGCAGGACTATAGGCGGACCCAAATCTCTAGTGACTCCTAAGGGGGTAGTGCTACACATGGCTGGTCACAAAAGGCGCAGTCTGTAAGAGTAGCCGAGGTCAGAACCAGGAATCAGGCAGAAGACGGGTCCAGAAGCCAACCGGGTCAGTAACGGAAAGTCCAAGGAACACAGGAATTTCAGGATCAAGGAGCATGGGGGAGCAGATGATCAACCCACACACTACTGTCATCCATATAAAGGGAGTTTGATGTCAATCCTGCATGGAGATGTGTGTGGATGTGCACCAGTGTGCATTCCTGTGTTAGCTCGCATATGCGTACGGCCATGCAGGGTACTGGCAACAGTGCCAAGTCTTTGTTTAAGCACATGTGTGCCTTTATTTCGAGCAGTGCCCTGACACTCTTCATAGGCAATCTTGTGCCTTGAGCCTCATAGCTGTATATCTGTAGTGTGAGATCATCTAAGGCACTGATTCTTCAAACAGCTAGTCTCTGCAGATTTGAAGTGAAATTTGGTGATGTCATTTTTGAACTGCTTAATGTGCTCCTTGCTGGGGGAGAAACTGCAACTGAGAACCTGCAGTGCAAGAATCTCTGTGTCTGATTTATTCATTCTGTGGACCAGTGCTTCTTCTAACTTCTTGATTATTAGTCATCAGAGCAGAACTCATTGATGGGACGGGAGAAGACCTCTAACATGAGGAATCAAAGTTCTTCTCCTCTACCAAGATAGCCATCCCACACATGTAGAATGGTCAGCTACAGGGAGCCAATAGGCAATACCGGTGACTAATTATTTGCCCACAGCTTCCACAGTACAGCTTCTTTACTAGAGTCCATTAGATGATTATTTTGAAACTACAACTGAAATAACAATCAAGTAGATCATTTTAAAGTTGATACTTTATCTACAGCAATATCAGCATTCTGTAGATTCAGTATTGACTGGATAGCAGTTACTCATCAGGAAGTGCTAAAAGCATTCATTGACAGAAACATTTCACACGATAGCCGAGACATAAGACATGGTGCAAAAACTGTTTCAATGTGGCAACTGGCTGAGAAGTCTTGAGATCCAGACTGATATCCATGTCCTTCAGCTCATTTGATGTTCCCTATTAGGGTCATGCAAAGGATAAGATAGCTTGATATTTGTCAGGAAATTGCACTTCTCTTTATATACACAAATAGCAGTTAACATTTACCCTTTCATCAATATTTCTACAAACTGACAGTAGAAGTGTCTAAAGCATATCATCAGATCCCTCAAACACCAGCATATATCATGTGTTGACATTAAATATTATTAATGGTGCGCTGTAATAAAAAAAAGAGGCCCCAGGACTTGACCTCATCAAATATATTTTATTAAAATGCGTGCCATGCGTATAATAACCAATACCTTCAAAGTAAGTAAACAGTGAAAATTGAGAATTTTTCATTTCCCCAACATTTCTGCGAGAATCGAGAGTTTTTGGCAAAACCTCACTATTTTATTGAAATGTATTAGAAAACAAAAAAGCAATGTCAAAACACTGCAATTGAATTTAAAACAGACTTAAATTCTCTCAATCAGCATGAAATATTTTTATTCCTCATGCTGTCAGTATTAGTAAATAAATAAGAAGGTATATTATATTTACTTGTATAACACTACACCCTTAAGAGTCACGAGAGATTTGGGTCCTTCTATAGTCCTGTACAGCCAGGCAACACACATTTCCTTCCAGCCTTGCACTTCTGAGACAGTAAACAGTCCTTGAACTTGTTTTTTTATTTTATTAAGGGGTTGGTCATTTGGATGGGGATGAGGGATACATGGGATGCCCAAGGAACTGTTAAACTGAGGACAACATCCTGGAACTATGTACAAATGCTCATAAGTGGTTTTCTTCTTTGGAGAGCTATCCAGCCTCTCCTGGTGTACCACCTCAGACCCCAGATGAAATCTTGTCTTTGCCCAGCTGCCTGAGGGAATCCCTGGGTAAGAGGTCCCAGAATCTGACACACCATCCTGCTCACCCCATCTTCCACCCAAATTCTCCAGCTACTGAGCAGGCTCAATCACTTTTAAGGGCTGTGCTGACCCCATGCCAAGCCTCCTGCTTGGGGATTGTTGGTGTCAGTAGGAGGAATAGCGATCTGTCTTTAGTGTCAGTGGAAGGAATAGTGCCTCTTATTAGTGGAAGGAATAGTGCCCCAAGGTCTGGAAAAAAGCAAAGGGCCTTCCCTGTTTCACAGGCTGTCCTCTCTCAGGGGATGATGAGGCTAAGAAATCCTCCCTTCCAGCTCCTCTCCTTAACCCCCTCCTAGGCTCCACACACCACCCTGCTCACTTCATCTTCCACCCAAACTCTCCTGCAGGGTTACTCACTTTTAAGGGCTGTTCTGACCCTATGCCAAACCTCCTGCTTGGGGACTGGTCAGGATCCCCTAAGAGTGCAGACCAGCTCCTCCTCATCCCCGCCCACTGAGTTCTAAAGACTACACCAAGTCTCTAGATCAGGAGGAGGTATCAGTGAGTTGATCTGCAGAGCCTCTCAGCCCTGACCCAAATTTGCTTCTCTATTTCTCCCTGGTTGCTGCTCAGCCTTCTAAGGAAAAATAATCATCTAGCTTTCCTAGGAGGGTGCTACACTTGTTCTAACTTTTTTTTTTTTTTTACATTTCCTCAGTTGCTTCCTAGTTTCTGGCCTAGGCCTAAATGATATCATACATCCCAGGAGTCTTGACATTTTTTTGCTTTCTTCTGGAGGAGAAGACAGTCATTCTCAGCTAAGCACGCCCTCCTGCCTGCTTGACTGAGCTAAGGGCAGATGGATTCCAGGAAATAATGCTACATGAATCATCTGCCCTCAAAGTGATTTCTCAAAAATAAACACATAAATAAATAAGTGAATAAATAAAGCATGGAGACATGGGTGGATGGGGGCAGGGGCGGACTGACCATTTGGAAACTCGGGCACTGCCTGAGGGCCCGGGGTCAGTAGGGGGCCCCATGAGATGCCCCTGGTACCTTTTTCATAGGCTTTTTTGAGTTTGGCCAAGGACACAGGGGCCCCATGATCCCTTATTGCCTGGGGGCCCCATGAGTTGTCAGTCCGCCCCTGGATGGGGGAGTTTGCTTTGAATAACAAAAATGATTTAAACAGCTTTTTTCAGTTTGTAGAGCTCAGATACAGTTTAATTCTGCTTTAGGCTAATTAGGCTAAGCATAGATGGATAGAATTTTATTTGAATGAGAAAATTGCAAGATCAGTGTAGAGACAAAATCCTGCAGTCAGTTTATAGACACAATTCATATGAAAATTAGAGGATATTTTCATTAGTTTGCTATTGTAATGTAACAGTTTTTTACATTCAGTTTTGGGATGGATAACAGTTTATATTTATGACTGTCACCATAGTAATCACTCCTTCATACTACTGTATTTGAGCACTGTTTGTGAAGGCTACAGCCATTCTTTTGTGCGTTGTTTGTTGGAACAGGCTTGGTATTTTTTTCCCTAGAGTGAATTTTGTGCATTAGGCAAGCAAGTCTACAATAGCCCCTGTGTTGCTTGGAGTTCTGGCAATAAAAGAGGAAAAAAAGAAGAGGAGGAAGAATAGGAAGCAGAGAATTATAGACCAAGAATTGGTTGCAGAACTGTGAAAAACCTTCATACATGGCTTTACTAAAAGATACGTAGAACAATCCAGATTACTTTCATTCTATCTGCTCTGGTGTGTCCTCTCAAGACTCATAAAAGAAATCTACAGTGCAAACCAAACATAAGACACATTAACTGCTTACCAGATAGTTAGACCACTGATATTGGGAGGTCAAACAGTGCTTAAATATATGCCAAGAACACTCAAAGATGCAGACCAGGGACACTCCTGCCCAGGGGCGGACTGACCATTTGGAAATTCGGGCACTGCCCGAGGGCCCCGGGTCAGTAGGGGGCCCCATGAGATGCCCCTGGTACCTTTATCATAGGCTTTTTTGAGTTTGGGCAAGGACACAGGGGCCCCATGATCCCCTATTGCCCGGGGGCCCCATGAGTTATCAGTCTGCCCCTGCTCCTGCCTCAATTTTCTCAATCAGAGTAAATCGACACCAGATATATAGGAAAGGCAAAGGAACTCCATGGTGTAGTATGTAAAACCATGCCATTTAAAAAGAAAGGGGCTCACAAATAAATCATAAGGAGACAAGCCTGTATTTTTTCCCCTGGATGACGTCCCTTGTGATGAAATGCATCAGGCGGATTGTGGAGATGACATCACCATACCCGCTTGGCAGAGCAGAGCAAAAATAAAAGGTTGAATTCACACATGGTGTGGTGTACTGCACTATAAAACGGCTGTCACCGCAAGGACATATTCACACTGCAAAGCAGCCTGGAGCTGTGCTGCAGCGTGCGGCAATAAAATGCAGACATGCTGTATTTTATTGCAGCGCACTGTATAGAATTGCATGGCAGAGTACAGAAGTACAGCGTACCATGCTGCTGTGCAGTAATATGCATAAAGTGTACTTTTGTACACTTCAGAAAAGTTTGTACAAAAAAAAGACAGCTGTGTATGAGCTGAATCACACACCCCACTGCCCCCTACCCCAGTCAGAATGGACAGTTGCCACAGAACTAAAGCACCCTGTATAAAAAAAATGTATATTAACCTTTTTATAATCGGCTCATCTCCAGTCAGTTGGTTCAGCAGCTCCGACTTTCCTGTGTAAGTGAGCAGCAGCTGCAGGGGAGAGGAGGAAGCACCAAACAACAGCTAGGCCATGGGAGCCTATGAATTGAGTGCTCCATGACACAGGGGAGTGGGAGCTGCAGGATCACATGACCAGACTGGACTGAAAAACGGTAAATATACAGATATTTTTTAATAGGTGGAATAGGTAGGTGTCAGGCTCCGCCCAGCGGGATCTCTAGTGGTCCACGGCACGGGGTTTCCCAGGACGCGGAGTCTAAGTCCCAGTCTGCCTTTTCACCAGAGCCCCTGATGGTGGGGATGGACTTGGTGCAAGACTGGAACCAGGTCGCGTCCCTGGGCACCCCCGGCGGTGGCAGAGGGGTCCCGCTGAGGGTATGTGCCCGGGATGAGTCTGCTGTGAAGGGGATGACAGACCCTGATCCGAGCGGGATGGATGGGATGACAGATCCCGATCCGAGCGGGATGGATGGACGACTGCTAGGAGTGAGCAAGGTCAGACTAGCCGGGTCGGTATCGTGCGGGCAGCGTGGTACAGAGGGAGCAAGCGGAGAATGGTCGGGGTCACAAGCCAGGTTCAGCAGGTAGCGGGCAGCGTGGTACAGAGAGTCGGTCAGAGGGATGGTCAGGAACGAGTCGGGGTCAGAGCAGGAGAGGGTCAGCGAAATCAGAACAGGCAGAGTTTGGCAACAAGGAAACGTACTAGCAGGAACACAGGAACAGGAACAAGACCTTGCGGCACTTTGGAAATGCACAGGGCAGATTTAAATAGGGCGCCCTGAGTTTCCATTGGCGCGGCCGCGATCGCTACTGCGCATGCGCGGCCGCCGCCGCGATCTCTGTATTCGCCGGCCAGGAAGAGTCGGCGATCTGCGCATGCGCGCGACGCTGAGCGGCCGGGATCCCTGACATTGCCCCCCTCCTACGGGCAGCCTCCGGATGCCCAACCGACCCCTTCCTAATGCCTGGTTCCGAAAAAATCTCTGCACAAGTCTTGGGGCGTGCACATTTTGGGCCGGCTCCCACGAATTTTCTTCCGCCCCATACCCTTTCCATTTCACCAGAAACTGAGTCTGGCCTCCCCTTTTCCTACAATCCAGGATAGCCTCAACTTCAAATTCCTCCTCCCCATCCACGTTTACTGCCTCCGGTGGTTTAGACCTTCGGTCCGGGAAGGGGTCTGGAGTTGCTGGTTTCAGTAGGGATACGTGGAAGACCGGATGAATCTTCATAGATTCAGGCAGAGCGAGCTCGTATGCTACCTCATTGATCCTGCGTTTGACCCGAAATGGACCCAGGAATTTGGGAGCCAATTTCTTCGATGGGCAGGACATCTTTAAATTTGTGGTGGACAACCAAACCTGGTCCTCCGGCCGCAAACTCAACTCCCCTCTTCTCTTTTTATCAAAAGCCCTCTTATTGCTCTCCTGGGCCTTTGCCATCGCCTCTTGGAGCAATTTGCTATTAGAGGATAAAAATCTCAGCATGTCCTGCGTGGCCGGAACCGTGACTTCCGGAATCAAATCCGGCAAAAAAGTGGGGTGGAACCCATAATTTGCGAAAAAAGGAGCCTGGCCTGTAGCAGAATGACTCGCGTTATTATAGGCGAACTCCGCTAGCGGCAGGAGGGTCAACCAGTCGTCTTGGAGGAAGGTAGTGTAGCATCTGAGGTACTGTTCAAGTGTCTGATTCGTTCGTTCTGTCTGGCCGTTTGTTTGTGGGTGATATGCAGAGGACAATGACAGTTTAATCCCAAGCGTCTCACATAGAGCTTTCCAAAATCTAGACGTAAACTGAACCCCCCTATCTGACACAATATCCTTGGGGATTCCGTGGAGTCTTACCACCTCCCTGATAAAAACCTGTGCGGTCTCATGGGCTGTCGGTGTGTCCTTTAAGGGTACAAAATGAGCCATCTTGGACAACCGGTCTACGATCACAAAGATTGCTGTGTGTTCCTGGGAGGGGGGAAGCTCTACAATAAAGTCAACGGAGATCATGCTCCAAGGTCTGTCAGGTATTGGTAGTGGGCGTAATAGGCCCCAGGCCTTGTTTCTGGTAGTTTTATTCCTCTGGCACACAGTGCAAGTCTTAACATATTTCTCGCAATCCCTGGCCATAGTGGGCCACCAAAAGGTGCGTTGCAATAGTTCCAGGGTCTTGCGTATTCCAAAATGTCCCGCTAACGGGTGGTCGTGGCAGTATCCAAGTACCAAGGTACGGGTCTCCTCGGGAACTACAATCTGGCCTTCTTTCCAAAGAAGCCCCTCCCGATTCACTAAGGAAATACCGGGTGTGCCTGGCATGCCTATGGATGCGGTCTGCTGTCTGGAGCGGAGCTCAGATTGTAGGATCAAAAAGTTCCCTGAGGACAAGATTGTGTCGGGTCGGGGCGTCTCTTCAGGGTCCCCGAACATACGGGAAAGCGCGTCGGGCTTAGTATTCTTTGATCCTGGTCTATAGGTAATGTGAAAAGCAAATCGCGAAAAAAAAAGTGCCCACCTAGCCTGACGTGGTCTCAAGCGCTTTGCTGTCCTCAAATATTCCAGGTTTTTGTGATCTGTGAATATCAATATTGGGTGTACTGCCCCTTCTAATAAATACCTCCATTCCTCTAGTGCCACCTTGATTGCTAGAAGCTCCCGGTCCCCAATATCATAATTCCTTTCTGCGGAAGTCAGTTTTCTAGAGAAAAAGGCCACTGGGTGCATGAGCTCTTTAACGCCCTTCCTCTGCGACAAAATCGCCCCCACTGCGTTTTCAGACGCATCCACCTCCAGGATATAGGGCATAGATGAGTCAGGATGGCTCAGGATAGGGGCCTCAGTGAATAACCTCTTTAAAGTGGTAAACGCTTCCTGCGCTTCTGGTGTCCACTGGAAACAGACCCCCTGTCTGGTTAACTGAGTAATCGGGGAAACTAAACCTGAAAAGTTCTTAATGAACTTTCTATAGAAGTTTGCGAAGCCTATGAATCGTTGGACCGCCTTCTTGTCAGTGGGTATAGGCCAATCTAAGATAGCTGACACCTTTTGGGGATCCATGGCTATACCTGTAGTGGAAATGGTCAGACCCAAAAAGGAAATGCTATGCTGCTCAAAGCAGCACTTGTCTGCCTTAGCATATAGACCGTGTTGGCGGAGTCGTTCCAAAACGTACCTCACATGCCCCCTATGGACCTCTAAGGATGGGGAAAAGATCAAGATGTCGTCTAGGTATACGACAACAAAGATGTCCAGATAGTCCCTAAATACATCATTAATGAAGTGTTGGAAAGTGGCGGGCGCGTTGCATAGGCCGAAGGGCATGACCAAGTATTCAAAATGCCCGAATCTAGTGCGGAATGCTGTTTTCCACTCATCCCCCTCTCTGATGCGGACTAGATTGTATGCTCCCCTCAGGTCCAGTTTAGTAAAGATAGAAGCTGACTTTAATCTCTGAAAGAGCTCAGGGACTAGAGGTAGCGGGTAACGATTCTTGACAGTTACTTTGTTCAGGTCTCGATAGTCTACACAGGGTCGTAGGGATTTGTCTTTTTTTTCCACAAAAAAGATACCAGCCCCAGCTGGCGAAGTGGAGGGCCGAATAAACCCCTTGCGGAGACTCTCGTCAATATACTCCTTTAGAACCCCTAATTCCCGTTCAGTTAACGGAAATATTCGCCCAAAAGGTATCTCCGAGCCTGGGAGCAAATCAATCGGGCAGTCATATGTTCGGTGCGGGGGCAGGACCTCTGCCCCCCGCTTACTGAATACATCTAAATAACTATGGTAGGCTAAAGGAATGGCTTGAGCCAATTCTGCCTCCATATCCAGACAGAGCAAAGCCTGCGGTGCCGGAGACGCACTAGGGAGGCAATGCTGCTGGCAATAGGATGACGTGAAGTGAACTGAGCCAGACTTCCAATTAATCTGCGGGTCATGGGCTTGTAACCAAGGGAGGCCCAAGATCACCGGAAACAGGGGGGATGCGATGGCATCCAGGCGGAGAAGCTCCTGGTGATGGTTGGCCACGGTAGTAAAAATAGGTGGAGTTTCACGGTCCACTACCCCTGACCTAATTTGGGACCCGTCAGCTAAGAAGATATTTAACCCTGTCTCCTTTGACTGTAAAGGAATCTGCTGCTGAGCTGCGAAATCCAGATCTATGAAGCAACTACATGCTCCAGAGTCTATAATTGCGGTAGTTACCACAGTTCTCCCTGGCAGCTGCAAGGAGATAGATACTGCTAGATAACTGGTGTCGTTCTTAACCTTAGGAGTAACCGTGGAAAATATCGCAGGAAACCTCCTCCTCTTGGCAGGGCAGGTATGTACTATATGGCCCGCCTCCCCACAATAAAAACAAAGCCGGTTTACCTGACGCCTCTGGCGCTCCTCAGACGTTAGTGGAGACCGAACCCCTCCTGCTGACCTGAGATTTGACGTATTCGTGAATTCCTGGTTCCGGTTGACCCGTGGAGACTTGGTCTGGACTGGAAGTCGCCTGGCTGATCCCTGCTCTTGGCTGGACCTTTCCCTCCTACGTTCCCGCAACCGGCGGTCAATCTGGATAGATAAGGTTATTAGGCCCTCAAGAGTTTCAGGCATGTCAACTCGGGCCAGCTCGTCCTTCAGTGGTTCGGTTAACCCCATGCGAAATTGGTGAGACAGGGCCGCCTCATTCCATTTGGTGTCACCACCCCAACGCCTGAATTCGGCGGCGTATTCCTCCACTGCCCGATTACCTTGCCTTAGGGTACGTAGGGACATTTCGGCCGTCGTGGCCGTATCTGGGTCGTCATATAAGAGCGCCATCGCTTTAAAAAATGCTGTTACTGAACCCAACTGAGGGTCTCGGTTTTCTAGTAGTCGGTGGGCCCAGGCTTGGGGTTCCTCTTGTAATAAAGAAATAATGAACCCGACCCTTATGGTTTCTGATGAGAACGTTCGAGGCTTGAGGTCGAAGTATAACTGGCAGGAAATACGAAACCTCCTGAATCTACCTCGATCCCCGAAAAAATGTTCCGGTAAGGGAACTCGGGGCTCCGGTGCAGATGTCAGAACTAGTGTTTCCCCAGGGCTCTCTTTAACCTGCCCGGTAGGGGTGGCTAAGGTCTGCAAACGGTCACCTAATTCTGTATAGCCCTCCTGGAGGAGCCTAACCCCCTCTGTGAGGGTGGCAATGTGTTGGCACAAATCGTCCAGGGGGAAGGTTCCCCTTCCAGACTCAGTCATGGCCGCAAGGTACTGTCAGGCTCCGCCCAGCGGGATCTCTAGTGGTCCACGGCACGGGGTTTCTCAGGACGCGGAGTCTAAGTCCCAGTCTGCCTTTTCACCAGAGCCCCTGATGGTGGGGATGGACTTGGTGCAAGACTGGAACCAGGTCGCGTCCCTGGGCACCCCCGGCGGTGGCAGAGGGGTCCCGCTGAGGGTATGTGCCCGGGATGAGTCTGCTGTGAAGGGGATGACAGACCCTGATCCGAGCGGGATGGATGGGATGACAGATCCCGATCCGAGCGGGATGGATGGACGACTGCTAGGAGTGAGCGAGGTCAGACTAGCCGGGTCGGTATCGTGCGGGCAGCGTGGTACAGAGGGAGCAAGCGGAGAATGGTCGGGGTCACAAGCCAGGTTCAGCAGGTAGCGGGCAGCGTGGTACAGAGAGTCGGTCAGAGGGATGGTCAGGAACGAGCCGGGGTCAGAGCAGGAGAGGGTCAGCGAAATCAGAACAGGCAGAGTTTGGCAACAAGGAAACGTACTAGCAGGAACACAGGAACAGGAACAAGACCTTGCGGCACTTTGGAAATGCACAGGGCAGATTTAAATAGGGCGCCCTGAGTTTCCATTGGCGCGGCCGCGATCGCTACTGCGCATGCGCGGCCGCCGCCGCGATCTCTGTATTTGCCGGCCAGGAAGAGTCGGCGATCTGCGCATGCGCGCGACGCTGAGCGGCCGGGATCCCTGACAGTAGGAGACGAAAGGAGACAGCTTTTTTAAGAAATGTTGGTGTCAGGCTTGGATTCCATTTTAGGTAAACGGACAGCGTCATTCAACCCACTTCCTGTTAGCCTAGGCTGTCATCAACGTATCCCCTAGGTATGACTCAACATGTAGCTTTGACTGAGCTGTGCTCACACATCTTTTCATGAATTCTGCTCAGTCATGGAAGCACCACTGACCACCATCATCACCAAGGAAGAAGACATTATAGAAAACAGATATATGTAATGTTATTTTTTATGGAGAAAGGGGGCTTAAGTATTGGGCGCCTGCAGCAATTTAAAGCAAATCTGTGCTTTTTTAATATAGGGCAAAGCATTGGGTTTGCTCTACTCCCCCTTTCCCGACCATATACTTACCTTTCCTCTGCTCCCCCCTCTGCTATGTTCAGCAGAAGGAGTTGAGGGAAACAGCCAGTACATCTGGGCAATGAAAAGCATATGACTTACTCCATGTGATAGCTTTAGGCTAGGGGTCTCCAAACATTTGAAACAAAAGGCCAGTTTACTGCCCTTCAAATTTTAGGGTGGCCAATGGGAGTAGAAACTGCCCTGGCTTCGTTGGGAGTAAACAACGCCATAGGCTTGGTGGTCAGTGGAAGTAAAGAAATGACATAATTTGTTTTAGTGGGAGGAATAGTGCCCCATCACTGGTGTCAGTGGGAGGAATAGTGCCCCATAATTGGTGTCAGTGGAAGGAATAGTGCCCCATAATTGGTTTCAGTGGGAGGAATGGTGCCCCATCATTGGTGTCAGTAGGAGGAATAGTGTACCATAATTGGTGTCAGTGGGAGAATTAGTTCCCCATCTCTGGTGTCAGTGGGAGGAATAGTGCCCCATCACTGGTGTCAGTAGGAGGAATGAATAGTGCCCCATAATTGGTGTCATTGGGAGGAATAGTGCCCCATCTCTGGTGTCAGTAGGAGGAATAGTGCTCCATAATTGGTGTCAGTGGGAGAATTAGTTCCCCATCTCTGATGTCAGTGGGAGGAATAGTGCCCCGTCTTTGGTGCCAGTATAAGGAATAGTGCCTCATATAGAAGGAAGGAATAGAAGGATGGAATAGAGTCCCAAGTTCCAGATAAAGGCAAAGGGCCACATCTGTCCTGCAGGCCACAGTTTGGAGACCCCTGCTCTAGGCCAATCAGTGATGTAACATGAAGAGTCCCAAGCCTCTTGTGAGCTACAACTGTCGAAACTCATAGGTTACACTGAGCTTTCCCTTTGGCTGAACATTGTGGTGGGAATTGTAAGGAGGGAAAGTATTGGCTGCTTGAGAAGACTAACTTAAAGAGAACATGTCGCTGTGTTCTGGTTGGGCAGTGAACAGGCTCACTTTAACCCCTATATGGCTTAGTTCTCAATGGCTATGTAAAACCATCCTAAGACGATGAAGGATTTATGGTCTCAGGCTTACCCTATAACTACACAGGTGAATGTTATCAGTCACCTTGCTTGCAGTACACTAAAATCAAGATGCCGCTGATAAAATGACTATCAGCAAGTGGTTAAATCTCTCAGCGGGAAAGAGACTTTGTGTAGCTCCAGTCTAACTCAATAAAGCAAGGGCAACATGCTTAAGTGCCATAACTAAGAGCGACCAATCAGAATTTGCAGGAAATGCTCAGGCTGCATCTGGACACAAGATCTGGGCCTAAATTAAGTCGCTTCGGTAACAGCTGTGTGTCATGTGTGCAGTAAATACTACCAGTGCACCACTCCTTGATAAATAGGAGTCTGCAGCTGTTTACTTTTATAGGCAGTGCTGTGAAATGCAACAGCCGACCGTTAATCTTTCATTCCAGAATGAAAAAAAGAAAATCAGCTTGCACAGTGTTCTTAAATAAATCTATTTATGCTTGTGCATTCTGGCAAGCTTCCACATACTAACAAGCTTTCCTCACCTAGCCTGAGAAGACTTTCCTTCCACTGGGGCCTAACATTCTGCCAGCTTATTCTGTCCAGCTAGAAAAGGTCAGCCCTCTGGCAATCCAATTATAATTCCTGCACTATAATACCATCGACATATAGCATGGACTTCTCTACTGTAAGAACAGGCCTTTCAAGGCATACCATACTCTGTTTAGCAGAGTCTACACTAAGATAAAGAAAAATCCATTTCATGCAAAATTGGTATTTTAATCCATAGTTGCTCATAGTGCTAACAGCTCAACTATATTTTTATTATGCCAAAATTATGGCTAGGCAGAATACTAGGTATGTGTCAAAGGCTTAGGTAAATATACAGAATGTAAATTAAGGCTTGAGCTTTCGCCATTTGCTAGCCGTTAGTTAGCTCTGCAGCTCAGCTCTCTGTAGGCACACCTGCTTTAATCAAGAAAGCTAAAACAGGCTGCTGGATATTCAGCTAGTCAGCTTATACTTGATCAGTTGGTTAGTCTGTCTTCTCAAGCATCTATCCTGCCTGTTAGTAGGCTGGTGCTCCTGGAGACACAGTGGGGATGGTTTACTAAAACTAGAAGTGCAAAATCCCGTGTAGCTCTTCATAGAAACCAATCAGGTTCCAGTTTTTTTTCAAAGGTTAATTGAACAAACCGAAGTTACAAGCTGATTGGATATCGTGAACATGTTACATGTTCCCAAAGAGGAATTTATCCTTTAAGTAGGAACTTGCTGCTAATAGGCAGCAACATGATGTGTAGGCATCGTGTGCAGCCTCTAGAAACCTGACCTTCCCAGAGGCAGAACTAAATATGGTGTGCCTGCCATACACTGTCCCCAGGACTGGAAGTGCAAAAAAAAAATCAAAAATTTTGATTATTCACCAGAACAGTAATAAAGTGAAAATCTTTTAATGCAAACCTGTTCTAGTAACAAATAGCTAACAGGGGACTTTCTCACTTTAACCACATGCCACCCAACCTATAGCTACTTGATGGCCATGCAAGACTTTCAGACACAGCTGATGACTGATCAGTGTACCAGCCTGCTGTTGGTACCATGTGATCGCTGTGACCAGCACAGCAGATCATATGACCATTTTAAACAATGAATAGCTTTGATACATGCCATTCATTGTGTACAACTGTGTTGCTAGTTGTGACTGGTCACAGTGATCACATGGTACAGACAAGGTCAATCACAACCCATCTGTACCATGTGATTAGCTGTGGCCAACCACAATCTAATCACACAAAAAACACACTAGTCAGTGTCCCTGATCACCGCAACAGCAGTTATATGATGAAGCTGTGCTGCACTGGTGACAGTATGTAAAAAAAAAAATGTGAATAATATTTATACAATAAACAATTGTGACAAAAAAATTACAACTTCAAACTTCAAAAAACTCATCATGCCTCTTACTAAATACCTTTTACTACTTTCCAAAAAGTGGTCATTTGGAGGATATCTGTACTGTGATTTTGGTTATTTTAATCAAAGAAATGTAGAATACATTTTGGCCTACATTTATGAAGAACAAGAAAAGTGTGAGGTTTTTAAAAACAAAAATTTGGCCTTTTTTCATTTATTTAGCAAAAAATAAAAAACCCCAGTGGTGATTAAATATCGCCTAAAGAAAGCTCTATTTGTGCGAAAAAATTATAAAAATGTCACATGTGTACAGTGTTGCATGACCATGATTGTCATAAAAAATGTGACAGTTCTGAAAGCTAAAAATTGACCTGGGTAGGAAAGGGGTGAAGGTGCTCAGTATTAAAGTGGTTAAAGAGATTTTCTCTTACTTCCTCTTGTGTCTACAGAACCAGGAACTCTTCCATATGGGACACAGAAGAAAAAAAACTGGCAGGAGTTTTTGATGATCCCTATGAAAAAATAAACATTTTAGCTTTAGAAATAATTATAGATTAGAAGAGAAGAGAGTTGTTTGTGTGAGTGAATTCCATAGAAGAAATGCAGTATGGAAGAAACGTTGAGTGGAAGATAGATATAAGAACAGGTTAGTGCTGTAGGTCAGTATGAGGTTAGAGGATCGGTGGAAATAAGAGATGGATCAATACTTTGTAGGACTTTGTGAGGGTGAGACATTTTTTTCAAATCTGGCAGCAAATACCATACTCATACCCTATTATTATTGCAGAGAGAAGATGACTGCAACATATACACTATATTACTGCAATTATTCTTTGTGGAGTTGGAAAAATAATGGGGAAAGGAGCTAGGGACTACTTGAAGAAATAGGATAAACAATAAATATGAATGGGGGCTCATTCACTCTATACTCAATATTGTGCATTTTTCAGTAGCAGACAGGTATGTGGTTTCAAAAAACTTTTTTTGCAAGTTGTGGAAACTGCAATACTTATGTAGCATCCTCTTAGGTTGCTAAGTGACAGGATAATTTAATTTTTGGATGGGTGTTAGTCAGGCCAGTTTGATTTGTATAAGTGGGCATTTGGTTCTTCCTAAGCTGGAGTGGTGGTCTCTCACTGTTGCCAGTAAATGTGGCTACACCACTGTCTATAGTATTTCCCCCAGCCATCCCAGTAGAAGGCTCCAGCCATGGGGGCATGATGGGGGAGAGTATAAATATTTGGGACAGCCATGTGCGCTCTCTCTTGCTTCAGGCTAGGGTCTGAGAAGGTGCTCCCAGGCTGTATATGCTGCTGGGTCCAGGAGCTTGATTGGGGCATAGCAAGCACTGGGAGCACAAGTCTACACATCTGGCCCAGGAGGTCCAACAACTGGGAAAGTTCTCACCTCTGAAGGCCTTGCTGCTGATACATTTTGCTGTTCATTGCCTGGCTGTGGCAGAGCTGGGGGGCCCATATCTGCAACTACAGAGATACCTTTGAGATTTCCCTCTTGAGGAACCGGCCTACTATCGCTTCACTAGAAGACAATAGGAAGCTAAATCTGCGCATCTATTCCCTGTCCTCAGGAGTAAAAGATCAGGCTGATGTTTGGTGCTGCAAAGATATAGGAGCCAGTGTAGCTTTACCAGTGAGTGCAGCTCACACAGTGTCCCCTAATCTGGCCTTTCCTTCCAGTCTCAGGGGTCAAGGAGTGCTCCTGTCAAGATAGGGAAGTTGGTGTCCTCTTCTTGAAACTTGCATTTATCAGAGTATTCCATGCCCTATGCCCCTCCCCAAGTTTACTCAACATTAACATCTAAAAGGACTTACTCTAGACTGGTTACTAGGTCAGTGTGCATGGAGTTGCTATAGCGTGTGCGCTGGGAGCCTCGGCACACCCAGAAGAACTCTGGTCATCATCGTCATCTTTGTGCCTGTATTTGTATCACATTCTATGGTTATCAATCAGTGGCCCCTACGGGGGTATCGCAACACTTGCATGCTGCATTTTGGGAGTGATGACCTGCAGTTTTCATTCAAGTTAATTTAAACAGCATTTTTTTCAAAAACTCAATCCACTACATCTAGACAGCATACATGATACATGTTAGACAGCAGTGTGCACAGGGCCTGCACTTCCAATCTTTGGTCCATTCATATCATAACACATAGAGGTACGTGGCATTAGTCAACATACCTCGTTGCAAAGAATGTAAGTGTACAATCCAAACGCACACGTTCCTATGTTAAAAAATGGCTGTGTGTATAAGTGGGTGCTACAGCGACCGTCGGCTAGAACTCAACAGAATCAGCAAGGGGGAATGTTACCAGCATACTGAGGATCACCAATATGGGTCCAAATGTTTTAATGAACGATCACAGTTACAGCCAGACAACGTTTCGGAGTCTCGAGGGACCCCTTCATCAGGCATGGCCACAGACTCAGAAACGTTGCCTTGCTGTAACGATGTGATCGTTCATTAAAACTTTTGGACCCATATTAGTGATCTTCGTTGTGCTGGTGACATTCTCCCTTGTCGATGCAAAGAAAGACACATCCAGCATGAATTTTTTTAATGCAGTATATTGCACAGAAAACATGTATCCATTCTACTATAATGCAGGTTAATTGCAGTGCATGGTAGATGTGCATTGGTGAACAATTAACTTCAGAATCAGCAAGGGGGAATGTTACCAGCATACTGAGGATCACCAATATGGGTCCAAACGTTTTAATGAACGATCACATAGTTACAGCCAGACAACGTTTCGGAGTCTCGAGGGACCCCTTCATCAGGCATGGCCACAGACTCAGAAACGTTGCCTTGCTGTAACGATGTGATCGTTCATTAAAACTTTTGGACCCATATTAGTGATCTTCGTTGTGCTGGTGACATTCTCCCTTGTCGATGCAAAGAAAGACACATCCAGCATGAATTGTTTTAACGCAGTATATTGCACAGAAAACATGTATCCATTCTACTATAATGCAGGTTAATTGCAGTGCATGGTAAATGTGCATTGGTGAACAATTAACTTTGAACGGCAACTCACCGCAACACACATCTAAAGCGCCATACCTTGCGTTGTGCTAACACATCATATAACGTCTCTCATGATGCACATTATATTGCCCTTTACCCGAGGTTCACGCCTAAGCGTTTTCAACAGCGTTTTGCAGAAATGCAGTACAGTCCATTTAACATGATTTCCTATGGGACATGTTCACATCTCCGCGTTTTCATCCTGATTTTGGAAAGGGTCAGGGACTTTTTTGAAAGCAAAAAGTTACATTTTTGCTTCTATAGACTTCAATGGAAATGCTGCAAAAAAGTATGTAGTGCGTTTTGATGCATATTTGATGCATTTTGTGTTTTAAATCTGCAACAAGAAAAATAAAAAAAAAACGCAAAGTGCATCAAAAACACGGCAAAACCGCAGGGCAAAAACGCAAAATGCAACACAAAACGCAATGCAGAAAAGGCTCAAACGCAACCTGCAGAGGTGTGAACCTTATGTTGTAAATGAGCCTTTGTTCCAATTAGTTATATACAAAAAAATATAAAAAAACACAAGAAGGCTAATTTCTGCTGATTAGGCAGGCAGTAACTACATTTTATGAACGGATATGTAGCAAGCCTAAAGTTAATCTAGAGTTCTGCTTCAAGTTAATATTCATATTTTTGCTTCCCACTTTCTTTACAAGCTATAAGAATTGTCAAGTATGTAAATTGTATCATTATGCCTCATGGCTGTCTTCAGTAGCGCACAGTAATATCATCCAAACCATATGGCCTTTATCTAGCCTCACCAAAATGGACAGAGATTTATTCCCCGATGTTTTACAGTCTGACTTTTTCCGCAGCCTTTTCCTTCTTCTGATATTGATTGGGATGCAGGTTTAGTGCCGTTGTGCAGATTGCGCTCAGGGAGACATATACAAACAGGTGAACGACGAGAATTTCCCCTCCTTTATTCATCAGCCTGACACAATAGCCCTCCAGAGACGGATTAAAATATACTAAGTTTTATTGTGTTTTGTCAGAGTTATTAGTTCTCGGCTTCCCTCCTCCAAAATTTTAGCATATCTTCCAGTCTCAGGGCAGCATTTGAATCTTCTGCTTTATGACTCACTGTGCTGTAATTCTCAAGTTTCACTTTTTAGTGTTTTTAGACGTAGGGTGAAATAATACCCACAAAGGTGCCACTTTTGCAGACTTCTGAAAATGCTAGTACCAATTGTTAAGCAAGCATGAAGTCATGCAAATCAGAAAGAAAGCAGTGCTCAATATTCTATCCATCCAGCCAGACATCCGTGAATATTGATAATGTGATTTCCTCTCCTCTCCCCTCCTCTTATTTCCTCTGCTTTCCTCTCCTTACCACTTCTAATCTCCATTCCAATCTTCTTCTATCCTTTGCGCTTCTCTTTTCACCATGTAACTTATCTTTTCTCCTTTCTTCTTCACTCTTCTCCCCTCCACTGCGTTGTTTTCCCTTTCCTCTCCTCCTTCTCTTCACTTCTTCCCTCTCTTCCCCTCTCCCTTTCACCCTTCTTCTTACTTCTACTTTCCCTCCTCTTACCCTTTTCTCCCCAATCCTTTTCTTTTTTCATCTCCCCTCCTCTGTTCTGCTGTTGTCTGCCCTCCCCTTTACTCTTCTCTTCTCCCTTCCTACCCCCCTTGCCAACCGCTCCTTTCCCTTCCAATCTTCTTCTCTGTTGTCTCCTCTCTTCTTATATTAGGTAATATATTGGTGCTGGAGAGATGGGGTTAAATATTACAGTCCCATAGGTAGTAGGGAGGTATTCAGCTATTAGCACAGTCATGAGGCAGCACCCTATAGAGTTAAGCTGGACTAAGAGGTAAGTAGTTAGCAGGCATGGGTACATAGGGACGTCATCCAGATGAGGTTCCAGAGGCAGAGAAGAGGGGGTAGATGGACATCTGGGGGCCATCTGTGTCTCGTGTTCAGGCTGGAACGCAAAATGCCTGTACACGCTGCAGAGGACTCAATGTGAGTCAGGAGACCTGGCTTTCACCACAGCTGTGGCCCCCAGATGTCCATCTACCCCCTCTTCTCTGCCTCTGGAACCTCATCTGAATGACATCCCTATGTACCCATGCCTGCTAACTACTTACCTCTTAGTCCAGCTTAACTCTATAGGGTGCTGCCTCATGACTGTGCTATCCAAATAGCTGAATACCCCCCTACTACCTATGGGACTGTAATATTTAACCCCACCTCTCCAGCGCCAATATATTACCTATTGTTACACACTCAAGCTTTCATTGTGCTGCGGAGAGACCTCTATCTATTTTAATAGCTGAATACCTCCCTACTACTTATGGGACTGTAATATTTAACCCCACCTCTCCAGCGCCAATATATATTCTTAAATGCTCTTCTCTATTGCTCTCCTCAGCCCTCTTCTCCTCTGCTGTCCTCTCAACTCTTCCCTCCTGCTCTCTTCTCCCCTCTTCCCATTTACTCTCATCTCCCCTCTTTTCTTCTGCTCTCCTTTCCCCTCTTTTCCTCTTCTCTCTTCTCTCCTCACCTCCTCTGCTCTCCTCTCCTCTCCCCTCTCCTCCTCTGCTCTCCTCTTCTCCTCCTCTACCCTCTTCTCTCCTCTCCCCTCTTTTCCTCTCCTTTCCCCTTTTCTCCTCTGCTTGTCTTATGATGCCCCTACCCCCCTTCCCACCTCCTCTCTCCTATTCTTCCTTTTCCTGTCCCCCTCCCTACACCTTCCCTCTCTTTGGCCTTATTTTCCTCTCTCCTTATCTTTCCTTTATTCTTTGATGGATCTATCAGTCTCTTTATTTCTTTGTCTATTTTCCAATCACAAAAATGATACTACAAAAAAACAAAAAGCCATACTCAAAATGAATGAAATGAAGGGGAGAGAAGAAGGAATGAGAAGAAGGGGAGAGAAGAAGGAATGAAAAGAAGGAAGGAAGGAATAAGAAGAAGGAAAGAAGGAAGGAAGGAAGGAAGGAAGGAAGGAAGGAAGGAAGGAAGGAAGGAAGGAAGGAAGGAAGGAAGGAAGGAAGGAAGGAATGAGAGGAAGAAAGGTGCGAGCAACTGCATTTTCCTTTCCAGCAAACTTGAACCGATACATCAAACTGAATAACTGACTGAAGTTCATGAATCATCTGAAGACCTGAACCAAGTCAGAGTCCCTCGTGCTGACCACTGTGATATGTGATGTAAAAAATCATTTAGGAAGATTAAGTTATGGTGATGTTTTTGCTTTATTTATTTGATATAACGGGAAAAGAAAATCTATTATTGACTGCAGAACCTGGCCTAATGTGTTGGTTGAGCAGCTCGGAAATAACGCCAGGGTAAACGCAAATTGATTTACTGGAGCAGAAGGGAATTTGGGAATGAACCTTAAGAAACATCGGTGTTAAAAAGCAATTATCAGAGCACCGGGGATCCGGAATAGTCTCTGAATACAAGAAATAGCAGAGGGATTCTATTATCATTACCTCTGCCGGCCCCGAGCACAAAGTGTTCTCTTCTCCTATAGATCAGGTTAAATAAAAAAAGACACAGAGAAATCTGTAGAGAAGCCTGTATATCGAGAACATGCCCTGCCTGTCGACATCTTTGTGAAACTTTTAACAAGCTCTGTTGAATAACATCCATGAAATCCTTCACAGTCTTGTCAAGGAATGTTTGGACATGCATCAGTTCAGTATTATTAGAAAAACAGAATATGGCTCTGTAAAGCTGTCAGTGTCCTGATTAATGCTGGTGCATACTACAACATGTACTCTGGGTGCAGCCATTGTAAAAACTCACCTTCAGCGTTTAGGCACCAAGCACTGGTAAGAGCTCCAGACATCAGTCCATTTCTGCTACCTACATTTCCAGGGAATTGGTAGGGGCAGAATTGCTGCCTGACAGCATGGATTAACATATATACCCTAAAGTGGATATGAACTTAAAAAGTTAAAGTGATATTAAAGATTCTTTTTTTTTTTTAAATAACCAACATGTGATACTTACTTGCTTTGTGTAATGGTTTTGCACAGAGCAGCCCTGACCCTCCTCTTCTCGGGTCCCCTGCCAGATCTACTGGATCCTCCCACTTGACCAGTACCCCCAATAACAAGAAGCTTTCTATGGGGACACTGGTGCATGCTCGCTCCCAAGCACTGCTCCGTGCATCCATAAGACACATAGAGCCGTGGCTCGACACCGCCCCTGCTCTTTCCTCATTGGCTTACTGGCTGCAATTGACTTCCACTGCTGTCTCAGTCTATGAGGAGAGAGAGTCACGGGACAGTTGAGACTCCCATGCACAGTGCTGGACTGAGAGGGGGCTCAGGTGAGTAATGAGGGGGCTGTGGGAGGAGCAGCACACAAAAGGTTTTTTTACCTTCATGCATAGAAAAAAACTAAAAAAACCTTCAGCCTTTACAGCCACTTTAAAATTTGCTATTTATAGAGGTCATCTAGAAGTATTAACTATGTCCAAGCAGCACCCTAAGCTCATTCACATGGGTGTCCAGCAGGGCAGTAAAAACAGGCAGTTGATCTGTGGTTTGACCACCCACCTAAAGAAGGATATGCAAATATATGCCACATGCTGTGGCCATGATGCTTTGCAACTATGGCAAAAATGAGCCAGCATTTTGCAGTTGGCAGGCATTCTGTCACCAAGCATAAACCATTGAAGTGTGTTGAACTGCACACCCTGGAAGATGTCCGTTTGGTGATGAAACACGTTGGCCTCCCAATTGATGTAATTGCATACCGGAATTTGACCGGAAGCGCACACTATTTATGCCAGCTGGGTGATTTTATCTTTAATGCGCATTGTTTATTCTTCTTTGTAAGTGCAATTTTAATGTAATAAATATATTTGGTGATTTTCTACACTATAAAGAGTGTGTATACGCTTGTTTTCGCATGCATCCGAGCCATTGGGAAACCTGAGAAGCCTATTTGCTGAGTCGCCTAGAAGGATATCCTTGAGAATGGTAGGATGCCATTGATGCTTGCATATACTGTTTGAGCCTTTATTGACTACTGTTAACAAGGGGGTCAGTTTAGTTCAGTAAGCCCTTGACAATATTCTGGTGACAGTGAAAACTGTTGACACTCTCAGGAAGAAGGAAGATATTACTCTACTTACTTATTTGGTTATATCTTTTACACATGTAGCACTACCCCCTTAGGGGCCGCTGGATTTGAATGGGTTCCCCTATGCTCTGCACAGCCAGGCAACATGCATTTTCCAACCTTTGCACATTGGACTCAAAGAACAGTCCTTGAGCTTGGTTCTGTGATTTTATTAAGGAGTTAAGAACTTGGATGCAGACTAGAGGTATATGGGATGCCCGAGCAACTGCAGAGCTTGAAGACTAGCTCCTTAGCAACTGTGTACAAAAATGTGAATAACAACAGTTTCTTTCCTTGAAGAACACCAATAGTTCTTTATAATGTACCTCCTCAGACCCCGTATGATTCCTTCTCCTCACCCAGTTGCACTGAGGGTATTCCCTGTGTTGATGAGAAGATGAGAAGCTAGTTGGGTCTTGCACTTGACTGCCCTCTACCCTTATCTAGGAATGACTTACTGGCACAGCTTTATGTATTTCAAATAATTTATTAGGCCAAGAGTAACCTAAAAGAAGAGAGGATTATCAAGGGCATCGTCATCTGAACCAAGGGTCCTTCTATGTAGCATGCTGGCAGTAGATGGGTTTTTCTACTTAGTCTGTGGCTGCTTTCTAAAGAAAATTAAAGTAGTTGTGAAGGCTGAAGGTTTTTTACCTTCATACATTCTATGCATGAAGGTAAAAAACGAGCGGACTGACAACTCATGGGAAATCATGGAGCCCCTGTGTCCTCGCCCACACTCAAACCACACCCAAAAAAGCCTATGAAAGGTACCGGGGGCATCTCATGGGGCCCCCTACTGACCCCAGGCCCTCGGGCAGTGCCGATGCAGCGATGTGAATGACAGTTTCAGCTGTCCCGGGTCCCTGCCTCCTCATTAGCTGAGACAGCAAGCGGTAGCCATTGGCTCCCGCTTGCTGTCAATCACAGCCAGTCACCGAATGAGGGGAGAGGGGGCGGGGCCAAGCCGTGGCTCTATGTGCTGCTTGCTGTGGGGGCACCTAATAGACAGGAGGAGCCAGGAGAGCCTGCGGGGGACCCAAGAAGAGGAGGATCCAGGCTGCTCTGTGCATAACCACTGCACACAGCAAGTAAGTGTAACATGTTTCTTAATTTACAAAAAAAAAAAGAAAAAATGATCCTTTAGAATTGCTTTAACTGTAAGACATCGAATGCCTTTTGTTTTCAGCATCTTGAATGCATTTAGCTGATTTAAACAAAAAGTGAGAAAGTTCAGATGGGCTTTAAGTTCCATTATATAGCTCCTGCTTTTTTAATTGCCTTGTTTATGGATGTTTGAAGCAGTTTAATTTACACTGAGAAGATCCCCATTTATTTAAAAAAATGCTGGCATTTGTAGAAAAGAATGATTTATCTGCATCCTTGAAATATATTACTTCATTCATCTTCATCATATCAGCACAATAAAAACTTAGATTTAGTTCCTTTCAGTTAATTTAACAGTCAGAACTTTGGTGAGGATAAAATATGTAAATAATTGGGAAGATACAATAAGCCCCATAGCCACCTAGCTCTGTCTAGAGTTTTTCCAACATTCTACAAACTGTTTGTAAGCCCTAACATTGAACTTCTCTAACTTGCTCCCCTTTGCTCTGTTAAATATGGCATTAAAAGGTTGTGTTATTTTTGCTTGTTTGAAAAAAAAAAGGAGAGAGGGGGGTGTTCTGTAGTCCTAACATACTTCCTGTCCTTCAGTGACACTGCTACTCCTCCATGGATTACGTTCCGTGCGTGAGCATTGAGGTGAGGTGTCACACCAGGACAGAAAGTATATTTCTGGTTAGGATCATCAGGACACAGTAAAGAAAAAAACCCTGAAAAAAAGAAAACTAATGCAGACACCACATCTCTGGACTGGTAAGCTGCAATATAGTACATTTTCATTCTTGGGTTTAGGAGAGTGGGGAAGGGGTGAGAGGGGCACCTAAAAAACAGGAGGAGATACAGTCTGTAATTTTACTGACTTATCCAAGGCAGCCAGACCCTACTGCATTTCTAAGGACAATTCCTACTTATATACAGTAAGTCACTTCATATATAGGTAGATCAGCATTGACAGATAATTCCCAGGAGAACACCAAAGGCGGTAGGGAAGATTTCCAGCAAGAACAACAAAATGATTTCTTAGTGTAATATAATAAGTATGAGATTACCAAATTTGTGTGATAAAACCTCTGTACACACAGAACATATGTATATATGTATGTAGCACTCTCTTAATTAGGTAAATGTAGTTCATTTTGGCTCCTCTATATTCATTGGAAAAGCTGTTGATTTCTTTTGGCGGTTCTTGGTTTCCCCAGGCTGCAGGTTTCATTGCTCCCCCCTGCCTTCTGGAGACTTATGGAACATAGAAGTTGAGAAAGGCATATGGGTAGCATGAATATTTATTTTTCTGCAGCCAATCCCTGGGGAGGAGTGCCCACTAGGTGGCTGAAGAGTACATAAACAATCTAGCCATGTTCTAGTCCTTAGTCTACCCTGCAGAAGAAGTCCTCAGCCTTAACCCCTCTTGGCAGACTTCTGGAGTTTACTACACTTTCATTGAGATCCCAGTTGTGGTATAGCTGAGGGGCCTACTTCTCCTTTTTTTAAGCTAAGGAAGGAAACCCTCATCTAAGGACATGGTCTGGAGAGCTCACTGAAAGGTGCTTGGTGGAAGTTAGCAGGTCTCTGGCTGTCCTGTGGCATTGTTTGCATTAACCTTTCTCTCACTGAAGAGTGTCTAGTAGATATTGGAAAGAGGTATCCGGAGATCCTTTGGCATTGTGAATACTGACCTGAGCTAAGGGTCCTAGTGACTGTGTGCTGTTTCTTTTGGGTAGAAGAGCCAGTGGTAGTCATGACTGGGATAGCTTTTAAAAAAAGACCCAGTTCTGCCATCTGTACTTATTCCTGCATAGATAGTTTTTAGAGAGACTTAGCAAAGTGTAGCGTTCTCCTGCAAATGTTCAGTATATCTGGAGTATCCTCTATCATGCTACACTCTATCCAAGTTCTTCAGCAATGAAAATTCTAAAAAGACATCCCCTAGACTGTTTACTGAGCCAGAGTCAATGAACTGTTTCTGTGTGCCTGGCTGCCTCTGCACTAGTTTGGGAAAGAATCGATTAAATCACAGTGGTTCCTACTGGGGTAGCTCTATATGTACCAGGGTCCACCAAACAGTAGGGACAGATAGGAGGGACTGAACCAAGTTGTCTCTACAGGAGTTTTCAAAGAAACCCCCACAATCCTCTCTGTCTAGACTGGAGATATCATTGCTCCATTGTTTCCACAATCTATCAATTTTAGGTGAGCACATACAGACAGGGGAGGCATACAAATATGACAAAGATTTTTGGAACACTCTACAAGAGATCATACTCTCCACAGGGTCAGCTTGAAGGACAGGTGGAAGTGGAAATAGGAACCGAGTAGCATGGCACAGTTGAAAGGGTCGGAATAACATCCAGTTGGGTAAGTTAAATTTAGATACCAATTCCTGAAAAGTAGAAAAACACCCATTAAGCATGATGTCCTGAAGGGTTTTTAAACCAAAACATGCCCACATCTGGGCTCCAAAATAGTTTTGAAATGTGGCAGTAAAGGGTTACCCCACAATGGCTCTGGGTTTGGATAAACGTTAATTGGATTTGTTGCCAGTCTTGGCTCTTGTCTGTTTTCAAATTGACAACTAATGTCCTTACAGGGTAGCTCCACTTTCATGAAAAAAAAATATAGCAAATAAAAAAGTGGTTAACACTTACACCTAGCAACAGTAGGGTCATTGGTTTTGAATCCCAACCATGGCACTACCTGTATAGAGTTTGAATGTTCTCCCTGTTCCCGAAGACATGCTGGTAGGTTAATTGGCTCCTGTCTAAATTGGACCTAATATGTGTATACATGAGTTAGGGACTATGTAAAGTGCTGCCTAAATTGTCAGTAATATATAAATACCTAGAAAAAGGAACATAGCATATACAATTGATACGCAATTCATATTGTACTTTATTGCTATTAAAAATTACATTTCCATTTCAACCTGCCACTGCTGTAATCTGTAAAATCTCATACAACATGGCAACCTGGAGGTGTTTTTGTGCTTGTGTAATTGGCTCACTGATTTTCCCAGGAGTCAGTGTTACAAGATTTATTGGTGGTCTGAGTACAAGGTATGACAAAGATGCAGCCTGTAGTATCTGTATAAAGAGAACAGAAAATACATGTTGCTCAATTGCTCATTTCGAGTTTAATGTGTCAAACAGAAATCGATCCCATTATACAGATAATTACTTTAGCAATGCAGGCCACATGAAAAAGTGCATCAATTTGTGATAGAGTTACCATTACTAACATTTAGGATACTAAACAGAAAAAGTGAATGTCAGAACAAACACAAAACCGAACAAAGATAGTATAAACCAAATGTGACTAACCTGTATCAAGAGCAGAACAGAAAACACTTGCTCATTTCAAGTTTAAAGTGAGCTTGTTGGTTATTAGCCTCCTGAAGTCACACTACGAATCATTAGAACTTGGAGGTTTATTCATTTACTTGCTACATATGCACTACGATACAAGTGAAATTTTAGACATCCTCTGCTATAGGAATTTTAGTTTTGGTGAGACACACTACAAGGTTTAAATACTTGTAAAGGGATATAGACCTTGGAGCTTTAGGAAAGCTTATTACATATGTAGTGCTAACCCCGCAGGGGCCAATTGATAATGCTTGTCCCCAGTGGTTACCCTGACCTTGCAAACCTCCCGACACCTCTGATACTCTGGGTTCAGACATATTTCAGTTAGTATCCCTCCTAGATTGTAAGCTCGAAAGAGCAGGGCCCTCGAACCCCTTGTGTATTGTATTGTACTGTTTTGTCTCATGTTCTGTCCCCCACGCTAATGTACAGCGCTGAGCAAACCCTTTGGCGCTATATAAACACTGTATAATAATAATAGTATGAAATAATAATGATAGAGATGTGATTCTTTAGTAATGCCTCTATATTAGGCTTGTTCAAAAGACTAGACCACAGAATGAAAGTTTAGGAGGCACATCCTCAGTTAATGCATAAAATCAAAACATTGCTAAAATGGAAATAACCAAATTGCAACAGTTAACAGATTATATGGTAACAAATGGTATGTTAAGACTATGTAACTGCAACAGCAGCAGCAGGAGGGGGGAAGAAAAGGCTTGTTGACTCCCTCTGGTCCACCAGCAGCAATAGGAAATGCAAAGAATTATGTAAATAAATTAATATATATAGGTGGAAGGAAGGAAGGGAGGGAGGGAGGGGTGGGTGGAAGAAAGGGGTGGACGGAAGAAAGGGAGGGGTGGGTGTAAGGAAGGGGTGGATGGAAGGAAGGGGTGGGTGTAAGGAAGAAAGGGGTGGATGGAAGGAAGGGAGGGGTGGGTGGAAGGAAGGGAGGGGTGGGTGGAAGGAAAGAAGATGTGCATGGAAGGAAAGGAGGAAGGGGTGGGTGGAAAGCAGGAAGGGAGGAGTGGGTGGAAGGAAGGGTGGATGGAAGCAAGTGGTGGGTGGAAGGAAGGAAGGGTAGGTGAAAGGAAGGGGTGGATGGAAGGAAGGAATGGAGGGAGGGGTTAATGTATCACCCCAGACCCTAGATGAAATTATCTTCTTCACCCTGCAATCTGGAGGTTTTCCTGAGCAGGGGATCTGGTTCCTGTCCCTTTAGAGAGGTGTACAGTCACTAGTAGAGGGCTAATATGGTTTCCCACCACAGTGCTCCTTCCCCTATCCGCCCAGGGGGTGCAGGTGTACTCATTCAGATCCTCTCCTGTACCGCTTGTAGGTTGGCTGCTGCTACCAATCCTATAAGCTGGGCTGCTCCTTTCCTGCTATACAGGTGGTTCTAACTCAGGAGGCCAGCGATTTCCAAGCTTTCTCCCTTTCCAGCTCCAGGCCCGCAGGTGGGCCCCATCTCACTTGGCCTTCTTTCAGCCTCCTGTTCACAGCCTCAAATCTGCCTTTCTCCTTCTTCCACCCCTACTCCTCCCATTGGACAGGCTCACTCATATTCAAGGGCTATTCTGACCCCTGCCAAGCCTCAAGTTGGGGATTGGTCCCTTGAATATGCAGATCAGCCACTCCTTACATCTGCTCACTGCTTTTAGAACTTTCTTAAAAGTTCTAGGCAGGGGGAAGTCTCAGAGGGCTGAGTCTGCAGAGCTTTCCAGCTCCAGACCAAAATTTGACCCCTCTGGCTATTACACCTGAGCTGATATCCTGTCTAACCATTAGGATGTAGCTCCCCCTAGCTGACTAGGAGGGCACTACAACATGAATGGATGGGGAAGTTTGCTTTGAATATTAAAAATTAATTAAATAGTGTTCTTGGTTTGCACTGCTCAGATGCAGTGTAGTTTTAAGGTAACTTAACATACACAAAAAAGTACACAGGGTGCATCACTGGTTCCTTCCTTTAGAGGAAGGACCTCCCTTATCCCTCAGGATACAAGATTCCTGACAGGGGCACAGGACTCTTATCCACTTTGGAACATAACCAAAAGGCCTAGCAGAGCTCTCTTCTTGTAACCAGCCGAAGCTGACCACCAAGTACTAGGTAAGGAAATCCCTCAAAGAGTGATGCCCCGACATGGGAGAAAGGAATTTAAGAGCAATGTATCTTCCCCCTAGACTTCAGGACAGGCCTGAAGATCTGCACCTAAAATACATGTGAGCTCGCTGGTCACATCTCCTCCTCTAGCTGTGGCTTCAGCCAGTGTCCATGTCCTTCTCACTCCGCCTACACAACTGTATAGTTCCATTGCAGAGTAGGAGGGAGACAGCACAGTTGTGGGTGGTCTGTGTGACAGCCCTCTTGTGCAGATGCAGTGACAGCGGCACCACAGGCTGGGCTACATTTATGATCAGAGCCGGTAGGACAGGCTCTCCATCACATGATCACTGTGACAGCCAATGACAGTGATGATATGACCAGGAAGCCCATGTTGCACCTCCAGCATTTTGTACTTTTAAAGAGTGTGCTCCCATTGACTAGAAAGGGTTAATTGCAGGATCACAAGGTATTCTTGTAATAAAAGCTGCAGATTTAAAAAGATTGAAAACATTTTAAATTACATTAACATGTTAGAGCTTTTAGCGACTGGGTTTAGATCTACTTTAAAATGTCATTTTGCCGTTTGCCGTGAAATTACCCAGTATACTGCGCTTGGCGTGGAGTGAATATAATCAGTTTGGTTTCTTGCTCTCTGAGACTGATTTCAGTTTGCAGGAATGAGTTATATATAAGTCTTTGTTTTATTTCTATTGTCTTGAAACCAGAATGTTCATAGCTCATATTTATAGGCACAGTAAATTTGCATCCTACACTTCTTCCACCAGCATTTTCTCCCCAAATGATCAATTTTGGGCTGAAATTTATTATAATTACATGTGAACTCAGGAAACAACTTAATTACATATTTATACAGAAGATTAGTCTTAGGAGATTCGTGCCTTTGGAGAACTTCATTAAATATTAATTGGGCAAGATACTGGGCCAAGTTTACAAACCAGTTCCCTGTTTATCCTATATAATTAGAGCAATTTCTTAAAGGAAAAACCAAAAACTTCAGGCAGCATAACTGAACAGCATTATGCAATTTGGCAATGGGTTGCAACAACCTTAAAGTGGTTCTAAAAGCTTCAGGTTTTTTATTTTAATGGATTCTTTCTCTCTATCACCTCACTGGATGAATTGGCTCCTGCTGCTGTCAATCAAATCCAGTGACAAGGGAGTGAAGGGGCGGGGATGAACTGCACTGTGTGTGTCAATAGACACACATCGTGGCTCCAGACCCAGCTTGCATGTTTGCCACAACAGGAAGCTGCTTTCTATGATGGTGCGGTAAGAAGATGAGGAGCCCAGAGCAGTGGCAGGGGATCCCAGAAGAGGAGGAATGGGGCTGCTCTATGAAAAACCATTGCACAGAACAGGTAAGTATAACATGCTTGTTATTTAAAAAAAAAAAAAATTTTTACAATCACTTTAAAACATATTTAAACCCAAGAGTAAAAATATATTATATTGCAGCTTGCCAGACCATAGATGTGGTGGCTACATCAGTTTTTGTTTTTCGGGCTTCTTTGCCTTTATTTTAGCCTAAGAATCATTAAATACATATAATAAATGTGCATCAAAAAGAAACAGGAGTTCACAATAGGCCATAAATGTGAAAACAATTTAAAAAGGTGTTTAGTCCAATAATGTGAATATCTTCATCATGCTTTAGGCAGAAACCAGAAAAATCCAAATGAAGTGGAGCCTTCAGCCATTCACCAATGAAGTGAGTACGATATATCTTGAATAGACAATCAAACACCTTGTGCCCTCCACCACAAGAAGCAATGGCATCTTACCAGATATTAATGAACCTTATGTCAGAGATCAGACCAGCATGTTGGTATCAAGCCTCCAGGTATCCGCCAATGATCACAGCAAGCTGCCAATGTTAAACTTCAATGACTCCATAGGTCAATATATCAGGTCTTACAGCATCCATACTCGTAGAAAAGAACAGAGGCTGTACATAGTGTAAAACCACTATGTTATCTTTTATTAAAAATAGACAGGTATTTACAGAGGTAATTTAATAAATGGCATGTAGCAGCACCTCATCAACATCCACTCGGCAGTGTAAAGATGTCACTGGTCAAACCCTGCCCAGCGCGTTTCTCAATCAAACAGTGTCAGGGAAACAGGAACAACCTAGGAATCATTATATATATGTGTACACGCACATATATATATATATATATATATATATATATATATACAGTGCTGCGCTGCTCAAAAAACACTAAAACATACCATTACATAAATAAAATTAAAAACACGTGTAAAACTTAAGAGTCCAAAAGGAAGAAAAGAAGGAAAAAACTCTTCAGCAAATGTAGCTGGGAAAAGCCACATTCCTACTGGAAAGTAAGCCCACAATTCCGGTGCTGTAATCTTTAAATGGTGTGCATCACCACGGTGACCATATTAAATAGGTAGACCCTCACCTTCATGTGTGGACCCATATAAGAAAACTGGTCAACCAGGCATCTCCCCTCCTAATGGCGGTGAAATAATGGCCTCTCCTCTATGGATAATCCTCCTTTCATATATGGTCACTGTATCCTCCAAAGTGAACCCTTTAAAGGTATAGCTGGCTCTGTGGGTAGAACATCAACCTTGACAAACTTCCCTTAGGCCAAAAATTGGAAGCCACCCAGTCCAGCTCAGACACTTCTACCAGTCACTGATTCACTTTCTCCACAACTCCCTCCCACACAGGGGCACCATTCCTCCCAGTGGCTTCTCACACAGGGGCACTATTTCTCCCTCTCACATAGGGGCACCATTCCTCCCACCGACAACAGAAACAGCCACCATGTTTCCCAATAACTATTGACACAGCGGCATTGTTCCACTCAGTGACCTCTGACACAGGGGCACCAATCCACCCTCTGATCACTGACACAGAGGCACCAATCCTCCCAATAACCATTGATAGAGATGTTATGGTCTTCTCAGTGACCTCTCACACAGAGGCACCATTCCCCCTACTGACCATTAATATAGGGGCACCAATCCTTCCAATAACCATTAATAGGTACTGTTCTTCTCAGTGACCTCTCACACAGAGGCACCTTTCCTCCTACTGACCAATAATATAGGGGCACCAATTCTCCCAATAACCACTGAAAGGTACTGTTCTTCTCAGTGTCCTCTCACACAGAGGCACCATTCCCCCTACTGACCACTAATATAGGGGCACCAATCCACTGACACATAGGCATCATTCTTTCGACTAGCTATAGACACAGGGGTACTATTCTTCCCACTGATCACTGACACAAGGTCATGATTCCTCCCACTGATACAGGGGCAATATTCTTGTTACTAACAGAGGGGCACCATTGCTCCCACTGATACAGGGGCACCATTCCATCCAGAGTTCACTGACTCAGCGACACCATCCCTCTTACTGACATTGGGGCACCATTGCTTCCAGACACAGGGGCACCATTGCTTCCAGACAAAGGGGAACCATTACCCCACTGACACAGGGGCACTATTCAGACCACTGACAAAGGAGCTCCATTGCTCACAGTAGCCAATAACACAGACTAGACAGTAAGGGAAAAGCAAAACACTGACAAGTCATGAATTCTGCTCACTATGGTCTGTCTTCTCAGCATTTTCCTTGCAGGATATGTGTACAGCAGAAACCCCATACGCTGATTCTCAGCCTGTTGTGTATGTTGTCAGGGATTTGGCAAATGTCAGACTTTAGGCAACCTTCTACAGCTATTTAAGAGGATGGTCACAGGATGGCTCTACATTCAAAAGTATGTGCATAGGTCAGCATCCTAAACCAGAATCTCTAGTGTTGGACCAGTGTTGGTCATAGCCTGGGTTTTGGTGGCTACATTTTTGGCGGTAGTGAGGTAATTATGCAGGATCCAGCAGAAATGTCTGCACCCAGAGGGAATATTGAAGTACATGTAACAATATTCTGACATAGACGCACTTGGTGAAAACTCATTACTTTAATTATTGAATTGCCGTGTGACACAGCACTCATTTCTTAGTGACAGATTTCCCTTTAAAAATGCAAAACTGTCATGCTATCACAGCAGATAAAGATAAGACATGTATGCTGGTCTAAACCGTTATTTACCTAAATGCCAAACTAAAATCCATGTCATGCTGGGGGTAGGGAAACCCAATAGGGGATAGATGTGCTACGATAGTTCCTTGTTTAAGTATTTACAAGCTTCTTTCACTAATGTTTCACATTGCAGGGAGAAGTATTTGCTTGTCTCCTGTAGACTTTCGGCAGCCTTAGGGAAATTATGGAATGAGTTTTCAGGATTGAAATTCCCACCGCGCATAGAGAAACGACCGAGATTAGCAGCCGAACAAAACCAAATGCAGTCATGTCTTAGCCTGTTATCTTGAATGTACGGCAGATAGTTGTTCTCTGTTCTGTTTTGTACATTATTGTCTGACTGGTCCACAACAGGAAAAGAAGTGATGAGTACATCAGCTGCATTTTGTTTGCTAAATAAACTTCAATAATAAGTACATTTTTTGAGCCTCACAAATGAACTGAGGATAATTGGGTCTGTATAACAATGCGCCATAAAGATCAAAAGTAAGCAGATACCTATTGTAACCAATTCAGCTTTGAAGAATTTAAAGTTGCCAAAATGATGAGAGATGATTTCTGATTGGCTACTGCAGTTTGAATATCATCAGTGCTTTTGAACTGTCTTAAGAAGAATTCCAGATGTAGCACCCTCCTAGGTAGCTAGGGGGAGCTAGACTCCAATGGTTAGACAGGGGCTGAGCAGCAGCCGAGGTGTAATAGCCAGAAGGTCAAATCATGGTCAGGAGCTGAGAGGCTCTTCAGTCCAGCCCCTCTGGAATTTACCCCTGCTCTAGGGCTTTGGAGGAAGGCCCTAGAGGCAGTGGGTGGATCTGAGGAGTGGCTAGATGCACTCTTGAGGGATCCTGGCCATTCCCCAACAGGAGGTTGGAAAGGGGCCAGGGCACCCTTAAAAGTGTTTGGGGCCTGCTCAGTTGCAGAAGAGTATGTTTGGAAGATAGAGAGGAAGATGTGAGGCTGAAGGATGGAGGCTGCGGGGAGGCCCAGTGGGATGGGGCCTACCTGCAGGCCTGGATCTGGAAAGGAGGAATGTTCAGAGCTCATGGCGCCCTGAGAGAGGACCACCTGTAAGTATTGAAGGAGCAGCCACCAAACCACCAGCGGTACAGGAGTGGATCTGAGTGAGTACACCTGCACCCCCTGGGTGGATAGGGGAAGGAGCACTCTGGTAGGAAAACAGATTAGTCACCAGCCAGTGACTGTTTACCTAATAAAGTGGTAGGAACCAGATCCCCTTCTCAGGGATACCCCCAGATTGCTGGGTGAAGAGGAGAAGTTCATCTAGGGTCTGGGGTGGTACACTAAGGAAACGCTGGCTAGGTTTCCAACAGAGACTGTGCTGCAGAGTAAATAGTTCCAGGAAGTTGTCCTCAGTTCATCAGTACCCTTGGGCATCCTGTATACTCCTAACTGTATCCCAGTTCAAATCCCCAAAATAAAACAACAAAACCAAAGCTCAAGGACTGATTTCTGACTGTTTTGTGAAGATATGTGATGCCTGGCTGCATGGGACTATAGGGGAATCCAAATCTTCTAGCGACTCCTAAGGGAGTAGTGCTACACAGGTATGGATATTTTATACATGGTTCAGCCTGGACCAATGTTACTATGTATGTATCATACACTGCTACTCCAATGATCTCCACTAGCTTTCGCATCCCACGCCACATGACTGCCCTTCTGCCCTCCTACAGTGTGGGAACTGAAGTGTTGGTTGACATCCTGCTGTTAACAATAAATACAACACTTTTACTGACTGACTAAGGTGGAGATTGTGACATCATCTGCCTGCCTCTTCACCTTGACCAATCAGAGGAAACCTAGTATTCATTGATAAAAATGAAAGGCTTTCTCCCACTGGCTAAGAAGCACTCAGCCCGACTCTATTTAGCTCTGACAGCAGATGGGAAGTCTCCAGTACCACTGCTGAAGCACAGCTCCGCATACCTTTTGTGGCCGCCATATAACTTAGTAATGGAAATAGTAAATTTGGGCAAACTAGAGGAGGACCTGTGTTTGAGGTATGGCAGTATTTTCTATAACTACACTGCACTGTCCCACTAGAAAGGGATCCTTGGAAGCTTCCTCTGCACTGGACAGTGTCCCTTACTTCCCAGGAAACTTTCCTTGCGCTAAGCACTGTCCCTAACCAGCAGGTTCTTCACACTAACCTACCACTTGGTCAAAGCATGCCCAAATTACATAAATTCCTTCATGTACAGACTCCCTCATTAAGATGACCATCTGAACTTTTGCAGGAATTTGGACATCAAATCAGACCCCTGCCTTAGTTAGAGAGGGCTAACAGAGGCTCCAAGGAGACAATTAGCACAGTGGGAAGGGGAGTCTAAAGGACAGAAGAATGCCTGTACCTACCTACACTCCTTTCCCCCTTCATGAAAAATAAAGCATCCAGAACCTTCTTGAAACTGTACTGCTTTGATTTTCCACCCTCTTTTCAAGGGACAGAGAAGATCCTACCCGGTTACATACAGTGTAATAGTGCAATGTAAATCTCAAGAATGGATGGACAGAAATATAACTCCTTTGGTAGATAAGACAGGCCATATATGTATGAATATTTCAAATGTGAACTGTCGTTCAAGCTAAGAACTGAGAAGATTTTAGGAGTTACCCACACATCTGTTATTACTGGCTATGGGCTGACTAAGTAGCCCAGCTGCACCACCGCATGCTCCATGCATTCTAAGGGTCCATCATAAGTGATCTTGGCCTTTTTTAAATGACCCCAGAAGTTTCAATATATATATAGCAGGTGTTAATAAAATGTCATATACCAGTCAATAGACAATATAAGAAAATGCTTTCAGGAGTTGTCAAACTTATTTGATCCCACATCAGGTGATCACAGGGCTGATAAATCTTATCTAGAAAAACTAGTATAAGTGAGATGAAAAGGCCATATTTCTGCAGTATGGAAGATATTTTCATTGTACTTTTGTCCCCTCGAGTCATTTTTTTCTTAGCTTTTCTCCAATTTCATCTCACTGTATGTCCTTGTAAGGTCTAACTAGATTTGGGATTTTTCGCTCCTGGATGGTTTCATAAAAAGCAAATAGCTTCATAGATGAACTGTAATAAAACTCAGAAATATTTTCTTAGAGAGCCTTTGGTGACAAAATAAATCATAAAAGTGCGAGCCTCATGGGGTCTCTGCAGTCTCTGCAGCCACAAGATGGAACTCTCTGCTTATGTTACGGCATACATTTCAGCTAATGCTCTGATTATATCACAAACCTCCCAACTTTCTGAAATGCCAAAGAAAGGACCCATTCGGTACCAAATTCTTTTAGCCGAAGGTGTCTTTTCCATACCTTTTGTCATACGTTCATCATTTTAGATATATAGAATATAGCTAATAGACCTTCAGTGTATCATATTAACATACATTGCCACCAAATTGTTTCTAAAATGTTGAAAATACCTTTAAAGCTAAACTCCAGGCAGGTATAAAACATGCAAATTAATGCAGCTCTGTCTTCATTAATACACAGTTTTTTTTAATATTAGCAAAGTTTTAATAAAATTATCATAATACACAATAATTATAGCACTACCATTTTGTGTAGCCCATTACAATATGTAGTGCTACCCCTCTAGGGGCTGTTGGTAATAGCTAATTCTTTCCAAATATTATAGATGCTGCTAACTCCCACAAGCACCGATCCATGGGGCATGGGATGCTGCAACAGACTGCACAGTAACAGGGGAACACTCTCCTCTAGGCTCACACTCCAGGATTCTGCTGAGGACAGGGAACAACCAGTCTGATGAGACTCAATGAGAACTGTCGTAGTCCATAGCTACCTCTGGAATTTACATCCCAAAAGCATGCAGTCACCAAAGATCACAATTTCAGGTCAGTACTCACAAGTCCCCAGGACAGTTGCACACCTTGCAGTTACCTCCGGACATGGTTCAGTGAGAGAGACAATGTTTTTCCAGACCTTATCCCAATAGTGAGGTCCCACAGCCAGCTCCTCAGAAGATCATTCCAAGGTCTTATCTCTGGCATAGCCGAGACCTCAGGGAACAGCTACACAGTCCAAAGTCTGCCCCAGAGGCTTCAAAACCCTCCCTGCCAAGGAAAGAACCATCTCTCCAGGGCTCCAGACCATTTATCACTTCCCCAGTCACCTTCTGGGCACCCCCTCCAGAGCTTGAGCATGATAAGTAATCAGACTCTATCTATAAATGAAAAAGTGCCATCCCATAATTAGATACAAAATCGACAGTCACTAAATAATGCAGCTGCCCCTTTAAGTGCATAATAACACTCACAACATATAAAAACAAAGTGAAAGTGGGCATGCACCGAGACTCAATATATCAACCTGTACAAAAATGAAGAATATTGATACCAACATTCATATGAAAATAAACAGTGAAATATAATATTACATGTCCATGAATACATTCAAGTTTTCAAAGAAAATTCTCAAGCACCCTGTATCTTGTGACCATAGCCAAATCTTCTTTCACAATTCACAAGTACTCCGTCACCATGCCCAGAAAAAATGCGCACTCACCAAATGGTATCGGCCAACAGAGTAGCCAGCAAGCATAAATTATCTTATGTGTATTGGGTCAAACGTCCACTCTCTTCTGCCAGGACTTTTTGAATCCCATCCACTTTATATACCATTAGTAAATCTCCTCCACAATAACATATCTCAGAAACAAATCACAGAGAGAGTGCTCATAGTGCAGTATATTTTATTAAAACAATAGGGAATAAGAAAGTGATCTATATGCACTCACATGGTTAAGGTGCCAAAGGGGGGCACCAACACGTTTTGCTCACTAGGGGGACCCCTTCTTCACACCACCGCTAGCATCCGCGGCCAGCGTGCGTTCCAACAGGCCAGATGTGATGTTAGGGAACAAAACTGGAGGTGATGAATGTGGCTCAGGCCTCAGTGCATTTTGCGTGCTATGCATCCTCAGGAAGCTTGTCAAGTGTTTATTGCTATGTGCCTACTGGGTAGATCCACCCCTCTGTTTGTCCTGATGACCACTGTCACAGAGACAGAAAGTGATGGGAAGTTCAAAAAGATTCAGGTTGTCAACATAAGATGAGGGAAATTCCTTCAATGGGGACCTGTTCCTGTGACAACTCTCTCCAAGATTGGAATGAAATTAGCAAAAATCTCCCTAGTTGGACACAGACAGCAAAAAATACCTTAAAAGGGTTGTTTCCCTATCCCTGCCTAATCCAAAATGGAAAAAACGTTTTGGCATTACATACACTTAACAACCCACATTGGGCCTACTGTGGGAGTTCCTGTAGTGTAAGCTGATGTAAGGCAGGGTGAAGCACTTACATTTATTTAGTGGAAACAAAGAACTAAGCTTCAATGTTCATCGTTAGTCCAATACACCCTCAGGAGATGGCCAAATCCAAATGTCAGTGTTATTTTTGGCAGTTTGAATCCCCTAAAGACTTCCGGGAGAAAGGGACCGGTTCTTGCCCTATATCTGCTTCTGCTGCTGCTTGAGCCTCCTGAGCAGGGGCGGACTGACAACTCATGGGGCCCCCGGGCAATAAGGGATCATGGGGCCCCTGTGTCCTTGCCCACACTCAAAAAAGCCTATAAAAAAGGTACCAGGGGCATTTCATGGGGCCCCCTATTGACCCCAGGCCCTCGGCAGTGCCCGAGTGCTCGAATGGTCAGTCCGCCCCTGCTCCTGAGCGTGACGACGTGTGTCTCCAGGTCCTACTCTTCTACCCAAGGCAAGCCTTAGATGATGCAAAATTTGCTTGATTCAGGGTTGATGGGGGAATCCCTCCTGTGAAGTGCTTGTGTTCTCCTGGCTAGGGGGGTGGATGTGCAGAGTGCCATCCCTGTTGGGAGAACACAGTGATTATTGTTAGGGGCTATAGCCACTGGCAATAATCGTATGTAAGAATCCACCATGCTGGTTGTACCCAAGTCGATTGATGGATTGATTTGGGTACTATCAGCCTGCCCATAGGTGGTTCGAATAACGGCCAGTCCTTGCTTAGCCAATCAAGATGCGAACCATCTATAATCAGCTTTAGTATGCTTGATAACATTTTTAAAGGATAGCACAGGCTATTTTTGATCCCATCATGTCAACAGGCAAGGCTGCCATGAGCTTTCCAAACCTTTCTGCAGATTCTTTCAGCATTTACTGCTCTGTAAGACACACGGAGGCTGGTTCTAATTCCCATTGACTTCAAATGTAGTTAGAGCTCAGAAATATTTCAGAGGTTTGAAAATTTTAAACAAATTCAGTTGAACCACAACTGCTAAACTTTTAAGATGTTCGGTCATCTCTAGTGGCCAATCATTAAATTTGCAAAGACTCCTTTTGGCTTATGCCATTTAGGCACATTCCTATTTTAGGCACATTCTCACTGTACCAAATGGTAAAAACTATGCATGAAGGTAAAAAACCTTCTGTGTGTAGAATTCTCACCAGCCCTCTCAATACTTACCTGAGCCCCATCGAGATCTAGCGCTGTCACGGGTCTCTGCCTCTTCATTGAGAAGTAGGAGCCATTTTCTCCCGCTGCTGTCAATCAAAGCCAGTCAGCCATTGAGGGGATAGGGGGCGGGGCCAAGCCGCAGCTCCATGTGTGAATGGACACACGGAGCAGCAGGTGCCCCCATAGCAAGCTGCTTGCCGTGAGGGCACCCAACAGAAAGGAGGATCCAGAAGAGCCTGCGGTGGACCGGAGAAGAGGAAGATCCAGGCTGCTCTGTGCAAAACAACTGCACACAGCAGGTAAGTATAGACATGTTTAACCTTTATTATCCCTTTACGCTGCAAACCCATAGACTTCTATGCAAGACATAAGGAGTCATTGGAGGTTTTGTAGTTCAAGGTAGTGGCCATGTAGTGGCCATGTAACACAGCTAACTTTCTAAACAATAGGTCCCAACAGGCCATGGGACGCAGGAGAAGCCTACAGGCCTTTATATTCTTTTGCCCATAAAAAGCCTTCTCTCTTGGAACCACGGGATTTAGACCTGTCTGTAGGAGCTGGGGATCGAGGCAACCCTAAAGAACCCAAAGTGGACAGTGACATTTCCAAGGAAGCAGTCACATCTAACAGCCGTGCTGACCATATGGAATTGCCGCTGAAAGACCGGACAGTTCGCCAGCCTCCTTCCTCCTGTTGAGTGGGTTGCAGCTGCACAAGAACCAGACTGAAGGGACCTCTTCTACGGCTGCAAATCTATCACCGCCTCTGGGAATCATGAGATGGCCTCTGGCTTGCTTTGTACTGTTAGCAGTATTCCAGTTACTGAGAGTAGGATGTCTGTAGTACTCTTTCCACACCCCTCCATTCTTTATATTGTCACCTTCAATGTCTCTGTCGCACCACTGTTGCCTATAAACTGCGGTCATAGTACATCATCACCAACTCTGGCCCAGTTTGCTCCTCATACCGCAGTCTACATTGTACCCACACCACTTGACTGCATGCAGGTTTAACCACTTGTCTACCGGGCACTTTCACCCCTTTCCTGGCCAGGACAATTTTCAGCTTTCAGCTCTGTTGCACTTTGAATGACAATTGCGCGGTCATGCAGCACTGTACCCAAACTAAACTGTTATCGTTTTTTGAGACAAATAGAGCTTTCTTTTGGTGGTACTTAATCACCACTGGGGTTTTTATTTTTTGCAAAACAAACAAAAAAAAAGACCAAAACTTTTGAAAAAATAAGTTTTTCTTAGTTTCTGTTATAAAGTTTTGTAAATAAGTGATTTTTCTCCTTCACTGATGTGTGCTGATGAGCTGCACTGATGGGCACTGATGAGGCTGCACCAATATGCGGCACTGATGGGCACGGATAAGCGGCACTGATGGGCGTTGATAGATGGCACTGATGGGCACTGATAGGCAGCACTGATTGGCACTGATAGGTGGCACTGATGGGCACTGACAGCCAGGACTGATGGGCACTGATAGCTAGCACTGATGGGCACTGTTAGCCAGAACTGGTAGGCACTGATAGCCAGCGCTAAGGAGGCACTGATAGCCAGCACTGATGGGTACTGATAACCAGTACTGATGGGTACTGATACAAGCACTGATGGGCACTGATGGGGCTACACTGATCATCAGGGCACTGATGATCAGTGTAGATGTCCCCTCTGAGAAATGCAGCTTACCAGCTCTCCTTTCGCCATGAGATAACCGATAATCGGCATTTCCTATTCACTCTGTGATCAGCTGTGATCACCTGGTAAAACGCGGCTCTGATTGACCCTTTACCTGGACACATGATCAGCTGTGTCAGAAGGACACAGCGATCACAGCTCATGCACGGAGCACGTGCAGGGGACATGCGGGGTGTGTGGTTCTGGGAAGACATCCATGGCTACCCTCCCAGAAACTAGCTGTCCGTGTTTGTAGCCATGTTTTGGCTGTAGCGTGGTTAGGAAGTGGTTATGGACCACTAGAAGTGCACCAATGCTCCTGTCTCTAGAGCATTGGGAGGTATCAGAGAACTGATCTGCAGAGCCTCTTAGCCCTGGCCCAAATTTCACCCAGCTGACTACTCCCAGGCTGCTGCTCAGCTTTTCTAACTAACAATTTGCAACTAGCTCTCCCTGGCTATCTAGAGGGTTGCTACACTAAAATAAACATATATCATGATTTAATATAAATTTAAGGGCTTGTTTACACTTCTGGTGTCCTCTGAAGTGTGATCCATGGTGGATCACTTTTCAGAGGATGTCTGACCGATGGCAAGGAGGTGGTAACGAGCCCTTAAAGGAAGCTTTTTGTCAACTGAGGTATCCCAAAAGGTTCCTGGAGTAGTCTGGAGAGCATTAGAAGGATGAGAGTACCACAAAATGTGATTCAGTCCCTTAAAAAATATATTTTTCATGAAATGTCATCAAATAGCCAGCACGCTTCGGGGGTTCAAAACTTACCTCTTCATCAGGGCTTGTGTGCCGGCAGTAAATTTAGATCTGTACTGGACAGCAATCGCAAAATTTTAGAGATTCATGTGAGATCACTGTCGCCAAACTGGTGGCCAAAATAATAGTGTCAGGGAACTGGCAAAGCAGGAAGACAATTTGATTTGGTTAGCAATTTCTTTATAAAAAGTCCTCAATAGTCACTTATTGAAAAGCACAGCATAAATCCAGAACGCATTTGCTGTGTCAAGCCTCTGCTACACCAACTATCTATTACATGCTCCTGTTTTCCAGACACAGTTGCTCATCCCTGGCACAGTAAATCCCTGACTTTTGAAAAATTACTTTTTTTTCATTATTTGTACTTCTCCCATTTTGTTTATATAGCAAATGTACTTGCTGAGTGATTTCCAATAACTGATCTTTATCGGTGGGGCCTGTAAAGAATGTATGTTTTTCTGTTCAGCAATTTTTAGAATGCCAGCAGCCCCAAACAATGTTTCTAAAATTATATCCTTTATTCCACATTTTGCTCACAAGCAGCGCTCAGCGTCTGACGTTAAAGAAAAGTATAATTTGTTCGCACAGCAGGTTGAGCTGTAATACTGCATCTGCTTCTTCTGAATCTGATTCAAAAGGCACGAAGCAGGGTAGAAGCCGAGGCAAAGTTTTAAAGTGCATCGCGGGAACATAACGGAGATGAGTTTTTAAATAGGCTTCTAGGCAGGTGCAGTCTGTACTTCCCTCTGTAGGTGGCGCCAGGTTTGAGTGACAATGGAGAAGGGGAAGGAAGTTGTGAGGAACCTAGTTCCTTTATGACTTCCTGTGGTCAACAGGGGTGCAGATGTCCGATTGAGTGCTGGTGACTTGCTTGACCTTCGTGGCCATCTTTGGTGAAAGTAGTGCTTATTTAAGACTCTGGCTCCCTGGTTTGGCACATATTTAGCAAATGGTTGGTGTAGGGATAGGTTCCCCGTCTGCCAGGGAGACTGTTCAGAGTTAGGGAAAGGTTCCGGAGGAGTAGGGACAGTGCAGAGACTACAGTTATCCTCTGCTATAGGAATCCTCTCCTTTGAGTGTAGACAGGCCAGGCCTCATTCCTGCTCCTAACTGCAGGCACTGTTGGCCTCATCTAAAGTCTTCTACAGTTTTGTAAGTGACTCCACATGGCTGTGCCTACTGCTGGGCCTAGTTGTACCTTGTTGGAACTCTCTGTGATACACAGTTGACGTTACCTCGGCCTCTGTGTGATTTCTGCCACCGACACACCAAGCTGCACCCTACTCACAGGCTGACCAGATGTCCCCAATTTCTGGAGGCTGTCACCAGATAGAAAGTGACCTCAAATGTGTTCCTGTTTCATTAAAGTCAGGCCCTGAGGAAAAGACCACAAGACATAGATGGAGGGACGACTTGACTGGGTTAAAAGGGGAGTGTAGGCACGGGAGGAGTTTTAGAAATTTTAAAGGATAGAAGGAAGTGGGGGCACTGACTTGATTGGTGAGGCTGACCAGAAACAGGTGGGGTCTTCAGGGGGCTGTAGGCGGATGGGTCCTAGCAGAGTTTCAGTTGGAGGATGGCAGACATTGCGGAATCTTCCCACCATCCCTCCTGTTATTCACTTACTTTGTTTTTGTTCCTTTTGTCAGTTGTGCAGTTTCGTAGGCATCAGTCCTAGCAGTTGGCAGGGCTCAAGGTCCTAGACGGTGGGCAATAGGTTAAATGTGAAATGGTAGGGACTTGTCTTAGGTACGGCTTCCCTCAATTTGTAAATTTATGGTAGTCTCTGAGGTTACTGGCAATCTGTCTCTGAATCGGTATGGTGCAGCTGAAAGCCTACTGCAATGGTTGATGCACATAAGGTACCAAGTTAAATTGCCTACAGGGACCTTGAAACTCCAGTATACATTAATCAATGAAGGTCATTCGGCTTTTGGTTGGTATTTATATTGGTTATTTTTACTTTTGTTAATAAAGTGGATGCTGAGGCCATTGAAACTCCAACTGATGTTGGTGGTTTATTTACTGTAAGTGTGGTATGGTGGAGGTGTGGTCTGGCGGCATGAGTGAAAAAAGTTATGGTTTATACTTACCTCACCTCGCCCAAGGGTACCTAGGCGAGGATGCCACCCCATTTCTTTCGGCTAGATCCTGGTGAATACAGAGCACCCAAAGTCTAGTTGGAAGACGCTTATCTTGGGGCTTATTTTTCTCCTGTACTACAAGCCATACACTGTGAAGCTAACGAAATGATGTACGGCGCTAAAAAAGTTAAATGAACATGAGGTAATAATCAGATGTCAATTGCTGATAAAAGTTCATAAAGTGATTGAAGTGCTCATTAATCATGCGTCTTTTTGGACTCGATGAAAGTGCATATATAGAAATATTAAGCAATGCGCACTCACCAGAAGGCGCATGAAAATGCGCATGTGTGTTATTTATGATGTCATCAAAGGTCACTATGGGATGACAACAGGAATCCGAGACCTTTCCTCTGTGGGCAAGGGGACTCTGAAGCATGGATTCACCAGTATCCAGGTCCTCCAGAGCTCCCTAAAGGTGGGTGCAGTCCTCTATGGTTAATGGAGGCTCTTTCTCTGGCAGGACAGCTGTGGATCAAAAGCTCCTCAAAGGAGTCAGAGTAAAAGGATGCCCGTAGTGTAGTAGTTTGGAAAAACAATTTATTGCACAAATCCAGGTAAACAGTGGTGGTATGGGGGAGGTGTGGTCTGGCGGCATGAGTGAAAAAAGTTATGGTTTATACTTACCTCACCTCACCTCACCCAAGGGTACCTAGGCGAGGATGCCATCCCATTCCTTCCGGCTAGATCCTGGGGAATACAGAGCACCCAAAGTCTAGTTGGAAGACGCTTATCTTGGGGCTTATTTTTCTCCTGTACTTTAAGCCATACACTGTATAGCATCACACACCGTATTGGTCATGTCTTCAAGTGCTCAACAGGATTCAAATCTTCATTTTTCCTTATACTGCCCTTAAGACATCCCCTCCCTAACTATGTATGTATATCTTGGTGCCTCTTTTTTGAAATCTGTTTATTGTATATAAAGTTGAAAGTTTATGAACGCCTTGGTTAACATAATTTTCGGTTTACGAATGAAAATCCATTGAAAATAATGCCTTGTTTACGAATTTTTTTGCAATACAAAGCAAGTTTCCCCAGGATGCATTGTGCCTGGGAGGTTTATAGCGCCACCCCCGTGCCTTTAAAGTGCACTTAATAAGAGTTTTGAACAGATAAGACTTTCCTTGACTTTTTTCTGACCTCCGGAATGGATTCATTGGTTTTCAATGCATTTATGAATACATTTTTAATCATGTCCCTGTACAGTATTTATGCCTCTAAAATGCACTTTATAAAGAGTTTTGAACAGATAAAAGACTTTTTTTTACTTTTTTCTGACCTCCAGAATGGATTAATTGGTTTTCAATGTATTCCTATGGGAAACTGTTTCGGTTTACAAATTTTTCGCAATACGATACGTCCCAAAGAATGCATTCAATTTGTAAACTGAGGTATGCCTGTATATTATTATAATGTATATTATGATATAGATGTACTAGAAGATTTAAATACACTAACAAATTGAAGCTGAACTCCAGCTCACACTTTTTAAGCAGTTTCAGCTGTTTTTTTTTCTTTTGGGGTAAAGATTTTACATAAATAAACGTGTTATGCTGGAAAAACAATAGGCTGGATCACCAGGTGAAAATGAAGGAAAGGAAATCTAAAGAAAATGAATGCAGCCATCCAGGGGCGGACTAACAACTCATGGGGCCCCTGGGCAATAGGGGATTATGGGTCCCCTGTGTTCTTGCCCAAACTCAAAAAAGACTATGAAAAAGGTACCAGGGGCATCTCATGGGGCCCCCTACTGACCCCGGGCCCTTGGGCAGTGCCCAAGTTTCCAAATGATCAGTTCGCCCCTGCAGCCATCCCATCTAAGAACTGGTAATCTACAATATAATAAATGTTTGTTTTGGGGTTTAATACGACTTTAAAGCCAAACTTCAGTCTTACCTTCAGTCTTGCACAGTTGCACAGGGTCCTCCCCTGTACTGAAATGGTTTACTCTGATTTCACTGCACACTGCAAGCTTCTCACAGTGTGTATTAGAAGCTGCAACAAGTCAGCTAGAGCCTGCCTCATTTTCTGGTTGGAGGACATGTAACATTATCTGGGCCTTTCCTCCCAGCAGTTTCAGAAAGCTATGAACAGCCCCTTCCACTAGCTATGATCTGCCTGAATGGCAGAGATCAGCCTTTTTCAACCAGGATGCCCAGGCACCCTGGGGTGCCTTGAGGTTTCTTCAGGGGAACCTTGGTAAAATGTTTAAAATTGCCCAAAAATTGTATACAAGCCAGCCTTTTAGTTACACAAAGCCATAGGTTTTCATTGTGCACCATTACAACCTCCTAGCCATCGGTGTTCTGACAACCAATGACATCATCATTGATAAGGAGGATGTTAGCTGCCTGCACAGCATCCTAGTTTGACCCTCCCCTGCCCCTCTCCATCAGTGCTGGGGTCACATTAGCTCAGTGATGGAGAAAAACTGAGGGAGAAGAGAAACATTGGAATACTAGTCAGTACCAGTGTGCTAGGTGTATTTGCTTTGGAAGAATAAATGACCTCAAGCATTGGGTGTCCTACATGCATGGATGTTGCTGCGTTATATAAAACTATTAGAATAGTTTTTTACATTTTAAAATGGGGAGCCTCAAGTCTGTCCATAATTTTAAAGGGTGCCTTGGGACTGTCCATAATGTTAGAGGGAGCCTTGACAATTTCCATAATTTTAAAGGGTGCCTTGACTAATAAAAGGTTGAGAAACACAGAGACCCAGAGATGACATCACAGAGTCTAAAAGAAGGTATGTTATGAAAATGGTTACAAATCTCATTTTTCATGAAGGGGGAAGGATAAACCAGGGATTGTAAATGATAAGCTATTTAAATTTCAGCTTAAAGTGTTACTAAACCCACAACAGTAAAATCAGCCTGTATATGCAGTAAAGCATGCTTGTTATACTCACTGTGGAACCTAAGGGGTTAATCCTCCGCATTGTGTAAAAAGACTGTTTGATCCTGTCTTCTCTGCCCCTCCTCTTGTTCAAATGTCCACACTTTTTCTCCAGATAAGACAGACTGAACTGCAGCCATTTGCACATGCTCAGTTTAATGTGTATTACTAGAGAGGTGTTTTTTTTTTTTTGGAAGAGTGCATGTGATCAGCACAGGGCTGTAACCAGTGCTCTGCTGGACACTGATAGAAGTCACAAGACTGCTCTAACTGCTGATGAGAAAAGGTATTTAGCAGTTTATATTTAGTAAAATAATTGCATTTCCATGTTGTGTGTACTGTGGGAGACCAGATATAATGAATGCAGAGTCCTGGGCTTAGTAACACTTTAAGGCTCTATGTACAGTATTGTTTTTTAAGCTCCTAGAAGCTGATATGAGCATTTTTTTCTGCTCCTAGAAGCTAAATAGTGTTGTCCTATGTGTCCATGCACACTACTTTAGTCTATTAGCATTTTTTTAGCGTCAGCATCTAGGAGCAGGAAAGAGTTTTTTGGAGCGTTTATCAAGCAGAAAAAAATGCTAAATGCTCCTAAACACTGCTAAACGCTACAAAAATGCTCCTAACAGCTTTTTCCTAGCTTTTTTCTACATGTACTGTAAAAAAGCTAATAAAACACTAACGCTCCTAAAGAAAACACTTTTACCAGCATTTTTTATCCAGCTTTTTTCAGCATTTTTTTAGTTTAAAACAGTGCTAGTGTGCATGGAGCCTTACAGTCAAACTCCAGTTTTGCTGGAGAAAAAAAATCAGTGCACTCCAGATCAAAGATAGGCATTTAAAAAGATGTTAACAAATTTCACTACAATTTTGTCTGCCTTTGTTCAGTGAATTCTGGAACACATCACTTCTTACCTCTGAAATTTTTTTGAAAATGGAAAGTTACATAGGAGAGTCTGCTTGTCCCATAATCCTGTACAGTAATCAGCCCAAGTACTGCAAATAGAGAAACAGCACATAGACAAAACATCCAGTGCAGGAAAGTATGAACATTGCTGGGATGTCCTATTTCAGGGGCACATCGACTGTAAACTGACTTTCTGAGAGACAATAAGCCGATTGTAATTGCAGCTGAAAGGTAATTTAGAATTAAATTAAAATGATGTAAATGGTTTGAGACTGTAAATCTCCATTCAGCTCTATTGCAGGTACAGTGGGGAAATAATGATTTGATCCCATGCAGATTTTGTAAGTTTGTCCACTTACTAAGAAATGAAGGGTCTATAATTTGTATCATAGGTGTATTTTAAATGACAGAGACAGAATATACAAAAGTCCAGAAAAAACACAATACAAATGTTATAAATAGAATTGCAGTTCGGTGAGTAAACAAAGTATTTGATCCCCTACCAACCAACAATAATTCTGGCTCCCACAGACTGGCTATGTGCTCATGTGGTACACAGATTAGTCCTGTCGATTTAAGAAGGTGCTTCTAACAACAACTCGTTATGTGTATAAAAGACACCTGTCCACTCTTTCTTCCATTGAAATGTCATCTCCATCATGGGCAGGACCAAAGAGCTGTCAAAGGACGTCAAGGACAAGATTGTAGACCTGCACAAGGCTGAAATTGGCTACAAGACCATCAGCAAGAAGCTTGGTGAGAAGGAGACAACTGTTGGAGTGATTATTTGCAAATGGAAGAAATACAAAGTAACCATCAATTGCTCTCGGTCTGAAGCTCCATGCGAAATTTTGCGTCATGCAGTAAGGATGGTCATGAGGAAAGTGAGGGATCAGCCCAGAACTACACTGGAGGAACTTGTGAATGATCTCAAGGCAGTTGGGATCACAGTCACCAAACAAACCATTGGTAACACAATACCCATGGAATGAAAGCCTGCAGCGCCCGCAAGGTCCTCCTTCTTAACCATTAGCCGCCCGGCCAATGGCCGTTTGGCGGCTTCAAATGTGTCTCTGCACTCTGGGTGCACGCCATTTGGCGTGCTCCTGCACATGCGCAGTTTGCGCTAATGCAGAGCGGCGCAGCAGTGCGATCTGTCACCGGCCGTGCACCTCGGACACGGCCGATGACAGATCCGAGTACCGGCTCCCGTTGCTGGTACCATGTGACCTGCTGTGACCAATCACAGCAGGTCACATGACAGTTGTATACAATGGATGGCTTCATTCATGATGCCATCCATTGTATACTAGTGCCTAGCTGTGAATGGTCACAGCTAATCACATGCACATGTCATGTGATTAGCTGTGACCAAATCACAGCTAAGCACAAAAAAAAAAAAGCTGACTGAATCGATTTCATTCAGGTATATGCTTGCTTATAGCAAAGTAATTCTTTGCTATAAGCAAATTGTGTAAAAAAAAAAAAAAAATACTGATCACTTCCCCAAAGTAGTACAATGTTACTATGGTAACATTGTACTACTTTGGTCATAGTAAAATATGAAAAAAAAATCTTAAAAAAAAGTAATAAAAAATTAAATAAAAAAAAAAATATATATATATATTTTTTTTTTTCATACTGTCACCAGTCAGTGTCCCTGTTCACCGCCATGCCAGTTATATGATGACGCTGTACTGCACTGGTGACAGTATGTAAAAAAAAAAATAGTGAAAATTATTTTTTTAATTTTTTCATTTTCCGAAAAATTATGACAAAAAAATACAACTTCAAAAAACTCGCCATTCCTCTTATGAAGTACATCGGACTGTCTACTCTGCAAAAAGGGGTCATTTGGGGGATATCTGTACTGTTCTGACATTCTTGGACCTCAAGAAATTAGATTGGCTGTCAGTACTTCAGGATTGATCAATATTCAGATCTATACCATAGTTTGTGAACTCTATAACTTTCCTACAAACTAAAAAATACATCCTAAATTGGGTTATTTTCACCAAAGACATGTAGCAGAATACATCTCGGCCTAAATTTATGAAGAACAATTATTTATTTGTAAACTTTTATAACAGAAACAAAGAAAAATGTGGTTTTTTTTCAAAATTTTTGGTCTTTTTTTGTTAATTTAGCAAAAAATAAAAACCTCAGCGGTGATTAAATACCACCAAAAGAAAGCTCTAGTTGTTTGAAGAAAATGATAAAATTTGAACATCTAAATGATTCAGAGAAGGACTGGGAGAAAGTTCTGGGGTCAGATGAGACCAAAATTGAGCTGTTTGGCATTAACACGACCATGTTTGGAGGAAGAAAAATGTTGACTATGACCCTAAGAACACCATCCCTACAGTCAAGCATGGAGGTGGAAACATTATGCTTTGGGGCTGTTTCTCTGCTAAAGGCAGTGGTATATTTAGGTTTTGTGCTGCCCTAGGCAATGCAAAAATTGTCTACCCCCACAGACACGAGCCAACACCACCACCCCCTTCCCTCCCGCGGAGAGAGCCTGACATTGACCAACAACACCCCTGCTGCCTCCCACCCGTGGGAGAGCCTTCCACTACCACCCCCACCCCCCCAGTGATAGAGAGAAAGCCACTTATCTTCACATCTCCAGACATCCCCGGGAACAAGAGTCAGGCTCTGCATACACCATCAAGCAGCCTGCAGCCTCTCTCGGATCCTACCTGGTTCCAATGGCGAACATGTCCCTTCTTCCATCCCTTTTTCTGGGGGGGAGGTGCTGCCCCCCTGAAAACTGCCGCCCTAGGCAAATGCCATGTTTGCCTTGTGGTAAATAGGCCCCTGGCTAAAGGTACAGAATGACTTTTCTGCATTCAATGTATTGTCATGTATTGTAAAATCTTGGATAAGAACCTTCTTCCCTCAGCCAGAACACTGAAGATGGGTCGTGGATGGGTCCTCCAGCATGGCAATGGCCCAAAACACACCACCAAACAAACAAAGGAGTTGTGAGTTAGTGAGACACCACTCTGGATGAATGAGCACAGGAGACACAACAGACAGCAACATTGTCAGTCTGGGGGGAGGGGAGTGTAAAATGTATTAGCAGACTTAAATACACTAGCAAATTGAAGCCAAACTCCAGATAATGGTTTATAAACAATTACAGAATTTTTTTCTTTCTTTTTGGATAATGGTTTTACATGAATAAATACAAACTGATACTTTTAACCACCCCTGTCAGCATTAAATGGTTTGTTTCCTCCATGTAAACTGATACATTCTGCTGGAGAGCTTGTTTTTCTAAAGCACAAAAGACATGCTGGCTGGATCACCAGATGATAAACTTCCAGCAGCGGTAGTGAGCTAGTCAAGGATGAATAGCTTCAAACATGCTTGGGACAAGCAAAGATCTGTATTCAGACAAAAAAGTTAAACAAAACAAAAAGTTAAAAGAAAATAAACAAAACAAAACAGTCCCCCCCCCCCCCACTTACACACAAAAACAACAACAAAAACACACAAAAAATGGGCAGACTCAATGAACCACTCAGTCTTTTTCTGCCATCTCTTTTCTATGTTTCTGTGAAAATAGAAGAAATAAAGCCTGAAACAGAAAACTCATGCAGTCATCACATCTAAGAATTGGTAAGATACAATATAATAAATGTTTTCTTTTGGGTTTAATACTGTTTTAAAGCAGAACTGCACTGCATCTGAGCACCACAAACCAAAAACACTATTTAAGCCCAGGCTCACACTAATGCTGTGTGGCGGGGCACCGTACGTAATTCGCACAAGAATCGCACTGTATTCCGTGCGAATACATGCAATGTCTGTGCGGTGCGATTTGAGCCATGCACATTTTGTATGGCTCAAATCACATTACATCCACACCATACGGTGCATGACCCTTTTTTTACCCACACCTGAATCGCATCACATGAGTATTCTCACCCATGCGATGCGATTTCTGGCAATCGCAACACGTTTTGCGCTCTGTTTTGGGGTGTCAATAATTTAACATTGACACTCGCACCAGACCACTTGAATGTCATGTGATTGCAATGCAGTGCGGGAAATTTACAGGATTCACAGCATTTCCCGCACCGCATCAGTGTGAACTCCCTCATCCATCCATGTCTCCATGCTTTATTTTGATGAGAAATCACTTTGAAAAATATGTGTTTCCAATTTTTTACTAATGCAGGTAGCATAAGGATTCAAAAAATACTTAACCCCTTGACGCCGACGTCACACAAATATGCGCCCTCACAGAACTGGGCTTTTTTCTGTGGGGCCGTATATTTGCATACCTGTCTTTGTGCTGGTACCGCGCCGCACTTGGCCTCACCAGTCCCCGGAGGGAGGACCACCTGTGGAACCAGGAAAGGAGCCAGCCCAGCAGAAGGCCTGATGGCAGCCACCTACCTAAACCAGCTCACAGGAAAGAGACTGAATGAGTAATCCTACAGCCCCCTGGGCCAGTTAAAGGGAAAAAGAACACTCTAGTGGGAAACCTGATTAGCTCCTTACCCAGGACTGTTTTATCCTAAAGTAGAAGGCACTGGATCCCCTTGCCCAGGGATTCCTTCAGACAGCTGGATAGAAGAGAACTATCCGTGGTTTGGGGTAGTACACCGGGAGAGGCTGGAGAGCTCTCCAAGAAGAGAAACCCTTCTATGGACTTGTACATAGTTGCTAAGGAGTTTGTCCTTAGTTTACAGTTCCCTTGGGCATCTTTTACACCCCTTATCCCATCCAAGTTCAATTCCCCTAATAAAACATGAAAACCAAGCTCAAGGACTATTTACTGTCTCTGGAGTACAAGTCTGTGGAAAATGTGCATTGCCTGGCTGTGCAGGACTATTGGGGGACCCAAATCTTCAGCAACCCCTAAGGAGGTAGAGCTACATACACTCCCGTTGAAGTCAGTGGGGCCAAAAACTTTCTGCTTCAAAAGTAGCTTATGTAGGTCCTAAACCCTCAATTGTAAACGGGGATAATGGAAAAGCATTGGATTTGGCTTGTTAAGCTTTTAGGAGCTTTGAGCTTCAAGCAAGAAAACCCTCAGATGTGAATGGGGACAGGTCTAACAGATTTGGCCATTCACGTTTGTAGTCTAATGTGTGTGATCTAACCATTTTGCATCACTGATGAACATTCTGTAGTGCACCCACCAAGCAGCCAATGGTGAACTTGACTCTTTTTGCCCAGTTAAAGCACACACCGTCAGGCACACAGCATTTTCCTTACTCGTTAACTGGTTCGAATAGAACAGTCTAGGGGTGTGTTTTTGATGTTTTATTGTACGTTGAACTTGGATGGTGTGAGGAGAACATCTCACTGAGCTGCAAAAAGGACCCACAGAATCTCTACTGCAAATGGGCGACTTTGACTTCTTCCAAAAAAGGACTAAGAGCTACAAACAGTCACTAACACCTACCACTGCGGTCATCTACTCATAATTCCGTAGGGTCATTGGTTGCCTCCTTTCCATATCCACTGAGACTTTTCAGTGAAGAAGATACAGACCCACACCACCATAGGACAGCTGGATACTTCTCCCCCAACTTTCACCTGGCTCTCTCCAGCAAGCTTATGAACAGCTCCCCCCAGCTAAACCTCCAGCTGGGACCCCAATGTCTTCTAAATGGCACCTTGAATAATCCTGCCCGAGGAGCACAGTCCCTGCACAAGAGTCTCCTCCACCAGAACTGCACCCAGGAACTCTTTCCCTTCTGCCTCAGTCCTCAGACTACTTATAAGCTCTAAAAACCTTACAAATTTGAATTTTGGAAGACTGCTATATTTTGTTCTATTTTATTCTATTCTAATCCATTTGAATTTCAGACAACAGCTATATTCTTTCTATTATTTTCTATTCTATTTTATTCTATTCTGTTCTCTTCGAATTCTGAATTTCGAAAGATAGCTAAATTATATTCTGTTCTATTCAAAATTCAAAGAAGACAGCTATATTCTTTATATTCTAGTCTATTGTATTCTATTTTACTTGTTTTATGTTTCAATATGTTTATTAGGATTTTTAGAAACCATACACAAAATGACAGAAAACGCAACTCACCAACATGATGAGTTGTAGAACATCAAGCAATGCTACAATGTATTCAAGCACAATGTGTATAGCAACACAAGAACAAAATCGACCAATAATGTGTAATGAAAAAAACACACTGGTAGTATATTTAGAGTTTGATCGATTAGCAACAAATTGCACCATGAGTGGAGTGGTACAAAAATATCACTGACATTGTAGGCAGGAGTAAAAAAAAAAAAAAGGTTACTTTTTTATTCTATTTTTCTATTCTATTCTTTTATTTTCTATACCGTTTTATTCTATTCGCCTATTATGTTTTTTTCTATTCTATTCTTTTCTAAATTCGAATTTCTGAAGACGGCTATATTCTAATACACACAGTTTTTGAAGGATAACAGTACAAGTCAGCAATAAGTTTACATTTCAAATTCAATGCAATGCGAATTTGGATAATTCATAATTTCTGACAAAATTTTATTTAGTTATTTCAGATTTGTTTAAATTCATTACTATTTTAATTAAAAAATTTGGATACATCCAATATTCCAAATAACGAAAATTTTGTCCGAATTTCAATTCAGAACAAAACAAACTGCACAAGTCAAGCAATTAGAGCAGCAACCTGTGAGACACAGCCCAGAACAATCAACTTCTGCTCCACATAATTCAGAGGAGCTAAACTAAATTTACCTAACAACCTGCACTAATCTAGGAGGGTGCTGCAATTCAGATACACGATATTGCCAAACGTATTGGGTGGCCTGCCTTTACATGCACATGATGAACTTTAATGGCATCCCAGTCTTAGTCCGTTGGGTTTAATTGGTTGGCCCACCCATTGCAGCTATAACAGCTTCAACTCTTCTGGGAAGGCTGTCCACAAGGTTTAGGAGTGTGTCTATGGGAATATTTGACCATTCTTCCAGAAGTGCATTTGTGAGGTCAGGCACTGATGTCGGACGAGAAGGCCTGGTTTGCAATCTCTGCTCTAATTGATCCCAAAGCTGTTCTATTGGGTTTAGGTCAGGACTCTGTGCTGCTCAGTCAAGTTCCTCCACCCCAAACTCGCTCATCCATGTCTTTATGGACCTTGCTTTGTGCACTGGTTCGCAGTCATGTTGGAACAGGAAGGGGGCCATTCCTAAACTGTTCCCACAAAGTTGGGAGCATGAATTTGTCCAAAATGTCTTTATATGCTGATGCGTTAAGAGTTCCCTTCACTGGAACTAAGGGGCCAAGCCCAACCCCTGAAAAACAACCCCGCACCATAACCCCCCCTCCACCAAACTTTACACTTGGCACAATGCAGTCAGGAAAGCACCGTTCTCCTGGCAGCCGCCGAACCCAGACACGTCCATCAGATTGCCAGACAGAGAAGCGTGATTCATCACTCCAGAGAACACTTTTCCACTGTTCTAGAGTCCAGTGGCGGCGTGCTTTACACCATGGCATCCAATGGTTTGCAATGCACTTGCTGATGTAAGGCTTGGATGCAGCTGCTCGACCATGGAAACCCATTCCATGAAGCTCCTTACACACTGTTGTTGTGCTAATCTGAAGGCCACATGAAGTTTGGAGGACTTTAGCTATTGACTCTGCAGACAGTTGGTGACTTCTGCGCACTGTGTGCTTCAGCATTCACTGACCTCGTTCTGTCATTTTATGTGGTCTACCACTTTGTGGCTGAGTTGATGTTGTTCCCAGTTGCTTCCACTTTGTTATAAGACCACTAACAGTTGACTGTGGAATATTTAGTAGCAAGGAAATTTCACGGATGGATTTATTGCACAGGTGGCAACCTATCACGGTACCACGCTTGGAGTCACTGAGCTCCTGAGAGCGACCCATTCTTTCATAAATGTTTGTAAAGCAGTCTGCATGCCTAGGTGCTTGATTTTATACACCTGTGGCCATGGAGGTGATTGGAACACCTGAATCCAATGACTTGGAGGGGTGTCCCAATACTTTTGGCAATATAGTGTAATGCAGGCCATAGATGGGTCGTAATGCAGGCCATTCGGCCGAAAATAAAATTGGCCGATTTTTAGATCGTTAGTGGGCTAATTGTTCGGCCGTTTTTCAGTATTTTGGCAGATTTTTTTTATTGGTAAAGTTGGAAAAAGATCGGCCGATTTTGCCGATCGGCCAATTTTTGTGGCAATTATGGGCAAATCGGCCGATCTTTTTACCGATAAAAAAATCTGCGCATGAGCAGTGACCTGCAAGAGGAAGACAAAAAGAGGAAAAAAAAAAGAAGAAGAAGAGGATGAAGAAGAAGAGGATGAAGAGGGTAAAGAAGAAGAAGAGGATGAAGAAGAAGAAGAAGAAGAGGATGAAGAAGAAGAGGATGAAGAAGAGGAAGAAGAAGAAGAGGAAGAAGAAGAGGATGAAGAAAAAGAGGATGAAGAAGAAAAGGGTGAAGAAGAAGAGGATGAAGAAGAAGAGGATGAAGAAGAAGAAGAGGAAGAAGAGGATGAAGAAGAGGATGAAGAAGAGGAAGAAGAAGAAGAGGATGAAGAAGAGGATGAAGAAGAAAAGCATGAAGAAGAGGATGAAGAAGAAGAAGAGGATGAAGAAGAGGAAGAAGAAGAAGGAGAAGAAGAAGAGGATGAAGAAGAGGATGAAGAAGATGAAGAAGAAGAAGAGGATGAAGAAGAAGAAGAGGAAGAAGAAGAGGAGGAAGAAGAAGAGGATGAAAAAGAAGAAAAATTCCAGTCTGGCAAAAAGTGTCCCTGCAGAGAGCTCCGCTATTTCTTTGACAGTTCCTTGACATTTATAGCGGTTGCAACAATGTATCTATTTGTTTCTGAATAAAAACATCTGTATCCGAAATGGATACAAATAGATACATTGTTGCAACCGCTATAAATGTCAAAGAACTGTCAAAGAAATAGCGGAGCTCTCTGCAGGGACACTGTTTGCCGGCTGTAGATGGGATGAAAATCGGCCGTTTTTTTTTTACCATTCCTGGTAACGTCGGCCGCTTGAACTACCAATTTTTCAATTTTTTAAATGAAAATCGACCGTTTTTTTCCCCATCTATGGCCTGCATAAGTCTGCACATTAACTCACCAGCAAATTACATCCTTATGCCAATTCAAGTATTGTATGTCAGGATTGTCTATCCAAGTGGATAATGATCAGGTAGGAGAGCCAGCGCAGTCCATACACATGCCAAATATCTTGTGCTGTAGAACCATCTTTCTGATAATCACATACTTACAGTGCAAATTCTGAACTGTTTCTTCTGTTATTGGCAGCCTGTGGAAGGACTGACGAGAGAGAAGTGGTGCTCGAACAGTTGCAGATGAGTCAAGATGCAGAATTCTGGATAGGTTGGACTGGTGCCAGTCTCTTTATTGGTAAGGCATAGTGATCACTGTTACAACATTTAAAGGAGATGTGAAGGATTTAAAAAACACAAACAACCATACTCATCTAGGTGAATGCAGCATCGGTCCAATGCTGCATCTCTCCCTTTCTGCCTTTAAGACCAAGAACGGAGCGATCAAACACCACTGATCACTCAGTTGTTGGTTTTCAATTAGCAGAGAGCAGTGACTGTAATTCACCGGCTTTCTGTTTTCCCCCTTCAGCACACACTGAAGTGATGTCAGTGTCCACAAATGTAAGGAGCATTCTCCCTACTAACCATCACACTACTGTCTTGTGAGCTGTAGATATAATAAGTAGTTGCAGGGATTCCCTGTGACCAGAAAGTTATGTCAAGAGTTCCTCCATGTTAAAAAAAAGTTTGAGAAAGGCTGCTGTAAGGAGACAAAACATTGCATAGCAGCAACCCATCATTTTATTCGCTACATAAAATCTGACCTCCTAAATCCTTACAGCACAAGATACCCTAAAGCCATAGTAGCCAATCAGAGACTAGGAACATTTGCAGTTGTGTGACATAACATCATGATCAGTGTGGTTCTTTTACTGCCAAACTCTGCAGTTTTCTACACTTGAGCCCCTTGACATGCCAGAAAAATATATCACCCTGAGCTGTGGTTGGTTACAAGCGCGTTCACACCTACAGCGATCTCTACTGCCCATGGTGGCTGCCAGGTATTCAGTAGGCAATACTGCCACTTACAATATGCCCCCCTTTTTTTTCTTGATAGATGAGCAGGGATTTTCCAGGGATTACAGCTCGGCCCTTTTCACCTGAATGGGCTGAACTGCCCAGCACATGCAACATGAGATATAATTTTTCCTTTTCTTTTTTTAAGTATATATATATTTTTTTCTGTTATAGTGTGAAAAGCACACATTTTATCATTTTTGCTGCTGCATGTGTAGGACCCATAGCAGCTGCATGTCACCTTTTTAGGCGGGCAGTTACGGGGCACTGGATAATTAAAGTGATATTATAGGCAATTAAAAAAAAATAGATATAATAACAATTATGTCATACTTACCTGCTCTGTGTAATGGTTTTGCACAAAGAAGCCCCAATCCTCCTCTTCTTGGGTCCCCCACAGCGCTCCTGGTCCCTCCCTCCTGCCAAGCGCCCCAAGGGCAGGCAGCATGCTATGGCGGCATCCAAACAGGCTCACTCCTGAACTGCTGCTCTGCATGTCCATTCACGCACAGAACTGGTGCTCAACCCCGCCCCCTCTCTCTCCTTATTGGCTCATTGGCTGTGATTGACAGCCAATGGCTCCCACTGCTGTCTCAGCCAATGAGGAGGGAGAGTCCCCAGAGAGCCGAGGGTCTCATGCACATCGCTGGATCGCAATGGGGCTCAGGTAAGTATTAGGGGGGGATGCTGCACACAGAATGCATGAAGGTAAAAAAACCTTGAGCCTTTGTAAGCTTTAAATGATAAAAATGTGCCCTGCAAAATAGGCTTGTCATGCCATCATTTAGGCCTGACATGGGCAGCCAGGGCCAATTTTTGAGCCATAGCTTTACTACTCCCAGCCGCTCATGTCAGGCCTAAAGGATAACATTAAAACCTCATTTGGCAGCACATGGCATTTTTATTGTTTAACCAGTTCCTGACCGCACTATAGCCAAAAGACAGCTACAACACGGTCAGCTAGTTCTGGGAGGGCGTCCATGGATGTCCTCCCAGAACCACACCCTCCTGTGAGCCCCCCGGGGTGTGCACTGCGCGCGATCTGTGATCGCTGTATCCTTCAGACACAAGTGATCACATGACTAAGGAACAGGCCAATCACAGCCACTTTTACCATGTGACCAGTTGTGACCAATCACAGCTGATCACAGAGTAAATAGGAACGTTGGTTATCGGCAGTCCTCTCCTCACACGCTGCCAGTGCCTGTAAGTGCCATTTTGCAGGGGGACAACTACACTGATCATCATGGCACTGATGATCAGTGCCCTGATGATCAGTGTAGCCCCATCAGTGCGTCCAATAGTGCCCATCAGTGCCCATATGTTCTGGCAATCAGTGTCCATCACCTGAATCAGTGCCCATCAGTTGAATCAGTGCTGCCCATCAGTGCCATCTATCAGTGCCACCTAACAGTGCCCATCAGTGCCTCCTATCAGTTCCGCTTAACAGTGCCCATCAGTGCCGCCTCATCAGTGCCACATATCAGTGCTCATCAGTGCAGCCTATCAGTGCCCATCAGTGCTGCTCATCAGTGCCACCTATCAGTGCCCATCAGTGCAGCCTAATAGTGCCCATCAGTGCCGCCTCATCAGTTCCACATATCAGCACCCAACAGTGACTCCTCATCAGTGCCGCCTATCAGTGCCCATCAGTGGCTCATCAGTGCCGCCTATCAGTGTCCATCAGTGCAGTCTATCAGTGCCCATAAGTGAAGGAGAAAAATCACTTATTTACAAAACTTTATAACAGAAACTAAGAAAAACTTTTTTTTTTCAAACTTTTTGATCTTTTTTTGTTTGTTTAGCAAAAAATAAAAACCCCATTGGTGATCAAATACCACCAAAATAAAGCTCTATTGGTCTCAAAAAAATTATAAAAATGTAGTTTGTGTACAATGTTGCATGACTGCGCAATTGTCATTCAAAATATGAGAGCGCTGACAGCTGAAAATTGGCCTGGGCAGGAAGGGGGTGAAAGTGCCCGGTAGGCAAGTGGTTAATTATCAAGCAGTTCAGGAGGAGGTTGGAATAAACTAGAGATTAATGAGAAAACGTCTTGAAGTGAATGTTGCTGCCCTGATAGCTATTGCTGGAAGTAGTTCTTGATGGAATCAAAAGAATATGTGCGTTCATTGCAAGGAGACGTATCCGGATAGCAGTCCCTGTTATCACTCTGTGTTTATCCACAGCGGTTTGTGCGTGTGTATTGAGATGTGTTACTTCATCATCTTTCAATGTCATTTGTGCATAAATTAAACAGCGGTATCTCCGGCGCTGCTCCCAGTGGGACGCTGTGTGTAATGCGATGTTTTGATAAATGTCTACCATTTATAATCTACTGTTCCTATTTATTTTTTTATGCTAAAAACAATTTGTCCATTAGTAGTGTTTACAGAGCGCGAGTAATCACTGGAGTGGCTCATTAGAAGCGCTCTCTGTTCCTGCGGAATGTTGGTTTGTGTTCTCCGTTAGGGTCCGCGCCTGGATCTGAGACGTGATCCTGCCTATTCTGACAGTACATATATCATGTTCATTAGCTGTGGCTAATTATCAGAGCATGCAAAGGATACTTTATGTACAATGACAGCAATAAAGAGATCAACCTCCAATAAAATCCACCAAGCACAGTAATAGAGTATCTGTCTTCCCAGGAATTTTCTGCTGTTTTAACCTTCAAAGTGATAAAAAAAATACTCCGCAGTCAGATATGAAAATGTTACAGGTATGGAAACCCTTATTAAAGTGTTACTAAACCCACAACAGTAAAATCAGTCTGTATATGCAGTAAAGCATGCTTGCTATACTCACTGTGGAACCTAAGGGGTCAATCCTCCGCATTGTGCAAAAAGGCCATGTGATCCTGTCTTCTCTGCCCCTCCTCTTGTTCAAATGTCCACACTTTTTCTCCAGATGAGACAGACTGAACCGCAGCCATTTGCACATGCAAATCTTGACTTCTCTGATCCCCCCCTTTTTCCAGTGTCCCCCTCTTATCTCCTGATAAGTCATATCCAGGGGCGGACTGACCATTTGGAATCTCGGGCACTGCCCGAGGGCTCGGGGTCAGTAGGGGGCCCCATGAGATGCCCCTGGTACCTTTTTCATAGGCTTTTTGAGTTTGGGCAAGGACACAGGGGCCCCATGATCTCCTATTGCCCAGGGGCCCCATGAGTTGTCAGTCCGCCCCTGGTCATATCATGGAGACATTCTGCACATGCTTAGTTTTGTGTGTATTGCTAGAGAAGTTTTTTTTTTTTGGATGTGATCAGCACAGGGCCAATTAGCACTGTCCAGACAGATGTCAGGGGTTCTGCATCTTCCTAGAGCAGAAAGAAAACTCCTCCTCCAAGCTTTAGCTAGTGCTGGGCTAGACACAGATAGAAGTCACAAGACTGCTCTAACTGCTGATGAGAAAAGGTATTTAGCAGTTTATATTTCCTAAAATAATTGCATTTCCTTGTTGTGTGTACTGTGGGAGACCAAATATTGTGAATGCAGGGTCCGAGGTTTAGTAGCACTTTAATAAACATGTTTTATTTGCTCCTTTATGTGGTCTGTTAACAAAATCATCAAGCGTTCTGCTTTTACCTGTTCAATAAGTGCAAAAAAAACCTCACATAAACACCTAATATGTATATCCTCATACCATAACACTAATACTAGATCTAAAATAATCACAAAGTGTCAGATTCCAAAACATAAAGTCCAATCTGCAAAATATACAAAAAATATATTAAAAAATCCTCAAAAATTCAAGTCACTTCACCAAAAAAAATTGTCCAAAGTCCAACTTATCAAATCCTTTAGTGCTGAGCCCCTCCACTGGCTTTCAAAGGACAGACAGTACCTCAGAAAAGAAAAAAACTCACAATAGTGCACTACCCTAATAAATCATTCATGAAATTATATCATCCCTTTCCCCATAAATATCACTCAAAAATATATAGTACAATATTCATATAGTGCAAAGCAGTGAACACTGTGAAAATGAAGTGCTAGTGCATCACTCTGTGAATACAGCATACTCCGTGACCACAATGGTGTACACTTCTATGGTGTCAAGCATATATACTCTTACCAAATTTTATATTAAAAAACGCCTTTATCATACCATAGGAATTAGCAGCACACTCTTTTCCTCCACTCCTGAAGTATGCCTCTTAAGACATAATCACCATATCCTCTTGAGCATCCTCATGGTTTATGGAAACATAGCCCAGGACTCCAGAGTGCTCATGCAATAAATGTATAAATAGGATACAGTGTAACTCCGTTTTATGCAAATAAGATTTAAAAACTTTATTGTAACTGCTTACAGTGTAACATTAGGTATCACGCATATTCCCATGCCCTTCCAACCTCTCAGGGTCGCCGAGCAGCTTCCAGTGTACATGACATGCGGTTTTCCAGTTTCAAAAATGGCCGACGCTCCACTTCCGGTTCCTCTCCTGTACGCCCGACGTGACGTCCCTTGACGCGTTTCGTCACATCCGGGACTTAGTCATAAGTGGTGGAATCTGACACTTTGTGATTATTTTAGATTTTTTGGTCAAATTAGGGATAGGTGATACCGTATTTTATTTACAAAGATCCTGCTAGAAATCTTGTCCATTGATAATGTAAGTAGTAAGCTATAGGCTGGCCATACACTATACAATTTTCTTACAGTTTTCTGACCAATTTCTGCCCAATTTCCTTTAGATTTACCTTCCACTATGTAGTGCAAGGGCCTGCCTAATTAGATACAATTGAAAGTGTTGTTTAGGTTTGACCTCATATTATAAGGTTTTTGGCAAAGCAAAAATCTCAGAAAAATTGTATAATGTGTGGCCAGTCTAACACCTTTCAGTCTGTACCAATTCTAATATTCCTCGTACATGTAAAAAAAAACATTTTTTCTATTTTCTTTTTTTTTTTGCTAGAAAACTACTTAGAACCCCAAACATTTTATTTTTTAAGTAGAAGTCCTAGAGCATAAATGGTGGGTGTCGCACATTTTTATATCACACGATATTTGCACAGTGGTTTTTTAATTGCACGATTTTTTGAATAAATACACATTAATAAACTTTAATGTACAAAAACAAATATTTACGCCGAGTAAATAGATACCAAACATGTCATGCTTTAAAACTGGAACGGCACCAAACTACCTAAAAAAGGCGACGCTTTAAAGGCATTTACAGGTTACTGGTTTCTGATTAAACCGGAAGTCTGGTGCTAGAATTATTGTTCTCACATTGACATTCGTGGTGATACCTCACATGTGTGCTGCGATCGCCATTTACATATTTGCATTTGCATGCAAGCACAAGGAGGAAGGGGGAGGGGGGCGCTTTATAAATATATTTTTATATTTTATTATTTTTAATGTTTACACTGTACATTGAGGCTGGGTTCCCATATATGCGGTGCGGCATATCGCATGTGATTCACACAGGAACTGCACCGCCTTCACATGCGAATTGTGTGCAGTGCGATTGCACCCATACATCTTGTATGGCTCAAATCGCACCGCACCCACACCAAAAAGGTGGAGGACCCTTTTTTTGGTCCGCACTAGAATTGAACTGCATGGGTATTCACACCTATGTGATCTGATTCTGCACATTGCACTGTGTTTTGCGGACCGATTTCGGGGTGTTGTTGACTTAACATACACACCCGCAGTGGTTTGCATGAACGGGGTGCGATTGTGATGCGGTATGGAATTTGCAGAGAAAAAGCTGTGAATTCCGCACCGCTTCAGTGTGAACCCAGCCTCAAGAGGGTGTAGGTTGTTAGTTTAGCTTTTTATTTTTTCTGAGGTGAACACACACTTTAATACACAGGGGTTGATTTACTAAAGGCAAATAGACCTTGCACTTGCTCCCGAGCTTAGTAAATGAGGTACAGCTTCACATTGCAAAGAATACCCAATCACGTGCAAGGAAAATAAAAAAAATATTGCATTTTTGCGTGCACGAGATTGGATGATGGAAGTCAGCAGAGCTTCTGCTAATTTACTAAGCTCTAGAGAAACTGCTCTTGCAGAGTGCAACTGCACTTTGCAAAGTGCACATTCTATTTTGCCTTTAATAAATCAACCCCATTGAGTTCAAAGACATAAAAACTTCCCAGTAAACTATTTGTTAAAATTTTCTTCCCAGCACTTGAAGTTTGCAACTTTCAGTTCTCCTGGCTTCTGCTCTCTCAGAACTGCTTCCCAGAACTTTCAATCTTTAAAGACAAGAGTTAACAATGGACAGTGTAATCTCCAGTCACTCTGTTAGCTTGGAGAAAGGGGGGAGAGGGAAGAGCAAGGGAGTGCCTTGCCATCCTAAGCTACTTCTTCCTCTCTTACTTTGACCATTGGGTTGTCGTCACTGAAGACATCCACATGCCCAGCAAAGTCAACATCATCTTATGTAACCTTCCCCTGTGTTGCCACATGCCAAGTCCCATGCTGCCATCTTTTCTTCTCACATCATTAATAGTCAGCTGCCTCTTCTGTATCCTTGCAGCCTGCCTCCTAATGATGTGCAGCTGTACAAGCGAAGTGTGCTGGAGGTTGACCTGAAGCCTCCTGGGATGAGTGATATGAGTGTCCCAGGAGGCTTCAGGCCAGGGGCGGACTGACCATTCGAGCACTCGGGCACTGCCCGAGGGCCAAGGGTCAGTAGGGGGCCCCGCAAAGTGCCCCTGTTACCTTTTTATAGGCTTTTTTGGGTGTGGGCAAGGACACAGGGGCCCCATGGTCCCCTATTGCCCGGGGGCCCCATGAGTTGTCAGTCCGCCCCTGCTGCAGGCAGAGAAAGCCCAAAGTGCAGGCCAGTTCTTCAGTAAAGGTACTTGGGTGTGAGGACCCACCTGTATGGATATAGATTGAATCCTTCAAACTGCATAGTTGTACGGTCAGCTTCTCAATTATGAACATGTTACATTCAGTTTGTAGAATTACATTTAGATCTACTACCCATTCTGCAATGCAGGAACCTGGGTGAGTTTGAATAAATTGTTTAAATAGGTCCATGTATTATATTCCTCCAGAGGTTGTACCCTGAGATGATTGACCTACCTTCCAGGATAGTTCCGTGTCCAATGCCACTTGGCAGAGCCAGTGGTATGACACCAGTGATCTTCGTAGCTTTCAATAAGAGTGACATCATGTCCACCAATGCAAGGAATATTCTTCCCTCATTTAATTAATTTTAAAAGGGTCTCCTGAGGTCTAAAGGTATTTCAAAGGGTTCCTCTGGGGTAAAATGGTTGAGAAAAGCTGTTCTAATGTGTCTAGCTATTTGAGCATATTGTACACATGTTGTATAACCACTTCCAGACTGCTTGCACACAATGTACTATGGATGGCAACCCCTGCAGACACAGTGATGTATTGGCACATTGTTTCCTGGTGTAGCACTCTCCTAGGTAGCTAGGGGGAGCTAGAGTTGTATTGTTAGTAGCAGCCTGGGTGAAATAGTCAGAGGGGTCAAATTTTGGTCAGGAGCTGAGAGGCTCTGCAGGTCAGCTCTCTGGGATTTCCCCTGGAACTAGAACTTTGGAAAAAGTTCTAGAAGCAGTGGAAGTGAGGAGTGGCCGGGCTGCACTGTCAGGGGATCCTGGCCAATCCCTAACAAGGGGCTTGGTTTTATTGCCGGGACAGCACTTAAGAGTGAGTGAGCCTGCTCAGTGAGAGGGAGAGAGTTCGGGTGGAAGATGTGAGAGCAAGAGGAGAGTGTGGAGCCCGGGAGGGGGCCCAGTGGGAAGGTGCCTGCCTCCAGGTGAGATCTGGACAGGAGGAAAGCTGAACTTCACTGGCCCCCTAGGAGAGGACCATCTGTGGAACTAGGAAAGGAGCCAGAAAAAGACCTGAATGCAGCTACCAACCTACAGCTTGTAGAAGAAGAACAGTGAGTACTTCTATACCCCCTGGACCAGAAAGAAGGGAAAGGGCATTTGGGTAGGAAACTTGACTAGCCCCAGCTGGATTGTGCTCTTAAAGCAGCAGATACTGGATCCCTTTGTCCAGGGAAAGCCCTCAGATTGCTGGATAGAGAAGGACTAACTGGGGTTTGGGGTGGTATACCAGGAGAGGCTGGCTAGCTCTCCAACAAAAGAGAAATCCTTCTATGGATTTGTACATAGTTGTTAAGAAGTTTGTCCTCAGTTTTACAGTTCCTTGGGTATCCCATGTATCCCTCATCGCCATCCAAGTTCAATTTCCCTAATAAAATAAAAAAAACAAGTTCAAGGGCTGGTTACTGTCTACTGGATGGAAAATGCGTGTTACCTGGCTGTGCAGGGCTATAGGGGGACCCAAATCTCTAACAACTCCGAAGGGGGTAGTGCTGCACTGTTTTTTTAGGGCATGTGCATGAGCGTCCCCCACAACACCCACTGTGATTGTACAGCAGGAATCTGTCAGCAAGTCCCAGCCAATGATTCATGGCCGGGACCTGCAGATCGGCTGTGTACAATCACAGCCCAGAGCTCTGTGTTGACAACCAACATAGGGCTCTGTACAGAGGGAACAAAAGCAGGGACGAGAAACAAAGAGTAGTAACAGCAGCACATAATACACATTATTAGGCAAACATTTAACCCTTGATCGCCCTAGAAGTTAACTCTTCCCAGCCAGTGTCATTAGTACAGTGTATAGTATTAGCACTGATCATTGTATTAGTGTCACTGGTCAGATGTCAGTGGCAGTTAGTCAGTTCCCTCCATCATCAGTTAGTGCTGAATTCCTCACCGCATTAGCACAGTCCTACTATAAGTTGCATATATATATATACAGTATGTATATATATATATATATATACATAAGATTTTGCATTCGTGGCTGCAGCTGTCAATTACTGGGTCCCGGCCGGTAATTACTTGCTGGCACCTGGTGATTTCCAAAGATCTCTGACAGGGAGGAGGACTGTTTTTTTTACTAACAGCCCTCTTCCCTGTCAGCTTGGGCACACTGCTCTGGATGGCTGTGCAAAAATAGCGCAGTAAGACCTATCTGGTAATAGAAGGTCCATCCATTGGGGTGAGTGTAAATCTATGTGGGGGTCACCTGGAACACCTGGAAGTGGTCACCTGTTTTTCTGTTACTAATGGCACCAGCACCTGTTCACCTATCTGTTGGTTTTAAGTAATTATTTTCTGGAGTTGTTCATTTATTTTTTTGCCTTTTCACATTTGGCAAATTGTTTAGAAATTTTGATTCACATTTTTTATATATATACACTTTTATAGGATTCACTAATGTGGAAGTTAGACACATTTTGAAGACTGTAGCTGACATAATCGCATTCATCTGTTTCCTTATTTTTGGTTTCGATTTGGTTTTGCCTGTGGCGCAGAGTTTTCATTGATACTTAAGGGTTGCCTTGATCACCATGCCCAGCCTTTTACCAGGGGATTGTTCAAGGTCCCTCAAGTATGTAGATCCAAGTTTCCTTCTCTCCTCCATCCCTCATGCAGCAACCTTTCAGTTTTCTGGAGAGGGCTTCAGAAGCTCTGACCTTCAGAACCTCCCTAGCGTGTCCTGAGGTGAACTCCTGCCTCACTCACAGGCTGACTCATCCCAGGCTGCTACTCAGCCTCTACCTAAAAAGAAAACAACAAACAGGCCATCTTACTAGCCTGGAGGGTGTTACACTTGGAACAAGCATAGACTTAGATAAGTTAAAAAAAAATGGGGAAGACTTGGTGGACCACTTGGTCAATATTCATCCGTCATTCTTCTATGTTCCTACTATTTATTTAATAAACCTTGTATTATCCACTCTTTGAGCAGTTCAACCTTTTCATTCCTGAGTTCATTTGTATTCCAGACGTACCTTTGTATGTCTTATGTAGTGCTTACATTTTCTGCTTGTCTGCCTATATTGCTTCAAGGCTGCATGTGTTCACTTCATTTGTGTCTTTTCTAGATAAATGTCTAGGATTCTCTTCAAAGCTCATGAAGGCATTCATGATCTTAAAATATAAATCCACATTTTCTTGGGGTTTCACTTTATAGGGATACTATAGACTTTTAAAGGTGTCTTGGCCGGTTACTAATGTTTTCACAACTTGTTCCGTTGTACAGTTTGTATTTATGTTTGCATATTATAATCAATGTGTTCTCTTTGAGCGTAGACGTCCTCTATGGCAGGGGACTCAAACTTAATTTCATTGCAGGTCGCATCAGCATTATAGCTTTCCTCAAATAGCCAGTTGTATCCATAAGACTGGATGTCCAGAGTCCCCCCCCCTACATCAGATGTTAAGACTCCCCCCCCTCACCATCAGAAGTCAAGACTTCCCCACCCACCCTTACACCACAATGCACCCCACTTTTGCTGCTTCATGGAAGAAGATGGAGGTGGAGCTGGGAAGCAGAAAGTGCAGGGTCTGGAGGAGGACCAGAGGAGGGCTGGAGTCCGCTTGCATCAGATGTCAAGACCCCCCCCTCCACCATCAGAAGTCAAGACTTCCCCACCCACCTTTACATCACAGTGCACCCCACTTGTGCTGCTGCATGGAAGAAGATGGAGGTGGAGCTGGGAAGCAGAAAGTGCAGGGTCTGGAGGAGGACCAGAGGAGGGCTGGAGTCAGCTTACATCGGATGTCAAGACCCCCCCCCCCTCCACCATCAAAAGTTAAGACTTTCCCACCCCCCCTTACAACACAGTGCACCCCGCTTGTGCTGCTGCATGGAAGAAGATAGAGGTGGAGCTGGGAAGCAGAAAGTGCAGGGTCTGGAGGAGGACCAGAGGAGGGTTAGAGTCAGCTGCCAGAGTCTACTGAATGCTGAGACCAGAGAAGGCAGGGACGAGGGGATGCTGCAGCTGCACAGAGAGGTGAGGAAGAGTTCTGTCCTCCTCTCTGCTGCCAACTGCTGAATGAGAAGGGAAGGGGCAGAGACAAGCCTCTCTGCGGCTGCATAGAGAAATGCAGGATATGGTGGAGGAATGCTGTCCTCCTCTCTGCTGCTGACTGCTGAGACAAGGTGGGGGTGGTGATGAGGGGGATGCAGAAGTGATGCAAGGGCCACATAAAATGGCCTGGCCTGGTTGGACACTTGTGCTCTATGGTGTGATCACTGCACACTCTGCATTTAGTCAATTGGTAAGTGATTATTTAACCAGTTTACTACTATGCTGGAGAGAAAAAGTCCTGTGTGGAAACTCTGGATTGAAGCTGAATATTGCAGCAAATCTTGGTTTTAATAATCAATGTTTTAATGGACTATTCAGTTGCATATTATTATTTGTGGCTGAAGCTCTGCTTCACAATTGTCTGACCTCCCCGTGGTCGGAAATAACAACTGGCAGAATATTCAGTCTTCTTCTATAAAAATTCCTTTCCTGCCACCCCATTTGCTTAACTTGTAGCCTCTGAGATAAATGATATCACCAAAACTGTAAAAGCCATAAAGCAGGATATGTAAAGCAATCCGACGACCCAGCAGATGCTCCAGTATTGCTCGGCTGGCGAAAGTTTCATTTTCTTTCTGAAAGGGCTAGAAAAATGACAATGACTTCAATAACCCATACATGATAGCAGGGAAATGGCCAATCTGCTCCTAGAGGCAGAGAAAAAATATATGAATATGTGTATTGCTCCTGTAGCCATGTTTGTTTATCGGGGTGGATGAAGTTCAGGGTCATTTTCAGCCTGTTACAAACTTTATTCGGAGCCATTTCTGTGGCAGAAAAAGACCGAGTGGTCCATCAAGTCTGCTCATTTTTTTTTGGGGGGGGGTGCTTCTTTTTTTTCAGAATCATGCACGATATTACAAGCAAAGTGCTTTTCTGTATACTGAAATCTTGCCTAGAAGTGCTCAACCCTTTTTTATGTTGTGATCCCAAGTGTCAGTTCATAGGACCCAAAATTTAAGCCAGTGTTTGGACCACAAAAATTGTGCTTTTGGACCACAAAAATGGTGCTTTCCAGTAGAACAATTAGAGTCAAAGTAGTAATAAACCTTCATGGTTGTCTAGCTTAAAGTAAAACAATAGGCAAAACTTTTTTTTTTCATCATTTTGGATAGCTAAGGGGAGGTTATAGGTTTTTTTTCCCCTGTGTCCCATTGGGGAGATTTACCTTCACTTCCCATCTCATAGCCAAAGCAGGAAGTGAGAGGAAATCCCTGGAAATTAAGGGAATCCACTGGGGGTCCCAGGTAACCAGAATGAATGTCATCATAGGAAGATTTTCCCTCAATTACTGTTCTGGTGACAACCTGAAATTTGGGATTTTCTTTTGCTTTCACCTTTGATGATAACAGTAAACAGGACAAACAGAAAGGGTGAATCTTCCTCAAGGGCAGAGGTGGCAATAAAAACCTAATAGGTATTCTAATCCCTCTCCAATTTATACACAACTAAAAAAGTTTAAGACATTTAGGATTCATTTTTAAAAATAATAATAATAAATGCACATCTTTTTGCAGGTAAAAAAGTGTTTTTACAATTTTTTTTGTATGAGCCAGTAAAGCTTTGCACCCATGATCAGCAGATCATGGGTGCAATTCAGGACTCCTGTACTGTAGACTGTCAGTGTAAGTTGTCTGTTCGTACCTCGTATGGGCAGGCAGTTACTAAATGACAGGAGGAATCAATGAGGGTGCTCACAAGTTCCCTCGTAGTCCATTGAGAACTACAAGCCATCAGCCACAACGGATGTCGGCATTTGTAGTTCATTCATTCATTCACAGAACTCTGTGAATGATCAACCCGACCTTGTGGGCGGTGTCCTGCATGGCCAAGCTCTTTTCAAATTGTGACAGCTGGTGCTGGGAGAATATCCCCATCCCACTGTCACAACGAGAAGGAGATCAAGGGGGAGCTGCAGGAGCAGGAACCTCTTACATGGTCCACCCTAAAAATGGGTGGAGCATGTAACATGTTCCTAAAGGTGAACGTAATCTTTAAGCACAATATATTGAACACTCCCAGTTAAACTATTTGTTAAGTTTCTTACCTCATCATTGGCACGTTCAATGCTGATGGCTCCTACTCTCTCAGTGCTACTTCCCTGAACTTCCAGTTGCTCACAGGAAAGAGCTAACAGTGGACAGTGCAGTCTGGATACAGTCTGTTATTTTGGAGGAGAGGGAGGAGGAGGGAGGAGGAGGGGAGTACCTTGTCATCTTAGGCTAGGGATCTGTGTGTTTCTATTGATGTACACAGTGTAGGGATACACAACTCTAGTCTCTGCATGCAAGTGTGGCTCCATAAGATGTTGCAAGAGAAAGAAACCACCCTAAAAGAGGAAACCTGAGGCAGCGGTCATGACACCAGCTTAAACTGGAACATAGGCAAGGAATAAACAGTAAAGAAGTGGCATACTCCGTAATTCAATAAATCAGCTGTTGAAAGTACTTTAAAGTTATATTAATCCCTCAGTTTTGAGTGACCCATCTAGGGAAAAGTGAAAAGTCCACTTTATTTTCTTCCTCTCCAGCTGTCACAGTCTGGCATCAGGCATGGAGGCCAATAGCTGTAGCAGCAGAGAGGTATATGCAGTAGTCAGCTAAATGAATACACAAGCAGATCCCCCTAATGGAGGGGTCTAAGCACTACCTGGTTGACTGGCTCTGAGGAAGAGGTACAACCTCGAAACGCATCAGCCACCAGCTATCCAACGGTTCACAGTCCCCCACCAGACCACCCATAGGGATTCCTGAACCACTCTGCATCCCTTGCGACCTGCTTCTCATTTTGATCTGATTTTACATTTCTCTTGTGAGTATTTTACATTTTATAAATAAATCCCATTTTTAAGGTAATACACCAGGCCTGTGCGCCCTCTTTTTGTTTCTTATATACAGTTCTCTTTGGATTTCCCTGGTCCATTGAGGGCAGCAAGGCTTGCATTCCTTTCTTACTCATGTGGGGATATTAACATTGTGGAGTTCACAGTCCAGCGCAAGAGCACATGCATTCGGTTGCTTCATTCTTCTTTCCACTAGCTGGTCTTCACCAGAGCTCCTGATGATGGAGGTGTTTCACTGTGTGTTAGTACCAGGTCACGACCCTCTGGATTTCCTCAGCAGGAAGAGAGCAATCGAGGGTCAGGTAACGAATGAAACAGATATGCAATATGCAGAAGCATAGTGTCAGGGTCCTGTCCATGGCAGAAGTTCTGGAAGATCTGGCATTTCTGCCAATACCCTGCATGGCCGCAGAAGCACACATCAGCCTCAGTTTGGTGCCAGATGGCCTTTATAAGGAGGCTCATCACTTCCTCAAGTTGCTTGATGATCTCTAGCTCCCCGTGCCTTGATCCTGTTTCCTGTGTTATTGCGACCTGTGATTTCCTGATACCGACTCAGCTTGCTCTTGGACCTGTCTACTCTGCTTAACCCCTGATCTGACCACGGCTTGGCTTACAGATACTCTCTCTCTCGCTCCTCTGTGTATGACCTCGGCTATCCCATCTCACTACGTGTGCTCTGATTCCCACCTGGTACCTGACCTTGGCTTGAACAGGCTATCCAGTAAACCTCTAAATCCCAGAAGAGCTTACATACCACGCACAGGCACCACCTGTCTGCAGACCTATCTCCGTACATCAGCTGTGCTTCTGGGTAGACCACCAACCAGCACTCCTACAGGCGACCTGTGCCACTTTGGGCCTGACTCCCACTGACCCACTCTCAGGGGAGTCTGGAACTTAGCCGCAAGGGAAGCCCTCTCTCCATTGGCCTCCATCACCAGGTACATAATACATAGTTGATGAAGAAGCCAAAAGGTCAATAACAAGTAGTAGCTGGATGGGATCAGGCAGAATTATAGTCTATGAACAAGCTAAGAGGAGTGGTAGACCTACCTGGACAGCAGCCGGTATGCAAAGACATAAGATAATAATCTGGTAAACCAGAGACAAAAGAACGGAGACATGGTTTAAATCAGGAAGGTCATGGGAGCAGCAAAGGGTTCATATAAACCAGATACAGAGTAAGGTTATCCAAGGAATCAGGCAAAGAGTTGTCCAGCATTTCAAGTGGCACAGCCAGACACCACAGAGTTCCCTGGTTCAGATCCAGATCCTGATACCAGCAAGGTATACTGACTCTTTCTCAAAACTTATATAAGCTCTAAACTGGCTTGTCTGAGCTCACACATGGTCATCGTCCCCTTCCCCATCTCCATGTTATTGCATCCACTGACATCAACAGTGGGTGGTTATTATTGTACTTTCTGACACTAATGCTAAGGGTTTTTACTGCACCCACTGACACTAATGCTGGGGATTTTTGTGTCCACTGAAATCAATGTTGAGGGTAATTATTGCGTCCACTGACACCAATGTTGAGGGTTATTATTGCATCCACTGACACCAATGTTGGAGGCTATTATTCAACTCCCTGACACCAAAGCTTGGGGTTATCATTGCACTTGCTAACACTAATGCTGGGGGTTGTTATTGCACTCACTGACACCAATGCTGGGGGGTTATCATTTCACTCACTAACACCAATACAGGGGGTTGTTATTGCACTCACTGACACCAATGCTAGGGGATTATTATTGCACTCACTGACACCAATGCTATGGGTTATTATTGCACTCACTGACACCAATGCAGGGGGTTGGTATTGCACTCACTGACACCAATGCTAGAGGATTATTTTTGCACTCACTGACACTTTTGCTGGGGTTTTTTGTTGCACTCACTGACTCCAATGTTGGGGGTTATTATTGCATCCACTGACACCAATGTTAAGGGTTATTACTGCATCCACTGACACCAATGTTTGGGGTTATTATTTCACTCGTTAACACCAATGCTAGGGGTTATCATTGCACTCACTGACACCAATGATGTGGGTTATTATTGCACTCATTGACACATATTCTGGGGGTTATTATTGCACTTACTGACACCAATGTTGGGGGTTATTGTACTCTAACTGTCTAAGTGTCTATTGCGATATCCTGACAAAAATGCAGCCGGATCAAAATTTTTGGATGTTGGGGTGCAAAAATGTGCTGCTATTGTGCGGCCCTCTGGATGTGTGGGGGGCTGTACTTGAGGCCCTCTATAATTGAGTTGACCATTAATGCTTTAAAGTATAACACTTTTGGCTTTTTGGATTAAGGTTTTATTCATTTAGTTATTCAGGGACAAGGGTATTTGAAGGGTATTGTCCTCAGCAAACAATCTTCCCTGGCAGTGTAGTCCACCAGGGTCAGGCCAACCTATAGGCAGAGAAGGCAACTATCTCAAGTGCAGAACATGCCAAGTAAAGGGGGAGCAAAACATCTCCACCGTAGAAGCACCATTGACCACATACCCAGCCAGTGAACAACACACAGTTTTAAAAAACACCACCACTACCCCAGATTCCTTACCCACAGCCCAAAGGGATGGTGCAAAATTAGTTACAAGCAGGGGCGGACTGACAACTCATGGGGCCCCCGGGCAAAAGGGGATCATGGGGCCCCTGTGTCCTTGCCCAAACTCAAAAAAAAACTATAAAAAAATACCAGGGGCATCTCATGGGGCCCCCTACTGACCCCTGGCCTTCAGGCAGTGCCCGAGTTTCCAAATGGTCAGTCCGCCCCTGGTTACAACTGACAACACCATTGCTGCAAAAATTCCCTGGATTCTACTGTCACAGTCAGGGAGAGTGCAGAAGTTAATTATGAATGGCAGACCTTCTGCCTGGATTCTCTGCTCTTAGAGAGGGTGAGAGGGAATGTTTCAATATTCTCAGCAACTCTATCTGGATTAGCAGCATTGGCTGCAAATTTATGGGACTGTGTTCAGACTAAAGTTGGCCGAAGATCCGTACAAACATTCAAACAAAAATTCTCAGTACATTTGACAAAGTACTTCAAAACTTAATTTGCTTTCACCAGTCCATTTTGAAATGAATGGACCTATTCAAATGAAAAGTACATACAGTGTTACTAATTTATTCGTTCAAGAAAAATGTTCTATTCTACTCAAATTGTTTCCATCACTGCAGTCGAAAACAAACATCGATCTGACCGCTCTAATGATTACAAAATTAAACAAATGTTCTTGGATCAAATATGTTCAAATAAAATTCTATTAGTTTACGGCCAGCTTTGTTCGGCGCTGGTTGAAGCTCCTCTGGCTTCCTGGAGTCTATGGCTGTCTTCTGGAGCTGGGTTGGATCAAAGTCAAGTCAGTAAGGGTATGCATTCAGGTAATTTGTTCATGGTAGGCTCAGGGGCGGACTGACAACTCGTGATGCCCCCGGGCAATAGGGGATCATGGGGCCCCTGTGTTCTTGCCCATACTCAAAAAAGCCTATGAAAAAGGTATCAGGGGCATCTCATGGGGCCCCTTACTGACCCCGGGCCCTCGGGCAGTGCCCGAGTTTCCAAATGGTCAGTCCGCCCCTGATGGCGCTATATAAGTACCTGAAATAAATAATAAATAGGCTCTACCTGAGTGGATCAAAGTCAAGTGCATCTACACTTCTATAACAACCTGGTCTTGCCTGAGTCTGACACAGGAGATTGACAGGCAGTGGCACTGAGAATTAGCAAGCATAAGCAAGCATATTTCAAGCCAGGTGTCAGAGGGCAAGGATGCTACAGAATGTGCACACATAGACATGCAATAAAAAAAGTTTACCTTTTATATTTATGTTGTGCACAGAAAGTGCATTAAAGCATTATTACAAACCAAAAAATATAATATATTGCAGCTAACCAAGTCTTAGATGTAGCTGAATTTGTTTATTTTTAAAAGGCTCTTTTTTTTCCTTTATTTTCACCTGCCAGGAAGAATTACTGGCAGATAAAAAAATTAAGGAAAGTAAGTCTAAAAAAAGAAAACTAATGCAGCTACCACCTTTTAAGCATTTGTAAGTTGTATTATATTCAATTCTTGCTTCTGGATTTAATACCAATGTAACGCAACCCCCTAGGAGCCAATGAAAGAATGGGTACCTTGTCCCTTGCCTCAACCTCCTCAAGAACCTCAGCATTTCTGGCACATGTCTTGGTAGATTTGCAGTCCTGCCATACTCTTTCCATTTTTGGATCATGGATTGAACAGTGCTCCATGAGAAGTTCAAAGCTTGGGATATTTTTTTTATATCCTAACACTGCTTTAAACTTCTCCACAACTTTATCCCTGACCTGTCTGGTGTGTTCCTTGGCCTTCATTATGCTGTTTGTTCTCTAATGTTCTCTAACAAACCTCTGATGGCTTCACAGAACAGATGTATTTATACTGAGAATACATTACACACAGGTGGACTCTATTTACTAATTAGGTGACTTCTGAAGGCAATTGGTTCCACTAGATTTTAGTTAGGGGTATCAGAGTAAATGGGGCTGAATACAAATACACACCACACTTTTCAGATATTTATTTGTAAATCATTTTGAAAACCATTTATCATTTTCCTTCCACTTCACAATTATGTGCCACTTTGTGTTGGTCTATCACATAAAATCCCAATAAAATACATTTATGTTTTTAGTTGCAACATGACAAAATGTGGAAAATTTCAAGGGGGTATGAATACTTTTTCAAGGCGCTGTATTGCTGCAGAATAGATAAGGCACAGATGTGATGTGGTATGCTTAAAGTGATTGTAAAGGCTCAAGGTTTTTTACCTTCATACATTCTGTACAGCAGCTCCCCTAGTCCCCCCTAACACTTTCATGAGCCCCATCGAGATCCAGCGATGTGCATGACAGCCTCGGATGTCCCGGGTTTCTGCCTCCTCATTGGCTGAGACAGCAAGCGGGAGCCGTAGCAAGCTGCTTGCTGTGGGTTTACCCAACAAAAAAGAGGAGCCAGGAGAGCCTGTGGGTGGACCCGAGAAGAGAAGGAGAATCCAGGCTGCTCTGTGCAAAATCACTGCACACAGCAGATAAGTATAGACATGTTTGTTATTTTACAAAAAAAATTAACCTTTAGTATCTCTTGAATGTCCTTCCTCAAATAACTGCTAACAGGGCATATATTGGGCAATGAGCCCTCTCACCAATCCCTGCGATTCAGCTGAATGATTGCAGTAGAATGGGGTGCCTGCTCTCTCTCTCTGTGAAGTGCCTCCGAAGACTTGCGGTGGGAAGCTATGGGTAAGAGGTCTCTGCAGTCCCTCTGAAGAAATATCATGGCTCAATCACAGTAGACACATAGCACAGTGACAGCAGAAAAAGACTGAGTGGTCCATTGAGTCTGCTCGTTTTTTGGGGGGAGGGTGGGAGGGTGTGGGTGTTTGGGGTTTTTTTGTTTGTTTTGGTTTTTGTTTTTCAGTTTTTGGGTTTTTTTAGGCGTTTGGGGGGGGGGTTGTTAACTTTTGTTAAATCTATGCTTGTCCCAAGCATGTTTGAAGCTATTTACTGTTGACTGGCTCACTATATCTGCTTGTATGTATACAACATTTTCTTCAATGATATAATGAGATGACAATTCTGAGGCTGCATTTGTTTGGATTTGTGTTTCTTTGGACAGGAAAGGTTCAATTAAGGTATATTTGCATTGCAGGCAAATCCGGTCAACTGATACTTTTTGCTGTGTTATGCATTCAGATGCGATGCATTTGAACAGCCCTGCGTTTGAAGGTACACTATATGTGAGTTATATGTGTGGACTTGCATTGGTAAAAGTCTTTGAAAGTTCTGTTCAGCTTTGACCGTGGTCTTGAAAGAGGCCCCCCGGGCAGTTAAAATCACAGCTGCACATACATTTTCTGTCGCTATATAGGCCAAAGAGTTCTTAATTTCTTTGTGCAGTTACATTCTGACTCCAGCCTCTCTTTTTGTGATTTTAAGTTCCTCCCGAGCACTGTAACCCCGAGATCATTTATATAATGACCTCTGCTGCGGAAATGGGCCACAACAGGAACATCAGTTATGTTGCTGATAATAGCGGCTGTGCGGATTTATTCATTCATTGTCCCATTTCATCTACATACAAGTCTTGTGGGGCGTTCCGCCCTCAAATTCAGAGCATTTGAAGGAAAACATACACTGCATGCTTTATCTCTGCTGCAAACACAGTGTTAGTAATAAGGCCAGAATTTCCATTAGAATGGTAGATCTTGCATAAAGGTGGCGGATCTAGAGATAAGTTTCTCCTGTATTCGATCAAACATCCTAACATCAATTAAAATAGTCATCAATTTAATTTCAGAGATACATACACAAACTAAATACAGGGAGCAGGTTTATCTGCCAAAAGAATTGTATTGCTGCCCACCCAGTCCTTAGATTTAGGACTCATGTACACTGCAGCTGATAAACTCACGTTTAGGAGCTTTTCTGCGTTTTTTTCAGCAGCCCCTGAACTCTTCCTAATGTTTTCCTATGTGTTCATGTACACTATGTCGTTTACAGTCGTTTACAGGCAGTTGAGTTTAGAGTCATTTTTTTGAATACACCAAACTTGCGTTCAGGAGTAGATTTTACCAGCGTTTCAAACGGCAAAAGCTTGTAATTGCGGTTAACCGTGTTTATAAGTGTTTGCGTTTAGAAGCGTTTTTTAACTGTTCCATGTCCAGATGCTGTCCAGAGCCTTTTTTCATCATCAGAAATGCATGCAAACGTTTTCCAGGTACTCAAATAGACCTAGTACACCAGTGCAGTCAGTTCCAGGTTTCGCGTGAAGGAAAAAATGGTAGAACGTGCTGCATTCTGCTCATGATGGGATCCATAGTGAATACAACCAGAAAAGACAGGTCATCTCAACACATTCTGCTCTCTCTGCTTCTGCTCTCTCAATTTCTTTCAAAATGTTTGAAATAGTTAATTATTTACTGTTTTGCAGTGCATTCTGGACATTTAGGAAGGTCTCCTGAGGTTATCTTTTAAAAACGCTTCTAAACGCATAAAAACGGTATGCAGATGCCCCAAAAATGCCATTTTTTAACCTACATTTTCCAGCAGTCAGTGTCCACCGTTCAGAAGAGTTTTCCAAACGCCCCGTGTACATGAGCCCTTAAACAGCCCTATAACATAGCACAGCTAAATGGACGATACTACATATAAATAAAGACTAGCTCCAGGAAAAATAAAACTTACCATACGTGGTTCAGTTTCTTTTTTTCGCTCTTTGTGGATGAGGGAATCCAAAGCTACAGAAGTTGATCTAGTGGCTTTTATCCAACAGGATGGTTGAACAGAAGTCAACCAGTAGATCAACTTCTGGTTAACTGCAGTGGCCACACATTGAACACATTTCAGCCAATCCCTGCTGGGGTAGCAAGTAGGCAGGTGTAGGTTGACCTCTCTACACAGTTGGCACTGTCTGCAACCACCATGCAGGAAGGGTGGAGGACAGGAGGAATTCATGTTCCTTTCAGGCCTCTGTATGTGTCATTAGGTGGGCAGCTGTCCAATTGGATGCTGTTGCCCTGGAAAACCTCCATGGCCATCTTTAGTGAGGGCAGTGCTTCTAAAAAGCACTGGCTCCATGCAGTTGGCGCACATTATGCGTGAGGTTAGGTTAGGGACAGGAACCCGCTGGGTAGGGAGAGCGTATAATGTAGGGAAAGGTTCCAGAGGAGCAGGGACAGTAAAGGGACTGTTTGATAATGCTGCTGGTGGAACCTCCCTGCTTCTAGTACCTTGTTGCAACCTGCCTGTTAGCCACCTCCTATGCCAGGTGCTGTCATTTCTCATGCATCGCTCTCCACAAGTCCTGCAAGATCATCTGTCAGTGTTGACAGTTGAAGCCTCTGCATAAACTCTGTTACAATGTGGTTGGAACATTCTTGACAATATGCTTCCTTTGAAACTGGATCTCTTTGTGTCATTCTTTCCCTCTTGGGTGCCTACCACCCAGTCTCACTCCCACCTACAAGCTGAATTTCAGTCCTTCTATGGCCACCTCCAAAGTTCTTTCTGTATTAGGGCTGCCCCTGAACTGCAAGTGGCAACTGATTGTTTTTGTCTAGGGAACAGAACTTATCTGACCTTCCAAATGGCGCTCTGTATACTATGTCAGTGGACTGTCCCTTGGCTTCGCCACATCCAATGCAGGGCTATGGTCCCTGCTTTGGGCTTGATGATGAGCATCTGATCACCAGAGTGCAGGGGAGAAGAGGCTGCAGGGACCAGTCAAGCAGTGTAGAGGAGCCTGTAGGAGAAGAGGATCAGGTAAGTAAAACTGCTTTACCTGCTCCCATAGACATACACTCACTGGCCACTTTATTAAGTACACCTGTTCAATTGCTTGGTAGCACAAATTGATAATCAGCCAATCACATGGCAGCAACTCAATGTATTTAGGCATCTAGACGTGGTGAAAATGACTTTATAAAGTTCAAACTGAGCATCAAAATGGGCAACAAAGAGGATTTAAGTGACTTAGAATGTGGCATAGTTGTTGGTGCCAGACAGAATGGTCTGAGTGTTTCAAAAACTGCTGATCTACTGGGATTTTCATGCACAACCATCTCTAGGGTTTACAGATAATGGTCCAAAAAAGAGAGAATATCCAGTGAGCGACAGTTGTGTGGTCAGAGGAGAATGGGCAGACTGGTTGCTGTGACATTCAGATGGTAGTGTCAGAATTTGGTGTAAACAACATGAAAGCATGGATCTATCCTGCCCTGGATCAACGGTTCAGGCTGGTGGTGGTGTAATGGTGTGGGGGATATTTTCTTGGCACTAGCAAGGTGTACCTAGTGTATATGAGTAGTGAACCCTTGCATTGCAGGTGTAGCTCCACTGCAAGGAAGGACTTTATTGTTTCCTGGAGTTCAGTTTTAGGTAATGTAGTGGGGTCCTCTCTTCACTCCAAGCCTGTTAATTGAATAGTGAAAGTATAACATACTAATGAGATTTTATGCCTTGCTCACTGTGTTCTCTCCTTCTATCACAATGTTCCTTGTTAACATATTTGCATGTAGCATACATGGGATTATAAGATATTTTTTTTTCAAACTGTATGTTAGTTTAGCTAATTGTAAAAGAGAAACACCAATTTCACCACCAATTATGCACTGACTATGTACGCTGTCCCTGAGACTGTTGGTAAAATCCACACTGTTCAGTAACACCATGATCAGCTGTAAGGCATGTCCCAAACAGGTTATTTAGACTATTTGGGTAATTTCAATGGTGCCCTTGAAACCACATGAAAAGATCCTCTATCCGCTGTACAGTATTTAAAGAAAAATGTTTGCATTGCTTTGTTCCCTATAGAAATGCTTAGCTTTCTATGCCTTTTTTGATAGTAGTTTGCCTGTTAGCCCTAAAAATTGGCAGAATTTATCAACAGCATTTGCCCCCACAGACTTCAAAAAGTTCAGGTTTGCCAAAAATCCAACAAGATTTGCCAAATCAAACCCGGGCAGATTCTTGCATTGCTACTTTGCAAGCAGACAGAAAGGGGATGCGCCATTTAAGTGCAGCAAACCAAAGATTTTTATTAATAAAGAGGTAATATGCAAGCGCTATCCGAGAATCTATAAAAGATAGCAGCTAGAACACCAAAAAAGGTAACCAAGAAAGAACCTTCCAACAGAGTACATACATATAAGGTGCAGCGCTAAAATAACAGAAATATAAACACCATATTATAGCATAAAATCAAGTGCAAATATCAGATCACACTGAGGTGAAATTGAGTGAATAAAAAGTCCCAAGATAAATGAAGGCCCAACGTGGGGATCCAATAGATCCTAATGAGTGCGTGGGGCAGAGTTCCAGTGTACCACACGGTGAATCTGGGGTAAAAAATGCGCACTCACCAGAAGTGCGTCAAAAATACGCATGTGAGATTTATCCTGTTACATCAGGTAGACGTCATCTACTGCCAAGGTAAGGTCAGGGTCATACACCTTCCAATCGCAACTCGGGGTAGGCACTCCAAGATTCTTAAACGTGTCTCAAATGTGTCACCATCTGGGGTCCCCTTTTTTGAACAGGTTCTGCAAGTGGGGACTCTCATTGAAGAGAGCCCAATAAGGGACACCACATAGCGTGATACCGTATACACAGAAGTGCGTCAAAAATACGCATGTGAGATTTATCCTGTTACATCAGGTAGCGGTCATCTACTGCCAAGGTAAGGTCAGGGTCACACACCTTCCAATCGCAACTCGGGGTAGGCACTCCAAGATTCTTAAACGTGTCTCAAACGTGTCACCATCTGGGGTCCCCTTTTTTGAACAGGTTCTGCAAATATAAAATATATATGCCGAAGCATAGAGGCCATCCGCCCACTGGCCACTGGCCTGGGGTGGCCAGTGGGTGGATGGCCCCTATGCTTCGGCATATATATTTTATATTTGTTGGCACATTTCATGTGTGCCCACCATTAGAAGTGGGTGGATGCAGGGAGGTTTCTAATGGTGGGCATACCACCACACACTTTTCCTTGCAGAGATATTTCAATTATAAAGTTGTTTTATTGAGTTTATGTTTTATTGTTAACCATTGTTGATTTATTTGCAGGAATGTCAAACTGCAGCACTGATCTGTTTATTCTGACAGCAACAGGGTCTTGCTTTCAGAATAGACATAAGTAGGTGTGTGCAGTACTGTCGGATGAGATTTTTCATCCGCAGTTAAAAAAAAGAGAATATATGCCAAAGCATGGGGGCCTGGGGTGGCCAGTGGGTGGATGGCCCCTATGCTTCGGCATATATATTTTATATTTGCAGAATCTGTTCAAAAAAGGGGACCCCAGATGGTGACACGTTTGAGACACATTTAAGAATCTTGGAGTGCCTACCCCGAGTTGCGATTGGAAGGTGTATGACCCTGACCTTACCTTGGCAGTAGATGACCTCTACCTGATGTAACAGGATAAATCTCACATGCGTATTTTTGACGCACTTCTGTTGAGTGCGCATTTTTTACCCCAGATTCACCGTGTGATACACTGGAACTCTGCCCCACGCACTCATTAGGATCTATTGGATCCCCACGTTGGGCCTTCATTTATCTTGGGACATTTTATTCACTCAATTTCACCTCAGTGTGATCTGATATTTGCAATTGATTTTATGCTATAATATGATGTTTATATTTAAAGATTTTTATTAACTTCATAAATTGGCAACTCACATGTTAAAAACGCAACTTGCTTATCAAAGAGGTAAACACTACTGTTGTCCCAGTCCCAGGATTCCGCTGTGCACCAGACAGCCGCCACTGTGTCTCTGTATGGATACAGTAGCAGTCAGAGCCAACAGCCTGAGCCAAGAGGAGTACTGCACTGCCAGCACAGGAGCGAAAGTGATGTCAGTCCACGGACACAGAGTATTGTGTGGGTGTGACTATGTGTTGCAGAGCTTGTGTGCTCCTTCCTCGGGCCTGCCAAGCTGAATTGCAGTACTCTTCCACTTCCTGGCTCTGATTGTCGGTTCTGGCTGCTACAGTGATCATACAGAGACACAGTTGCCTGATGCATAGCGGAATCCTGGGACTGGGACAACAGCGGTGTTTACCCTTTTGATAAGCGAGCTGCTGTGGGGTGTTGTTTTTGGTTTGCGTTTTTTTGGAGAAGATAACTTGGATAGGAATGGAGAATTAGGTGGTGCACTTCAAACACTGAAACTATGTATAGTTGAGGACTTTAGGTATTCTTTCGAGTAAGCTATGACGAAGTCCATGCTTGAAACTAACAGTAGACTCCCTCTTTGAGACCAGCAGTAGTAGTAGAAGCAACTAGAGCAGAGTCCCTTGAAACAGGAGATTAAATGGACTAAGTGCTTCGGAACACCAGCCAGTGTCCCTTTTTAGCTAGTCCCACTTCTGACTCCCTAGATCTTCTAGAGGTGTCTGTACTCAGAAGGCCCAAGAGCAGCAGGTTGCCTTCCTCCATGATACCAGACCAGATCTTCAGTAGACAACCCCTCAGTCAGCTTTAGCAGAACCCAGTCTCAGCATTTAGGCCTTCAAGTTGCCCACCTGAGGCTTACAACAGTAGATCCAGCAGCATTGCCTGGGAAGGCGACATGCCCTCTCCAGGTTGGATCAATTCTATACCGGAAAGACCCAGAACTCAGTGTGCTCACAGAATATAAAAAGCTACCCAGTATACCTCTCTCTCTGGGATAGGCCAGGGCTGTATCAATATTCATGATGCCCTCTGCATAGCTCCACACCTATCATCCAGAAGCTTCTCAAGCTTTCTGGAGGCAGAGGGAACAGTCAGGCTGGCAGCAACTGAACTTACTAAGCAGACATAACTAGCAGAACACAGCAACACTGATTTACCTATCAAAACACAACTAAATCTCATCTATCTTAACCTAGCACCTATCTAGGAGGGTGCTACAATAACAATCTTGGTTTTCTGCCCTTAGATGGCACTTCCCCCCTTCTCTCTGATTACATTTTGTTTCTGGAGTTCACTTACAACTCTCGGATAGCAGCCACAAGTTTGACGCAGACCACAGGAGTAGTTTTCTTAGATTCCATATTGGAGTTAAGTTGGACTTTAAACCATTGTACTAAGGCTTAACCTTTTGGTTTAAACCCCTTATGCACCCTAAATACCCCCTTCCCATTGCTACTTTTTAGGACACTATTTAACCATGTTCCTTTAAGCCACACCAATATTCAACACAATTTAGCCACACCAAATTTTGGCATGGCACACTTGTTAGCATGTGAGTTAGCACCCCCTTCTGACTAGAGGTCATCTTGACTAACCAGAGCTCCACCAACAGAAGGAAATGTACACTTTACATATCCTGCCAGTCCTGGCACTGACTCTGAGATCATTCAGGAGTGAAAGTGCTGAGCACCATCTCCTAATGACACTTACCGCGATGGAAGATTCCTCTAGCAGGCTAGGAAGGGAGACACATAATTAAACTCACAAGGTCTTGTAGTACTGTGACTCCCAGGCCAGGTCCCTAGGATTGGGCCACAGCTGAGGACCAAAAATAGCGCAGTTGCCCAAGGAGGGGTGAGATGGGGTTCATCCTTCCACTCAGACTACCCCATCATTGGGACTCTCAATCTCCTGGCCACCACTGCTCCCATCTCAACCTTTCCCATAATTCAGATTGCTCTGCTACTTTATAGTATCAGCATATAGTATTCAAACCCTTCTTAGTAAACACAAGCCAGGTGACGTGTTGCAATTCAAAAAGTCTGGTGACAGAAAATCAATCCAGATAACTGCATAATGTCACAGAACATTTTTTTCCATACCCTCCATATACACTCACCAGCTACTTTATTAGGTACACCTTGCTAGTGCGAAGAAAATATCCTCCACACCATTTCACTACCAACACCAGCCTGAACCGATGATACAAGGCAGGATGGATCCATGCTTTTATGTTGTTTACGCCAAATGACCCTACCATCTGAATGCAACTAGTCTGCCCATTCTCCTCTGACCTCTGACATCAACAAGGCATTTCATTCACACAACTGCCGCTCATTGGATATTTTCTCTTTTTCGGAGCATTCTCTGTAAACCCTAGAGATGGTTGTGTGTGAAAATCCCAGTAGACCAGCAGTTTTTGAAATACTTAGACCAGCCCGTCTGGCACCAACAATCATGCTATGTTCAGTCACTTAAGTCCCCTTTCTTCCCCATTCTGATGCTCGGTTTGAATTTCAGCAGGTCATCTTCACCACATCTACATGCCTAAATGAATTGAGTTGCTGCAATGTGATTGGCTGATTAGAAATTTGTTGTTACAAAGAGAATTGAACAGGTGTACCTAATAAAGTGGCTTGTGAGTGTAGTTGCTGTGGTATACATCCCTTCCCTCAATCCATCAGGACAGCCTATGTTCATCATCCCTTTGACGGGTCCCAGTCAGGGGTACATTGCAGAACAATCCTCTGCCAACTAAATTCTGTCATGTATAATTCCCAAGCCTGACTCACCCTCCTTCCTTCTGTATTTATAAACTCCAGACCAAGGGCGGACTGACAACTCATGAGGCCCCCGGGCAATAGGGGATCATGGGACCCCTTTGTCCTTGCCCAAACTCAAAAAAGGCTATGAAAAAGGTACCAGGGCCACCTCATGGGGCCCCCTACTGACCCCGGGCCCTTGGGCAGAGCCCGAGTTTCCAAATGGTCAGTCTGCCCCTACTCCAGACAGACCAGACAGCAAGTCACACTCCTGAAGCACACTACAGCAAAACCATTTAAAGGTGTTGTAAACCCTTACGTATACCCAGTGAAGTGACCAGCCTCAGAGGATACACAGAGATTAAACAAATCACCCTACATAAGTTGTATCTGTTTGTCTGCAATCCTTTCTTCTCTACAGCTGTTCAAAATGCAGAATTTATACAGCTTGTCTGAGCTTTCAGAAAGCAGGGGGTGAGTAGCTGAATTTAGACTGGGCAGAGCTCAGTGAGAGCTTCTTGGAGGGAAGGAACACCCCCCTTCACACCCCACACCACACAGGAACAGAGCTGATGCAGTCAATCACCCGCTGTGTGCTGGAGCTCCTTCCCCTATCACCTTAATGCCTCTCGGTGTCAGCAAAACCTGTCAGAAGTGACTCAAGCAGATATCAGAGGAACAAGACAACAGACAGAAATGATACTTAGTGCTCTGTAATGAGACAAGTACACACTATAGAGGGATATGTTTGTTCATATTTAATGTCAGACGTTTACAACCACTTTATCAATTTCACCACCTACCTACACACACTGTCACTTAGGCTCTGACATGCGGGTATTTTGGTGTTGGGTGCAGTAGAGGAAGGGGAGGTGGGGATGAGGGCTTGAGAGGTCAATATAAGTGGTTCAAGGGGGAGGCTTTTTCACAGATAGCTCCCTATTGCCCTGAATGGAAAAAGTGATCATGTCTCTTTAAACATCTGTACTGGCTCCACAAGTTTACAGCATCATATTTCATTCACACAGCTCAAGCTTAAATTTCAAGGGGAAAAAACAATTTTTTTTTCGGTCAGCGCGTTAAAGGTTTCAAGGTAATAAATGTTTATGATTCTAAGCTGAAATGAAAAATATTGGATTTTTCTCATATTGTCTAACATAATTTTTCTTAGGTACGCGTTTTATATTAGGTTTTAACTATGATCACCGGTGATGAGGCTTTGGAGACCCGGAGTCCTGACTTGACTGCAGAAGAAAAGATAAATTAGACTTTACTCATCATTTAGCGAAGGGGATTCCAGCCTGGTGCCATCTGTCAAACTAGATCTGTATCTGCCAATTACAAAATGAAAGTGAGAAAATGAGATTATGTTTCCTGCGTGCTGCTCTGTGCTTTTTTTTTTCCTCTTTGTTTCCAAGTTTTTTATGGCGAGGATTTCGAGAAAGGGTGCAGCTAAAAAAATGTATAACTTCACCCATTGCATATACCTATAACCTTAGAGCTAAATAAAACACCATTTAAAGTAGTAGCAAACCCAATGAAAAAATCTCACGCTACGGCAACTCTGTTTCTAAAAAAGTGGCTTGTGAAACTGCATAGAATACATAGACTACTCACTCTCCTGCTACCCATGCCACCAATCTTCATTGTAATGAAGCAGAATTGTCCACTGAAGCTGTAGAATCTGACACTTCCAGGAGTGTCAATTTTGTCATCCCTTGCTGTGCTCTGTGGATCAATTCCCCACTATGTTACTTCTGTGTCCAGCAGTGACCCAAGGGGCAGCGGGAGGAACTATAGCATGCAGCGGGGGGATCAGGGAATCAACACTCCCAAAATATTAGATTCTTCTGCTTTTTCCTTGGACAGGTCCTTTGTATTAAAGTAGAGATTATTGCATTGGGTGGCAAGAGAGGCAAGTGTTCCATGCATTCTTTACAACTTAATTTTATACTTTTATATGACTTTTAATGCCTTTTAAATTTAATGTCATTGCAGAAATAAACTATATCTGACCACCACAATTAAAAACGCTATTTATTTCATCTTTACTATTCAAAGAAAACTCATCCATCCATCCATGTCTCCATGCTTTATGTTGTTGAGAAATCACTTTGAAAAACACCCCCTAGTGTCTATAGCTATGGCCATCTTATGTAAGGGCAGATTATTTATGTTGCATTCACATCCTGAAATCCATCTACCATGAAGACTCCTGGGATGTAAGACATCATTTTGGCCTAGGCTAAAAACCAGGAAGCAACTGAAGAAATAAAAAAAAGCTGAATATAACTAAGTATAATATACAGTATCTTCCTATCTATTTACTAATACTAGTAGCATGAGTAGTAAAAATAGTTACCATGGATTGAGAATGTTTAGTTCTGCTTTAAAGCGGAGTTCCAGTTGATTAAAAAATAAATAAAAGCCAGCAGCTACAAAACTGTAGCTACTGACTTTTAAAATACAGACACTTTCCTGTCCCATGATCTTGCAGTGTACTTGCCATGGCTGGTTTCACTGGCCGTCTTCCCTCTCTGGCGCTGACATCTTCAGTGTGTGCACTTGACTGTGACAGCTTGCGGCTTCACAGCCGGGTGCCCACTGCACATGCGTGAGTGTGGTGCTGCGCTTTGTGAATGGCCCCGTAATCTTCTGGAACATGTCACGTGTCCCAGAAGACTACGGGGAGGAAGGAGGGGAGGACAACTTCCGCTTTTGATCGCCTTGGACAATCGCAGTGGAAGTGGGAGCAGGTTCCTGTCAAGTTCGGGTACCCGCTCCCCCCTGCTCCCCAAAGGTGTCAATCCTTAACAGAGAGGGGGGCACAATGCATTAAAGAGTAACTTCCCCTTTTGGGTGGAGCTCTGCTTCAAATCTGCAGCTTCCATTAATGGTAAACTCTTAGTAGATAGAAATGTAGTGCCACAGCAAGACTGTATTGGATTCCTCTGCCTGCCTTCCAGTTATGATTATTATTATTATAAAGGATTCATATAGCATCAACAGTGTGCGCAGTGCTTTACAACATAATGACAGACAGTACAATTACAATACAAATTAATACAGGAGGATTCAGAGGGCCCTGCTCATTAGAGCTTACAATCCAAGAGGGAGAGTAGAGAGATAGAAAAAGTAATAACTGTGGGGGATGGGCTGATGGACAAAATACATGTACAGTTGTTAGGTGGGGGCAGGATAGGCCTCTCTGAAGAGATGAGTTTTCATGGATCATCTAAAAGTGGGCAGAGATGGAGATAACCAGACACATTGAGGAAAGGAGTTCCAGAGGATAGGAGCGGCTGTGGAGAAATCTTGGAGGTGAGCATGGGAGGAGGTGACAAGGGAGCTAGAGAGCAGGAGGTCTTGGAAAGAAGGAAGAGAATGATTTGGTTGGTATTTTGAGAAAAGGTTAGTGATGTTACTAGGGGCTGAGTTGTGGATGACTTTATAAGTTGTAAGTATCTTGAATTTTATTCGTTGGGTGAGTGGGAGCCAATAGAGGGATTGGCAAAGAGGGGTGGCAGACAATCAATGGTTGGTAAGGTGGATGAGTCTGGTAGCAGCATTCATTATGGACTGGAGGAGGGATAGCCTATGCAAAGGCAAGCCAGTGAGGAGGGAGTTGCAGTAGTCAACACGGTAGATGACCAGGGAGTGAGTTAGAAGCTTTTTGGTGTCATTGGTTAGGAAGGGGCGTATCTTGGAGATGCTGCGGTGGTTGAGGTGGCAAGCTTTGGGCAGCAATTGGATGTGGGGTTGAAAAAATAGTTCAGAGTCCAGGATTACACCTAGCACCTTGGAATGTGGGGACGAGTTGATGGTTGAGCCGTTGATTTTAACAGAGAAGTCAGTGGAAGGGGCACATCGGGCAAGAAATATTATCAGCTCAGTTTTGGATGGATTCATTTTCAGGAAGTGGTGTGTTATCCAGGCTGATATGTCTGTTAGTAGATTAGTGATGGTGAGGAGACTGATGGAGCAAGTAGAGAGATAGATTTGGGTGTCATCAGAAATGGTATTGAAAGCCATGTTAGGCAATCAATTGACTCAGAGAGGAGGTGTAGATTGAGAATAGGAGGGGTCCCTAAACAGAACCTTGGGGCACCCCAACAGAGAAAGTCAGAGGAGAAGAGGAAGTAGAATTGTAAGTGACACTGAAGGTGCATTGGGATAGGCAGGAAGAAAACCAATGAAGGGCACAGTCATGGAGATCAAAGGAGAAGAGTTTTTTGAGGAGGAGGGAGTGGTCCACCGTGTCAAAGGCAGCAGAGAGGTCCAGGAGTAGGAGTACAGAATAGTGTCCATTGGTTTTAGCCATTAGTAGATCATTTGCAAGTTTGAGGAGAGCACTTTCCATGGATTGCTGAGAGTGAAATCCAGGCTGAAGGGGATCAAGAAGGTTATTCTCAGTGAGGTGGTTGTTCAGCTGGTTGTAGACTAGACGTTCAAGGAGTTTGGAGGAAAAGGGGAGTAAGGAGATGGGTCATAAGTTGTTAAGACTGATGGAGTCTAGTGAGGGGTTTTTAAGTATGGAGGTGACTAGTGCATGTTTTAGAGAATTGGGGAAGATGCCAGAAGAGAGGGAGAGATTGAAGATGTTAGAGCATGTAGGATAGAGCCAGAGGGTGACCATAGCATTTGCAACAGAACAGGGTCCAGGGGGCACGTGGTAAGGTGAGCATTAAAAAAAGGTTTAGCAACCTCATCTATAGTAGTGGGGTTGAAAGCGGGAAGTAGTCATTGTCCCTGTGGACGTGGAGTGTTAAGTATGGGAGGTATCTGCGCATCAGAGATCTCACGAATTGTATTGATCTTCTTTTGAAGTGATTGGTGATCTCCTGGGCAGTGAGTGAGTTAGTAGGTGGAGGCAGTGGAGGATGAAGAAGAGAGCTGAAGGTAGAGAAGAGTTGACGGGGACTGGATGAGAAGGTGTTAATGAGAGTAATGAAATAGGTCTGCTAGGCAGTGTATATGATCCGTCCCTGTCTCTGAGATCATCAGCACACTTGAAACTTTTAAATGGGCTTTAAAAAGGCAAAAGCCCTGTCAGGAATGGCATTAGAAAGGATAATGTAAGACCCATCTACTGTATATGCAATAGGCCCTGTCTAAACCTCTGGGCAGGGTTACACTAATTGCAATCCTGTCAGTAAGGGGCCCTGGCATTGGAGCTCACAATTGGTTAAACAAGGAACCTCTCACCAATGATGTCATTGGTCTTTGTCCCAAAATTCTCTCATTGGCCAGTGAAAGGTAGAGATGTGCGCGAAAGAATTTAGCGTAATTTCAGATGAATTTCTTAAGTCGATCATATCATTTCTTCATATTCGTTGAATGATCCATTTTTAGAATTCGTTTCATTTATTCAGATTCATTTCATATATTCATTGTTCTGATTTGATTCATATTTTTGGAAGTTATTTATATTAAATTAGTATTCATTCGTTATGCTATTTTGGCGACTTGCTTGTGAATTTATTGTGACTTGCTTGCCACTTCAATGCAACTTGCTTAAGACTTCAATGTGACTGGCTTGCAACTTTGCAACTTTGATGTTTTGCTACTTTGGCTTTGAACAATCATAACAATAGAGAGTGATGCATATTATTGACCTTACAAAGCTCCCTGAAGTCGCACACAAATGAAATAAATGAATATGAATGAATTTGTTGTTTTCCTTATAATTTATTTCGGATTTGTTGAAATTCACCACTTTTGTGATGTTGAGATTCATATACATCCAAATCTCCGAATAACAAACATTTTGTCCCAATTTCGCTTCGTAACGAAACAAATCGCAAATGCTAGACATTTGCGATTTGTTTTGTTACGAAGCTAAATTGAAAGGGTCTTCCCTGTTGAGTCTGCTTTCTGCAGCTGTAAAAGTTTCTCCTTTCTCCCTAAATATCTGTGACAGTGTCTCTGGATCAGCAGAACACTGCAGCTCAGCCAATGGTCTATGCAGCTTTTGGTGCACCAGCAGCAAAAAACTTTGAACATAATGCGAGTGTATGGGACTTGAACTTGTAAATTCAAAAGTGCCCATTTTGAAGGTTTACATGCAAGTTATTTGCCATAAAAGGGGTATGGTTATCCGGTACTGCCCTGAGGGACATGAATCAGTGAAAAAACTTAATTTTAAAAAGTACTGATTTAAAGGGGCAGTAATTTTTCATTGCTTAACCAGTTCCAGACTGCTCTATAGCCAAAAAACGGCTACAGCACGGTCGGCTAGTTCTGGGAGGGCATTCATGGACATCCTCCAAGAACCGTGCCCCCTGCACCCACACAACTGATCACATGACTAAGTAACAGCCAATCACAGACCCTTTTACCATGTGACCACCTGTGTCCAATCACAGCGTGTGAGGAGAGGAGAGCAGGTAAGCAGCATTTTGCAGGGGGACACCTACACTGATCATCAGGGCACTGGTTATCAGTGTCCTGGTGATCAGTGTAGCCCCATCAGTGCGGCCAATAGTGCCCATCAGTGCCCATCTGTGCTGGCAATCAGTGCTGACAATCAGTGCCCATCAGTTGAATCAGTGCCACCTATCAGTGCCACCCTTTAGGCCTGGTAGGACTTTTAAGGGGAACCCCACCCCCCAAAACTGGGGGTAAAAAGTATGGGGTTTCCCCTAAATTTCTACCAGACCCTTGATCTGAGCACAGGCCTGGCAGTCCAAGAAAGGGGAGGACTAACGAGCGACCCCCCCCCATCCTCCTGAACTGTACTAGGCCACATGCCCTCAACATGAGGGGGTGCACCTTGCACCAAGCACCTTGTCCCCATGTTGTTGGAGGCCAGGGCCTCTTCATCACTACCCTGGGCTGTGGTGGTGGGGGTCTGTGGGGGGTGACTTATCGGAATCTGGAAAAATATGCATTTCTATTTGTATCTATGGGAATATAACCACGCCAAAAATGCTCAAATCTGCCCAATTTGAGCTACAGAAAAAACTCCAGAACTTGTTTGAGCTTCAGGCACTTGGCTTCAGGCAACTTGGAGTGGAGATGGGAACCACTCCACTGAGAATAATTGATTTTTGCTCCTCAAGCGTTTTGGAGCTTTGAGCTACAAAACACTCAGGTGTAAATAGGGCCTTACTGGCAGGATCACCCGATGAAAATAGAAGAAAAAAAAGTTTAAAAAAGAAAACTAATCCAGCCATAGCATTTAAGAATTGGTAAGCTGCAATATAATACTGTAAATGTTTGATTTTAGGTGTAATACCTCTTTAAAGTGAATCCAACAAGTACAGGTTTTAACAAATTTTGCAAACGTATCCTGAGAAGCATAGATCATCTCCTCCATCTCCGAAGCATGGTCCAGTCTTGCAGACCACACTCTAAGCTCTGGTTCATATCTTTGGTCGTGCGGGCCGCGATTTGCTTGGGCACAAGAGTCCATTCATTTGAATAGACTCCTGTGCCCTGGAACATGCAGAGAAGAAGTCCCTGCACTACTTTGGAAATCGCAGCCCAGTACGGTTGGGATTTCCAGTGCTGACAGTACGCTATTAGAATTAATGTCATCTGCCTGCAGGTCCCACATTCCTCTGTGCGGGTGGTGCGGCTGCAGGTATTTGTGCGGGTCCCACAGCTGCACCACCCGCACAAATGTGAACCAGGGGTTATGGATGGAACAGTCTGACATCTCCAGTGCGTGGGAATGTCCATTCTAACTGAAATAACCATTTGTATAGCAAGTGATTTCATTTATTGCCTGTCCAGAAGAGATGAATGATGTAATAAAAACTTAGTAGGGGAGAAATCGAGATAGACAATGATTACATCTAAAATGATCTGGTGGACTTGTTGCCAATATGACTGGAGCAGAGGGCAGGGTCACCAAAAGTGGAGTAATGTACCTTCAGACAGCGCCAACACTGACTTGGCATGGAATGATAAAAGTTATGAAATAAAGATGGCATTGCCAATGGGTACAGGGTTTATAAATGTTTTCTTGGGTGTTAACATTTAGTGATGTTTTGTGATTCCAGTTATATATGCAGTACGTTCCTAATCCTTGTCAGAAAGTTTCATCCCAAAATCAGTTTCCCACTGTCTGCATTGATGACGCAAGTTTGCAGAGATTTGAATAGACAGCTAGGACTGTACTGTAGATATAAGATGTCTCTGTGGGGAAAGATTATTGTCTTAATTTATCTGTCTTAGACAGTCTTGGACAATCCCTTCCAGTGCTGTTAGATAGTACTCTCATATTCCTATAAAAAGGTCAATTGCCCAATATGTCCCTAAAAACGGGCAGGAGGTACCCTGAGAACTGTCCAAGTTCCAGTCATAATGAAGAGCTCTCCTAGACCATGGGCCTGATGATGACCTGCCTCTTACACCCATTGGTTGCTATAACCAATAAGTCATGTCTTCTTGGCATTGTGTGTAGATGTGTTTTACATGCAGTGCCGGATTAAACTCTGTGAAAGCCCTTAGGCAGTTGAAACCTTGGAACCCCCATCTGAGGTTTCTGGAGGTTTCTCATGTGTGGGCTCTAGTGGGATAACATTAAGCTAAGTAGTGTGCTCGTTGACTGCTAGATGGAAATGACCATCACTACTGTATATGTCGGTAGGTTGTACCAAAATTTTTTTACAAACTGAAGATGATCTTTAAGAGACAAAGTGTAATGCGAACCTAATGCCTATGGTTTATGTACTTCAAGCTGTTATTGGGAACAGTATTTTCTCTATAGAGTCTTAATTTGAAGTTTTTGTTTCTTTGAGTTAATTTTTTCTATCTTTTGTAAACAATTTAACAAAGCTTTATTGTAATTTCTTTCAAGATCAAATAAAAAATATTTTATCTGTTGTTGCCTTTAACCACTTGTCCTCCAATGTATTTACCCCCCTTCCTGACCAGGCCATTGTTTGCATTACGGCACTGCATTACTTTAACTGACCATTGCGCGGTCATGCAACACTGTACCCAAATTAAATTTACATCCTTTTTTCCGATGAATTGAGCTTTCTTTCAGTGGTATTTGATCGCCTGTGTGTTTTTTATTTTTTGCGCTATAAAAAAAAAATCCGACAATTTTGAAAAAAAAAAACAATATTTTTGACTTTTTGCTATTAAACATATCCAGTAAAAAATTTTAAAAATCAGATTTCATTATAAATTTAGGCCAAAATATATTCTGCTACATGTCTTTGCTAAATAAAATCTCAATACATGTAAATTAATTGGTTTACATTAAAGTTATAGCATTTACAAATGGCGGTATAGATACTGGAATTTTTTTTTCTTTATTAGTAATGGCGGCGATCAGCGACATATAGTGGGACTGCAGTGGGCATTCTGACACTGGGGGGAACTGACTTGGTGTCACTGACATCCCTAGTGACACCAATACAGTGATCAGTGCTAAAAAAAAGCACTGACACTGTAATAATGGCACTGGGGAGGAAGGGGTTAACAGGAGGGGTGATCAAAGCCATCCAAAGCAGTATGCCCGAGCTGACAGGGAGGAGGACTGTTAGTAACCAAAACAGTCCTCCCCATCGTATATGCTCCGCAATTACCGGGCGACAGCGGGTAATCACCGGGCGATGGCGGGTAATCACCGGCCGGGACCTGGTGGTTGACAGCCATGGCCGCAAAATGCAAAATCACGTCTACGCAAAAAATGTCGTGGTCAGGAAGGGGGGTAGATACTCAGGAGGGCAAGTGGTTAAGGGAATGCAGTTTTTGATGACATTATACCTCATCTCTAAAGTAATAACTGCTGATCCTGCTATAAAGGCCCTTATTCAGGTACTACCTGTTTTTGGATACTGATGTGAAAGAGGCTTTAATGAAAGCTGCTGGTGTGTGTCCCATCTTCCATTGGTTACAGTATTTTATATCTCTCAGGGATGTCAGTGATGTTCTGTACCTGGCTCTGCTGCCTTCATCTTGTTGCTTTACCTGTTGAGTCTGAAGTAGGTATAAGACCACATTACGGGGACTGCAGTGCGGTGATTCTCTCTGTGTCCTTATGAACCAGTTTGCTTCTCCACTCATGGACGGCGCGTAGTCACCATAGAGATCATTCATCTTTTGCAGCAAAATGAAGAAATACTGTATAAGAAAACAAACATTCCTTCAACTTTCCTCTGAAGCTGAAATACTTTTACATAGTTTTATTACAAAGTAAACTTTAATGTGAAACATTTTAACTATTAGGAGTAGCAGAAAAGAAAAACACTGCATATATGTGTTCCCCAAGGGACCAGAAAACAGCTCATTAAATGTACAGTTTCTCTAGCAGTTTCTAAAGTTTCCAGCTTTGGCAGCTTAAAAAAAACAGTACCCCTTTGCAGAGATTAAAAAGTCCATTTTGGTAACAGCCTTGCACAGGACCGCAAACACTTTTAACAACTTTTTTATTTCTTAGGGAGCAATTTTCATCTTCTATGTTTAAGATGTTCTATCATTCCTTTATATTTTTTGGCTTTCTTATTTGTAACCTAAAACAGCAAGTTCAAATTCCATTTCAGCAACTTTTCCCAAGAGGCTGGCGAGGTTTTTGCAGGGGACACAATCAAGCGGAAGGAAACACAAAGAGAACATTTGCGTCAGGCTCTACAGCGTCCCAACAGCATCATGAAAACAACATACATAATGCATTTGGCAGTCAGCTCTGTTTGACAGCTGCTTTGCAGATGTATCAGTGACCTTGCCATTCCCATGTCACCAGAGCACCATGCTAAAGTAGTATACCAACAACTGGAAGTTAGATAGATTGATCAGCTTCCATCTAGATCTGACCTACATGGGACCTTGTTGGTGATCCCATTATCTGCTGATGCAAGCTTGAACTAGGGTGCTGTCCTACGCTGACAATGAAATGTTCTCCTGCAGTTTTCCTCCCTGACCCATTTTCATTCCTTGAACAACTGGACCTTTATCAGAAATGTAAACTAATGTTTTATACTGTATACCTTCTTTCTTTCCCTGTAATAGCAGGACTAAAAAAGTGCATTCTTAAAATATTTTAAGCTTTTTAATCAAGTAATTATGAGCTATTGCATGCAAATATTGTGGATGATCATATCCAGCAATCAGATGGTGTTAAAGTCCTTTTCACGTTACCATATTAGCTATTAAATGTGTGTAGCGCTCACCCCCGAAGGAGTCGCTGAATCATGGGGACCCCATTATATCCTGCACAGCCAGGCAACAAACATTTTCAGTAACCAGTCTATGAGCTTGTATTGGTTGTTTTATTTAAGGGATACACAACTTGGATAGGTTAGGGGTATATATGATGCCCAACTTGACTTGCAGTAATAACTTTGAGGACAAACTTCATAAATCTGTAAAAAAAAATGTAGATCCTGAACTTTCTACTCCAGCCGGAGTGGCACAGTCTCTTAATAAATCAATAGCACAGTCTCTGTGAGGAGCATCTGGTCCCCTCTAAGTGAATTGTCTTCAGACCCTGGCTAGGAAATGCGCATCCACCTGGCTGTTTTTTGAAGAATATGCTGGAGCAAGAGATTCCAAGACAGGCATGCAGCACTCTCCCAGGGAGAACTGGTTGAGTCTTGCACCAGTAGGCCCCATGGGTGTAGAGGTACTCACACTGTCCTTGTATACTGTAGCTCTGGGTAAACTACATTCAGACCTCTCAGTGAGCCAGTTTCTGTCTCTGCTTGTACGCTGTCCTTCCCCAGCAGACTGTAATTCAGTGGAGCTCCCTCTGTCCGCTTTCTTTCTTCCATCCTCCAGCCTGGAGGCAGAACCCCTCTTATCCAGGGTCCCCTCCCAGGCTACATAACAGCATCTTTAGTAATCCATCTTCCACCTGACTCCCCTGCTGGCATTGCTCTCTCACATTTATGGACCGGTGTTCCCACACTGTCAGGAGCTCCTGCTTGAGATTGGTCAGACTGCCATGAATATGCAGATCCAGGTCTCCACCCCTCCACCCATTAACTCCAGGACCTCCAGAACCAGTGGGAGGCATTAATGGCCCAACCTGCTGAGTCATTCAGCCTAAAGTGGACTTGACCCCTACTCAAACATGCTCACTCCAACTACTGAGTGAGTCATTAAATTTACCTAACTGTCTAGCAACACTAGAGGGTGCTACATGTGTAATTTGAATTGATCCAGAGGAAAGGGAATTAGGAGGGGCAGAAGGAAGGAGGAAAGGAAAGAAGGAAGGAATAGTTGGATAAGGGGAAGGAAAGGGAAAGAAAAATAAAGGAGTATCTAAACTAATTACAAATTAAATTGAAATTAAATCTAAAAAGCATTAAACCTATGTAGAACAGTCAGAATCAAAATCAAGCTCAATTGCATTTCAAAGATTTTAAATTCCGTAAGTGAAATATACAGATAAAACACTTATGTTTATGAACTGCAATAATTTGCCAAGGATTTATAGTCGCAATCAGTCTTGTGATCAAGGCACCCCTACTAGACAGTACAGTCTTACCCAGGACCTGCCCTAACTATTGACTGATCAATAATGTTGAAGCAGTACAGTACTGAGCAGGGGCGGACTGACAACTCATGGGGCCCCCGGGCAATAGGGGATCATGGGGCCCCCGTGTCCTTGCCCAAACTCAAAAAAGCCTATGAAAAATTTACTGGGGCATCTCATGAGGCCCCCTACTGACCCCGGGCCCTTGGGCAGTGCCCGAGTTTCCAAATGGTCAGTCCGCCCCTGGTACTGAGCTTATCTTCTTGACCTCCCCACCATTACACATACAGGAAATTGGCTCAAAGCTCTGCCCCTCTCCATTCCAGTGTGAGTTCAGCAATGCAGATCATTATGGAAAGCATGGAGTTTAACTTCAATGGGAAAGAACAGGTTTTCGCTCAGTTTTATCTATATATTTTTTTTAAGTTAATGTATGTGCAGTATTCAAATGGATTTTGTCATTTTTTGATCATGAAACTTGATTTTACATGTAGCACCCTCCTAGTTTAGCTAGGGGGAGCTAGAGTCCTGATTGTTAGTAAGGAAGGCTGAGTAGCAGCCTGGGTGTAATAGACAGAGGGTCCAGTTGTGGTCAGGTGCTGAGAGGCTCTGCAGGCCAGCCCGTCTGGAATTTCCCCCTGCTCTAGGGCTTTGGAGGAAGGCCCTAGAGGCAGTTGTTGAATCTGAGGAGTGGCTGGCTTGTATCTTGAGGGATTCTGGCCAATCCACAACAGGAGGTCGGAAAGGGTCCAGGACATCCTTAAAAGTGTTGGAGCCTGCTCAGCTGGAGGAGAGTTTGGGTGGAAGAGAGTGAGGAAGAAGTGAGCCGGAAAGCAGGAGGCTGCAAGGATGCCCAATGGGATGGGGCCTACCTTCAGGCTTGGAGCTGGAAAGCTCAGAGCTCACTGGTCCCCAGAGCAAGGACCACCTGTATGGCAGGGAAGGAGCGGCCCAGCTAAAAGTCCTGGTAGAAGCCAGCAACCCATCAGCGGTACAGGAGAGGATCTGAGTGAGTACCCCTGCACCCCCTGGGCGGATAGGGGAAGGAGCACTCAGGTGGGAAAGCAGATTCACTGCCTACTTGGGACAGTCCGCTTTTAAAGTAACATACACCAGATCCTCTGTTCAGGGATACCTCCAGATTGCTGGGTGAAGAAGAGGATTTCATCTAGGGTCTGGGGTGGTACATTAAGGAGATGCTGGCTAGCTCTCTAATTGAGACTGTGCTGCAGAGAAGCTTGTGCATAGTTCTAGGAAAGTTGTCCTCAGTTTGTCAGTTTCCCTGGGTATCCTGTACACCCCTAACCCTATCCCAGTTCAATTCCCCTAAATAAAACAATAAAACCAAAGCTCAAGAACTGATTTCTGAATCTGGAGGCAAGTCTTGGTGAAGATGCGTGATGCCTGGCTGTGCAGGACTATAGGGGAACACTAAATTTCTAGAAACTCCTAAGGGGTGCTACATATAAATACATTTTTAACACAGTCTGAATATATGTTATTCAGTTTGCAGATTGTTTAGGGCATTCTAACAGGAAAAGCCATGCTTATCAGAGAGAAAACAGTACTTGCTGTTTCTAAGGAAGAATAATACATTGCTGTGGTCATATCTCCATATCCTGGGAGATATTCACCCTTCCAATGCACTTTTGTAGCAAGGTTGTTGATTCACTCCTTATCACCACTGAAAAAACATTTTCTTTTACCTGTCTCAAAAAGGCCTGTAATTGGATTACCTACCAATATCATACAATCAAACACGCAGTTGTGGAGTGGGAAAAACGCATGGTGAGCCATGTCTTTACCAAACCCCCTTAAGCTGCAAAAGAAGCAGAGATGGGTGTACACATGCCGCAGCCACAATACTTCACGGTGTGATGAAAATGATACCCGTCATGCTCGGTGGAAAATAATGTCTGCTAAGCGTAATCAATTTAGTGGATTAGAGCTGCACCACGAACACCCCACAACTGTGTGCAATGCTAGGTCCTCTTCTGTATTTTAGCTGTGCCTAAAGTGGTTCCTATGCCTGGGAACCTGCGAATAGCCTTAATTCATAAATGTTACAATGTATTTGTCCTTTGATCTGTACCTAAAAAACTATGGCCTCCTACTATACTGTAGTAGAACTATGGCCTCCTGTTATAAACATTTTCTCTCAGTCCTTCCTGCAATATCTGCAAAATACCTGTTGATCCTGCCAGTACCTTGGGCAGTTTCCTGTGATCATGGTACACTACTCAATGTAATCTGTGAGTTCTATGTAGACTGTGCCTGCTGACACTATGCGAAGATGTTGTGGGGGACATGGCTATCAGGATTGTCATTAATGATTCACAGACCTGTATCTGACCACACCTTGTCCTGCCCAATGCTATCTGGATTGACAGCACTGCTACTGTAACTCTATAAAATCATCAATCCTAATTTGGAATGTGAATAGTGATGAGCTTGGGTTTGGTTCAAACCCAAGTTAGCCCAGGAGTTTCCTATCATTGCTTGACCAATGAGTTGCAGGTGGGAGATTTCCTGTCTGCCCAACTGCCATGCTTGTGCCATCGTTGACTTATTATGGTCACCATGTAGCCATATTAGATCACTGTTGTCACAAGAATCGCTCTCCTTGTATATGTGCTGCTGCAAGGTGGCAAATCTCGCACCAGTATGTCATTGGCCAAGCAATGATAGCCAACTTCCGAGAATGGACTGAGCCTAAGCTCAGCATATGGAGGAACCCAACTCAAGCCTGGGGAGACCATACAAACCCCGTACTTCCAAGTTACCTAGTATTTACGGTCTCTGCTCTGTAGGGTACAATAAGTTCACAGTGTCTTGAGAGCATAAAGAGAGGTGAGAGCTTTCTTAGGTTGTCAACTATGTAACTGTTCAAACTGTGCAGATAATGGTACAGGGGGTGACTCTACGGGTAAATGCCATTTTGGCATAGCACTTTAAATGCTTTAAAAAGGAATATAGTATACTGAAACTTTTCTCTAAAAGACTAATATCAAATATGATCTGAGTTTTGTATTCTAGGAGGAACCAACTCTGCTGTAGAATTATTTAGCAGTCCGGTAAAATATGAATAGTGTATGTGGGCAGAGGGAGAGATTAAGAGATGTTATGACTAAGGCTATAGATGTGTGTTAGGCACAATCTAGCTTAATAAAAAAAGAAAAGCAAGAATGGATCTCAGAGGAAATCCTACAATTCGAAAACATAACTTGCAGAGAATACAGCCTTCAGAAAACAGGAAGTTAACCATGTCGGTTCAAACAAAAGGGTTGAAGATTTAGACAGGCAGGAGCTGGACAAGACTAGCTCACAACTTTAGAAGGCTGGCGAGAAGTGGCATCACTATGGGGGTTCAGGAAGTGTGGACTGAACCCTGTTGACACCTGCCAGAGGGGTGACACCATCCCATCTGTGACAGCACAGCACTAATAGGTGGCTGCCCTGTCCTGCTCCTGTTGTCACTCCACAGCGGTAGGACACTGCACTGCGTTAGGCTAAGGGAAAAGCATATTTTTGCTGGGGGGGGGAGGATATTTGTATAAGGAGTGGAGTGGAGAGGGGATTCGTGCTGAGAAGGGATCTGCTACGTGCCCTGCCAGCACTTACCCTGTCCTCTTGTCTGCTGACCACTGTTCTGTATACTACCCTACTGACCTCTGTCTGCTGCCCTGCTGACCCCCTGTACATTGCCCTGCTGACCTTTGACTGCTGCCCTGTTGACCCTCTGGTCCATTGCCCTGCTGACCCCTGTTCGCTGCCCTGCTGACTCTTGTCCGCTGCCCTGATAAACCTCTGTACACTGCCCTACAAACGAATGGCCTCTATACACTGCCCTACAAACTAATGGCCTCTGTACACTACCCTACAAACTAATGGCCTCTGTACACTGCCCAACAAACTAATGGCCCCTGTACACTGCCCTACAAATGAATGACCCCTGTACACTGCCCTACAAACTGCCAACCCTTTCCTCTGCCCTGCTGACCCCTTGTACACTGCCCTGCCCTAGTGGAGTAAAAATGGTGTGTGTGTGTATACGGGGGGGGGGGTGCCATGTTTTACCACACCAGGTGGCACCAACCCTAGTGACACCACCGCTTGACCATTCCTCTCCATTGTTCACTGTTCAATAAAAAACTACATATTTCCATGCAAAAAAATGTACCGCTTTCAGCACAGAAATATGGACATAATCAGACCGCTAGGGAGGCTACAGCTGGCAATTGGCCTGGGCAGAAAGGGGGTGAAAGTGTCCAGTATTGAATTGGTTGAACACTCCTTTGGTGAACTTTGATAACAGTAGTTATTGAATTGCTCACGTTGTGAGTCTTTTTTGAAATGGTTTATTTTATGGCTGAGGCTGCTGGGTAAAGATGGGAATGCTGATGGGGATATCTCACCTTTGGAGCACATGACTGATCCGGCCACCAACTACACAAATGTTAAATATTCATTATGTTAAACAGGGCCTTCAAAAACATTCCGAGATCTACACAGAACTCTGTGGAGGAGTTGTGATGATGATATGACACGATCAAGATAAAATACATCACCGAACCTTCGCTCCTGTGTGAGGATTGAATTTCATCCTTCAATCTACAGATATAATGCAACAATCAATGTTTTCAGCTCTGACTTGCTGCAGAAATATTGTTTATCATATCAATTGTGTTTGGAATTTCCATTTTTTTCTGTTCCTTCTAGGCTACTCAATGAACTAAGCCTATAATCTCCAGAGCTCTACTGCCAATATCCCAAAAGAGAGAGACAGAGAAGACAAAGGATAGCAAAAATAAGCAAGAAAGTGGAGTTATATCTTATTATTGGCTTATTCTCAGATCCCATGTTCAGCCGAATAATTGTACACTGCTCCAAGCCTTCTTTTCTAAGACATTGGCTTATCCACTGAGTCAAAGAGCAATGTGCAAAGTATAGCATACCACAGAAATCAATTAGAATTAATCTTTTTTGATCTGACTAAATTTAAACTTGATTAGCTGTTATGGTTTACTGCATGATGTCCTTCATAGCTGTTCTTTATATAGTCAGTCCACCCAAAAATGAAATTTCAAGTTTTAATCAATGTTGAAGTTAAAGCAACCCCATCAGGGTGAAAAAAATGAAAAAGAGCTGTTATACCTACATCTTCAGTGGCTTGTGCCTCCTCCCTTCCTTCCTCTATGAGCCTCTTCGACACTTCCTGGAGTGTTGAAAGCCTGGATCGCCATCCTCCAAAAACTACTTCACTGTGTAGGGAGCTCCTTCCCACTAGAGTCAGTATTTTTTAAATAGTTGTCGCAGTAATTATCACAGCATTTGTTCTTTTTTTTTTTCCTGTCCCTGCTAACTGGTCAGAAAACCATATTAGAGGATTGTAAGATTTATAAAATGGGGCATTTCAAGGAAGTAGACACAGAATTGGACCACATGACCTTCCATGCTGGAGATGCTACTGCTGTATTTCGTCTAGACCAGAAGTAGAGATGGTTAGGCAAGTGTACTTGTATTATAGTAGAACAGATGCCACACCTACGACCTTCCTCAGGGGCCTCTGCAAATGTAGCTTGTTTCCACTTCTTCCAGAGGTATCTTGCTAAATAACTGTATATACCCGGGTAAATATATACAACTCCACCAGGATTCTTGTTGGGTTAATTTGCTAATGTTATATATTTGTATATTGGATGTATGTGCTATTACTATACTTTTAACACACATGTGTCAAACACAAGGCAGGCCATTTCATGTGGACCTCCTACCTCTCCTGCAGCTGTGGCACCCCCCTTGTCTCTGCCCCCCTCCTTGCCTTAGTACTCGGCAACAGACAGGAGAACAGAACTTCACTTCTCTGTGCAGCCACAGCACCCCCTCGTCTTTTCCTCCCCTCGTCTCAGCATTCAGAAGACTTCAACAGCTGACTCCAGCCCCCCACTGGTCCTCCTTCAGACCCTGCACGTTCATTTTTCCAGCTCCGCCACCAGTTTCTTCTTGGCAGTAGCACAAGATAAAGGGGTGCACTGTGATGTAAGGGAGGGTGGGGGACTCTTGACTTCTGATGGTGGGGGGGGGCTGTTAACATTTGATGTAAGGGGGGTGGGTGCTCTAGACATCTGTTTATAATTATTATGGGACTACTATAATTCTATGCCAGTTGAAAAGGAGGGTCGCACACCACTTGTATCATCCAAAAGAAACTTTACTGGAGACTACGCACGCACGCGCGCACGCACGCACGCACGCACGCACACACACATACACACCACAACTATTAGGCAAGTTGTATTCTTGAGGATTAAGTTCATTATTGAACAACTGCAGTACTCTCGGTCAATTCAAAATGTTAATAAACCTCAAACCTGAATATTTAAGAAAGTAAAAAGCGAGGTTTTGCCTTTGTTAGGAGAATATCTATGTGTACACAATTATTGGGCAACTATTAGTGTACAGAATTATTATGCAACTAATTGAAAAACTAGTGTTTTCCCATCTTACTTGTTTATTTTCATCTGTTAAAGTGAGAATAATAAACAAATAACTCAAAATTTACAAATAAGTATTTCTGATATTTCAAACAAAAACAATCAGTGACCAATATATCCACCCTTCTTTTCAATACCAGTCATAAGCCTTCCATTCATGGAATCTGTCCGTTTCTTGATCTGTTGACGATGAATTTTTGTGCAGCGGCAACCATAGCCTCCCAGACACTGTACAGAGATATGTACTGTTTGCCTTCACTGTAAATCTTACATTTACAAAGGGCCCACAAGTTCTCAATAGGGTTTAGGTCAGGTGAGGAAGGGAGGCATGTCATTATTCTTTCATCTTTAAGGTCTTTACTGGCTAGCCACACAGTGGAGTACTTCGGTGCATGCGTTAGAGCATTGTCCTGCATAAATTTCAGGGTCTTTTTGAAAAATGCTTTCCTGTACCACTGCTTGAAGACAGTGTCTTTTAAACACTGGCAGGAGGTTTGAGAGTTGATTTTGAGTCCATCTTCAACCTGAAAAGGTCCAACTAGCTCATCATTAATAATACCAGCCCATACCAGTGCCCCAGCTCTACCTTGCTGGAGTCGAAGTGGAGTTCTGTGCCTGTTACTGATCCAGCCATGGGCCCATCCATCTTGTCTGTCAAAAGTCACTCTCATCTCATCAGCCCATAAAACCTTTGAAAAATCTGTTTTCAGATATTTCTTGGCCCAGTATTGACATTTCAACTTATGTGCCTTGTTCAGTGGTGGTCGGGTTTCAGCCTACCTCACCTTGGCCATGTCTCTGAGTACTGAATACCTTGTACTTCTGGGCACTCCATGTAGGTTGCAGTTCTGGAATATGACAGCACTGGAGGATAATGGGTAGAGATGAGCGAATCGAACCAGGCGAACCGGAATTCGATACGAATTTCAGGAAAAATTCGATTCGCGTCGAATCCGAATATTTGCCTACTTCGGGTGCGCGAATCGGATTTTTCCCGATCAGCCGGCAAAAGTGTCCCTGCAGAGAGCTCCGCTATTTCTGACATTTCTCTGACAGTTCCTTCACATGTACAGCGGTTGAAACATTGTATCTATTAGTTTCCATTTAGGATACAGATGTTTCAACCGCTGTACATGTGAAGAAGCTGTCAGAGAACTGTCAGAAATAGAGGAACTCTGCACATACACTTTTTGCCGGTTTGGAATTCTTATTTTCATCCTACTTCTTCTTCTTCTTCTTCATCCTCATCCTCAGAAGAAGAAGAAGAAGAGGATGAGGATGAAGAAGAAGAAGAAGTAGGATGAAAATAAGAAGAATTCCAAGCCGGCAAAAAGTGTATCTGCAGAGCTCCTCTATTCTGCAGATACACTTAGAGGAGCTCTGCAGATACACTTAGAGGAGCTCTGCAGATACACTTTTTGCCGGCTTGGAATTAATCTTATTTTCATCCTACTTCTTCTTCTTCTTCTTCTTCTTCATCCTCATCCTCATCCTCAGAAGAAGAAGAAGAGGATGAGGATGAGGATGAAGAAGAAGGAGAAGAAGTATGATGAAAATAAGAATAATTCCAAGCCGGCAAAAAGTGTATCTGCAGAGCTCCTCTAAGTGTATCTGCAGAGCTCCTCTAAGTGTATCTGCAGAATAGAGGAGCTCTGCAGATACACTTTTTGCCGGCTTGGAATTATTCTTATTTTCATCCTACTTCTTCTTCTTCTTCTTCATCCTCATCCTCTTCTTCTTCTTCTGAGGATGAAGAAGAAGAAGAAGTAGGATGAAAATAAGAATAATTCCAAGCCGGCAAAAAGTGTATCTGCAGAGCTCCTCTATTCTGCAGATACACTTAGAGGAGCTCTGCAGATACACTTAGAGGAGCTCTGCAGATACACTTTTTGCCGGCTTGGAATTAATCTTATTTTCATCCTACTTCTTCTTCTTCTTCATCCTCATCCTCAGAAGAAGAAGAAGAGGATGAAGAAGAAGTAGGATGAAAATAAGAATAATTCCAAGCCGGCAAAAAGTGTATCTGCAGAGCTCCTCTATTCTGCAGATACACTTAGAGGAGCTCTGCAGATACACTTAGAGGAGCTCTGCAGATACACTTTTTGCCGGCTTGGAATTAATCTTATTTTCATCCTACTTCTTCTTCTTCATCCTCATCCTCATCCTCAGAAGAAGAAGAAGAAGAGGATGAGGATGAAGAAGAAGAAGAAGAAGAAGTAGGATGAAAATAAGAATAATTCCAAGCCGGCAAAAAGTGTATCTGCAGAGCTCCTCTATTCTGCAGATACAGTTAGAGGAGCTCTGCAGATACACTTAGAGGAGCTCTGCAGATACACTTTTTGCCGGCTTGGAATTAATCTTATTTTCATCCTACTTCTTCTTCTTCTTCTTCTTCATCCTCATCCTCAGAAGAAGAAGAAGAGGATGAGGATGAAGAAGTAGGATGAAAATAAGAATAATTCCAAGCCGGCAAAAAGTGTATCTGCAGAGCTCCTCTATTCTGCAGATACACTTAGAGGAGCTCTGCAGATACACTTAGAGGAGCTCTGCAGATACACTTTTTGCCGGCTTGGAATTAATCTTATTTTCATCCTACTTCTTCTTCTTCTTCTTCTTCATCCTCATCTTCAGAAGAAGAAGAAGAAGAAGTAGGATGAAAATAAGAATAATTCCAAGCCGGCAAAAAGTGTATCTGCAGAGCTCCTCTAAGTGTATCTGCAGAGCTCCGCTATTTCTGACAGTTCTGTGACATTCACTCCATACAGCGGTTGAAACATTGTATCTATTTGTTTCCATAAATGGATCCATTTATGGAAACAAATAGATACAATGTTTCAACCGCTGTATGGAGTGAATGTCCCAGAACTGTCAGAAATAGGCTATTTCTGACAGTTCTGTGACATTCACTCCATACAGCGGTTGAAACATTGTATCTATTTGTTTCCATAAATGGATCCATTTATGGAAACAAATAGATACAATGTTTCAACCGCTGTATGGAGTGAATGTCCCAGAACTGTCAGAAATAGCCTATTTCTGACAGTTCTGTGACATTCACTCCATACAGCGGTTGAAACCGCTGTATGGAGTGAATGTCCCAGAACTGTCAGAAATAGACAGAAACTGTCACAGAACTGTCCTTCTTCTCATCCTTCTCCTTCTTCTCATCCTTCTTCTCATCCTTCTTCTCATCCTTATCCTTCTTCTCATCCTTCTCCTTCTTCTCATCCTTCTTCTTCTCATCCTTCTCCTTCTTCTCATCCTTCTTCTCATCCTTCTCCTTCTCCTTCTTCTCATCCTTCTCCTTCTTCTCATCCTTCTCCTTCTCCTTCTTCTCATCCTTCTCCTTCTTCTCATCCTTCTCCTTCTTCTCATCCTTCTCCTTCTCCTTCTTCTCATCCTTCTCCTTCTCCTTCTTCTCATCCTTCTCCTTCTCCTTCTTCTCATCCTTCTCCTTCTTGTCATCCTTCTTCTCATCCTTCTTCTCATCCTTCTCCTTCTTCTCATCCTTCTCCTTCTTCTCATCCTTCTCCTTCTTCTCATCCTTCTCCTTCTCCTGCTTCTCATCCTTCTCCTTCTCCTTCTTCCCATCCTTCTCCTTCTCCATCTTCTCATCCTTCTCCTTCTTCTCATCCTTCTCCTTCTCCTTCTTCTCATCCTTCTCCTTCTTCTCATCCTTCTCCTTCTTCTCATCCTTCTCCTTCTTCTCATCCTTCTCCTTCTCCTTCTTCTCATCCTTCTCCTTCTCCTTCTCCTTCTCCTTCCTCATCTCCAAGGGCATTTAAATTAAAGGTACAGTGTTCTGCACTAATTTAAAGGCTCTCTGAAGCCTAGAAACCCTTTTTATAAGTTAACTTCGTAGCGAATTAATTCGCATCGAATCGAATTTCTTCCTGAAATTCGGCGAATCAGCCGAATCGAATTTTTGAATAATTCGCTCATCTCTAATAATGGGTTCCTGGTAGCTTCACGTTTGATTCTTCCTAAATCTTTGGTAGTTCATTTGCGTCTTTCTTTCTCAACACGTTTCTTGTGACCCTGTTGACCATTTGCAACAAAAGGTTTGATGGTTCTGTGATCACGCCCAAATATCTTAGCAATTTTAAGACTGCTACATACCTCTGAAAGACTTTTTACAATTTTTGACTTTTCAGAGTCAGCTAAATCTCTTTTTTGGCCCATTGGTCACCTGATATACTTAAATCCAATAAGCATTTACGTTTGTACAGCTGGGGGGTGGACAATCTGAGTAGGATCTCGAGTAGGATCTCAAGAAATCACAAGCATCCTACTCATGTGTGTTGGGGTTGCCCCAAACCTCAGCAGCAGCAACACTTGTCCTATGTCCTCTTTTCTGCAGGGCTGGCTGCAAGTACATTACTGAGCCTAGATTGGAGGGGTTATGTATATAGCATACTGCACACCAGGGGTGTATTTACCACAAGGCAAACAAGAGAAATGTGCACCATGAGAACCAAGTGGGATCCAAGAGAGGCTGCGGGCTGTTTGATGGTGTATGTAGAGCCTGGCTCTGGCTCCTGGGGATGTCCAGAGCTGTGAAGATGAGTCTCTCTATCGCCGGGGGGTTGGTAATGGAAGGCTCTCCCAGGTGGGGTGCAGGGGTGTTGTTGGTCAATGTTATTCTCTCTCCACAGGAGGGGGAAGGGGGGGTTGTGTTGGTTGGTGTCCATGTGGACAGACAATTTTTGTGTTGCCTAGGGCAGCACAAAACTTAAATGCACCACTGCTGCACACAATAGAAAGCCCAAATCCTGAGCCAATCTCATCCATTTGTTTGCTCAAATAAGGCGCACTCTTTAAAGTGGTTTTACACCATTACATATACCCAGTAACTAGCCTCCAGTGGTGCACAGAGATGAAACAAATCCTCCTATATACAGTATGTTGTACCTGTTTATCTGCAGTCTTCTCTGCTCTACATCCATTCAAAGAATAGAATTTATATGGCTTGTGTAGTGTAGGCTTTTATTAGTTATTGATTTACAAGAAACTTAGTAATCCTTTAATGTTATCAATTATGTTAGTGTTTAAGTAATCACTTCTATCTATATACAGTATATAATGTGTCTAATGTATACTGAGACATATGGTCTCATTATTCTGTGGGAAGTTGGGAACCTCTGACCTTTCTATTCTATGGTATGGCTCAAGCCAGTTTTGACTACTTTTTAGACTGCTATATATGCTTGGAAGACAAAGAGCCATTGGAGCTGGATTCAGAAGAGAGGTATGAATCAAGGACTGTCACCTCCAGGAACTTCAAATCAAGAAGTTGTGAACTGCCTTTGGATTGAATATGCAATATTTATCTATTTTTATCATCTGTAATACATCTTTGTACCAAACTAAGTAAATTCCATTTATTATTATACTCTCGAGTTGACTGAAATTATTGTACAATACCCACATATCTGAGAGATTAAACATAGGAACTTTCAAATAATAAAGTCTAACCATTATTACAGCCTGTCTGAGCTTTCAGAAAGCAGAGGGTGGGGAGCTGGAGTTACACCCTGCAGAGCTCAATGAGAATAGCTCTGAGAGCTGATTTGAGGGAAGGGACACACCCCCCTTCACACAGCACACAGGAACAGAGCTGAGGCTGTCAGTTACAGGCTGTGTGCTGGAGCTCCCTCTGCTGTCACCTTTTTTCTCTTGGTGTCAGCAAAACTTGTCAGAAGTGACTCATACTGATAACAGAGGAACAAGGCAGCAGATAGATATTACACTTAGTTCTCTGGATTAATACACATATACACAATAAAGGGATATGCTTTGTTCATATTTCATGTCAGAGGTTTACCACCACTTTAGGCACCTCATATTTAAAAAAGTACATATTTTTTTCTAGTGAATAGGCTGTATCACTAAAAAAAACACTTATGGTGTCCAAAAATTGTATTGCAGGGGCAGAGCAGTCTGGGGGAGGAATGGGGTAGTTGTAGACTAAGCAAAGAGATTTTGAGAACATGTCCCAGGTGCCCAGGCTTATCAATGCTACTCATGTGACCAAATGTCTTTTAATTCAATAATTTGTTGTATCTTAGAAGTAAGTCAACTTTGACACAGCAGAGAACTCCCCCACTCCGAGAAGCTAAAAGGTTTTGTCAAATGTTGGTGCATTAATCAAAAAGGCACTTTGATACACCGCATTTCAAGTTTCACTCATCAGCATTCAAAGTACATGTTTGTTAAAAGGAAATAAATGTAATGTTTAACAGCCTCTGCTCTCTGTAAATGTGAGCGCACCCTCCTCTCTCCTCTACGCCGTGTGATTTTTACCTGCCAACTCTAATCAAGCATAAGGATAATGATTAATATTAGCTAACAGCAAAACACTTATTTGGAGAATTATTTTTTTTATGTTGAATGCGGAATGCAGCGGGAAAAATTACTATTTACCAACTAAAACGTGACATAAAAAAACAGATAATTTAGATTTTTCTTTTCTTTTCTTAACAAACACAGTGTGAAGAATTGCACATATGGAGATTCGTAGTACAATTTTCCAACATAATAAAATGCAGCTGTTAAAAGGGAACTCCATTTTATATGGTGTCGTTTCAGACAATGCGAATGTGGGATTATGTTATCAGTGGGTTAAAAATCATAATGAATATTCGTGCCTTTGACACCATCACCCTTATCCAGACTTGTGAAACAATCAAACTAGTGTGATTAACAGCAAGGACACCATAGGAGAACTAGACTACTCCTCCTTAAAGCTGAGCTCCACCCAAAAGGGGACGTTCCGCTTTAAGCCTTTTTCCCTCACTCCCCATTAAGGATTGGCACCTTTGGGGAGCGGATACCCGAATTTGACAGGTACCCCACTTCCGCTGTGATCACCTCTTGTGGTAGCACCCAGATGTGGTAGAGTTCCCCTAACATTTCTAGCAGCCTGTGTTTTTAGAAGCAAGGTTTTTGGCTCATCTTCCCCCCTCCCTTATTTCCTGTGAATGATGTGTATCCAGGGGCGGACTGACCATTTGGAAATTCGGACACTGCCCGAGGGCCCGGGGTCAGTAGGGGGCCCCATGAGATGCCCTGGTACCTTTTTCATAGGATTTTTTGAGTTTGGGCAAGGACACAGGGGCCCCATGATCCCCTATTGCCCAGGGGCCCCATGAGTTGTCAGTCCGCCTCTGTGTGTATCGGTTTGTAACTGGGATTCTTATCTGCAGCTGCTGGCCAAGGTTATTCTGTAGAGTTTAGGAAGCCTTTTGAGGGTATAGAAAGTAAGAAAGGAATGTATGCCTTGTGGCGTAATCGTTGGTATATTCGCTTGTAGGCAGTTTTCTATAACTCACTTAGCAGATGAGCGCAAGATACATCTGTTGAGTCAAAACAGCACTGTTTTTAATAAATCATTTGTATTCCTCAAGTCCGTGTCCGGAGTTATCTGGTTTGCCAAAATTGCTACTATACTCCCTCTCCGTAGTCTTCTGGGACACGTGACAGGTCCCAGAAGACTACAGGGTCATTCAAAAAGTGCAGCGCTTCTCGTGCATATGCAGTGGGCACCCAGCTATGAATCCACAAACTGTCACAGCCAGGTGCCCACACTGAAGATGTCGGCACCAGGGAGAGAAGATGGCCGGTGAACCCAGTGGTTGTGAGGACACCGCTGGACCGAGGGACAGGTAAGTGGCTGTATTTTAAAAGTCAGCAGCTATAGTTTTTGTAGCTGCTGACTTTTATTTTTTTTTTTTCCAGGTGGAACTCCGCTTTAAGCCTGGTACATATGTTAAGATTATCAAGCAAATGATCGTCCGTTTTTTTTTTTTGTTTTTGCATGCTAGTCTCCATATTGAAAATGAAGAGGTTACTAAAGTTCTGAAAAAACACGTACGACAGAATAAAAACTTAGAAGTGATGTAACGTATTGTATTTGTATTGCATTTTTGGATAAAAACTGTACTGAATAAACAAAAATCGTACGAGAAAGATTTTAGTGCTTGTCCCTTTGGATAATTTCCCATGACCTGTTCTGATTGGCTCTTGAAACCTTTGCACTAACGATCAGATTGTGGCTGCAATGCTTTGCTTCATGACTGTGGCAAAAAATGAAACAGTATGCAGTGTTCAGTGGTTGGTACTGCTGCCGAATGTGACCCATATAATTGTATAGGGCTGCCCCACATCTGCCCTAGTGAGGCATTTACAGGTTTAAAACAGGTAGTCCCTGCCTCCCCACTTTACAGAGAGGAGGCAGGGGCTACCACACATATAAGCAAGCCCTAATACATGAATCCTCAGACCTCGGTACCTGGGGCATAACTAGAACCTTCAGGTTCCTGGTGTAAAAAACATGAAAGTCCCCCTTGACTCGAGCCTGGGGCCCCTTACTCCTATCATGGCCTTTTAGTATGGTCCCGCAGTGGACCCTTTCACATGTTCTGCAGCAGGCTCCCTTCCTGCCTTTACATTAGAATTCCCCTTACATTAGAGTGCCCAGCATTCCCAGAGCCCCTTTTACATCAGAATCTGATGTAAAGAGGAACTTTGCAGACCCTGATGTAAAGAGGAACTTTGCAGACCCTGATGTAAAGAGGAACTTTGCAGACCCCGATGTAAAGAGGAACTTTGCAGACCCTGATGTAAAGAGGAACTTTGCAGACCCTGATGTAAGAGGGAATGTTTTGGACTCTACTGTAAAAGGGAACTCTGGTGTATAAGGTTCTCTGGTCGCCAGAGCCCCCATTACATCAGAGTTGCAAAGCTCCTCCTTACCTCAGAGTCTGCAGAGATCCCCCTTCTTGCGGATGCTTTTAAATTAGCTGGAAAGGCACCAACTGCCTGACCAGAGGGCCCCCCCACCCGCTCAAGCCTATCCCCACCGAGCCCAAGCATGCACAGTTTCATAGCCAGCCAGTTAGTAATTGACTGAGCTCAGCTCAGGCTCGGAAGGGTTTGGTGTGAGCAGGGAGGTGGGGGGAGGGACTGGGCCGCTGGTCAGGTACACAAGGAGGGGGCATGGGGGGAGAAGAAGCAAGCTCGAGGACAACAGTAGTTTAGTTGGAATTTTTCTGCTGTTTACGAACAGCAGAAAAGTGCCCTTTTTTAATGGCAACACTGCTTGAGGCCCCCTCCACAGTGGTGGAACGCCAGGACCAGGGGCGGACTGACCATTTGGAAACTTGGGCACTGCCCGAGGGCCCAGGGTCAGTAGGGGGCCCCATGAGATGCCCCTGGTACCTTTTTCATAGGCTTTTTTGAGTTTGGGCAAGGACACAGGGGCCCTATGATCCCCTATTGCCCGGGGGCCCCATGAGTTGTCAGTCCGCCCCTGGCCAGGACCCTGTTGCAAGTGCGACCTTTGTGACTCTGGTAGTTCCGCCACTGCTCAGTACCTTTTCTCTTTAATGTTAAAGCGTAGCTTAGAAAAGTAGAAAGAAAATGGTCAAGTATAGGGAGCAGATATAAGGAGTGATCTATGAAGTATAGCAACCCATATCAGCAAATTATATTTCACCAAGGCGTATTGTATTCTACATATTGAGGTTCTGCATTAAAGCAGGCACCATAAGGTGCCATAATATACCTTTGTTTTTGCTCTTCATCCCTTTATAACATCTTCACAACACTTTGAAATGCAAAATCAGATTTCCTGATCGTGAGATCATAGTCATACTCCCTGCCATCATTCCACAAAGCAATGAGCAATGCTTGGGGAACAGGTCTATGCTCTGGCATTCAGAAGGCAGTATTTTTCATACATACTGGAGGCTGTGGGGCTCATTACCTGCACTAACAAAGGCTTGTTTATAAGTGTTTTATTGGTTACAGGATAATGTTAAAGAACGACAGTAAGGTAAAAGTCACCATTAAATATATTACATTTAAAGGGTAACTCCACTTTCATGTGGAAAAAAATAGCAAATGAAAAAAAAATAAAAATAGTATATAATTGCTACACAAGCCATATTGTAATTGAATGGTATAAAAACTATCTTTGTTTTTCAATCCGCAGGGCAGATCTGTAATATTCTGTAACATGTAATGCAATATGGCAGCCTGGAGGTGTTCGGTACACAGATGGTGTACAGAATACCTCTCAGAAATGTAATTTCCTGCTTGTGTGATTGGCTTATTTTCCCAGAAGTCTGCACCAAGATACAAGTCAGATTTTGGGTGTCCCCTGCATCAAGGCTTTCATTTTTGCTGAGATACTCCAAAAGGGATATTACATCTAAAGAGATGCAGACCCGGCCACTATCCTCATTAAACCCTGCAAGTGCAGCAGCTGATTGATAATTTTTAAAAAGTCACTCCCATTCACATTCAGTGCACACGGACACAAACCACTATTGCCTCAGAATTACAAAATGCAGGACTATACAAAAAAGTTTGGTAAAATCCCTTCAATGTACATAGATCACCCAGAGGAGAAGGTTTTTTTTTCTCAACAAAACTGGAGTTCGCTTTAGGATTATATGCACATGGAAGTTTTTACTTTGAATATGAGCTAAAGTAGGACAGCAGTATCCAAGTATCAGTCAGATACAGGGGCGGACTGACCATTTGGAAACTTGGGCACTGCTCGAGGGTCCGGGGTCAGTAGGGGGCCCCATGAGATGCCCCTGGTACCTTTTTCATAGGCTTTTTTGAGTTTGGGCAAGGACACAGGGGCCCCATGATCCCCTATTGTCCGGGGGCCCCATGAGTTGTCAGTCCGCCCCTGGTCAGATATTACATACCTGGTGGTAGAATGATTGTTTTATATTAAGTACGGTTTTATTGGAGTTCTTTATTTATTTGGAGTAGTTTTTATTAAAGAAACCCAAAAGCAAAAAATATTATGTTGCAGCTTACCAATCTTTAGATGTGCTGGCTGCCTTTGTTTTCTGTTTTTCAACATTCTTTTCATGTGGTAATGTGGCCGGTAACACACTTTCTGTATGAGGGTGGCTACACTCACTCCTCCACAATATCTATGGAGGAGCAGTTTAGCCACCCTAAGGCTCCATTCACACTTGTGCGACTTCAGAATTGTGCGATTTTCATTGTGACTTTACGGTGCGACTTGATGCGACTTTGACGCAACTTTGATGCGGCTTTGGATGAGTGCGACTTTGGCTTCGACCAAGGATGATTGTTTGTGCTGCACAAAGTCACACACAAGTCGCATGTATATCATTCACTCACTTTCATGAAGCTTTGGAGGGATTACAATGATGTCTATGGTCCTCAAGTCGCATGAAAGTCAGACCAAAGTAGTACAGGAACTACTTTCAAGTCGCTGCGAAATGAATGGTACTCATTGGGAAACATGGGGTGCGACTTGTCATGAGATTCCAGACATCAAAGTTGCATGACAAGTTGCACAAGTGTGAATGGGCTTTTTGGCAGCAGCATTGTCAACCTGTGGAGAAGGAAGCGTTTAGCTAGACTAGAAGGTGTAGATGGGCTTTACATGACTGACTAACATATAAAGCCCCCTTTCAGCTAACATTTTTTAGGCAGTCACAGCAGTGTGCCCAACCTTCTGGCCTGAGGGCCACATATGGCTCTTTGGTACTAGCTGTGTGGCCCTTTGCAGGGCCCAGCAGTCAGCTGGAGTAGCACTAGCCTGTAGTTAGGCTTTGATGACAGTAACCTCTAGCCGTCTCATGCAGCATGTCCCCTGTCTCTGACTATCTCCTGCAGTGTCCATTCACCCTCCAAGCACCAGCGTTGCATGTCTGCAGGCTTCTGCAGTCTATCATCTCCTCTAGTGTGTCTGAAGTCTCTGAAAGTCTTTTTTTTATATACTGAAAATTATGTGTGACCCTTTGGAGCTGTCAGGGCCCCCCATTCCTTGTACGTTGACAACCACTGAGTTATAGCCACAGTTTTTTTTTACTTTTGGGATGAAGGTTTTACATAACAGAATAAACGCTGACCATTGTAATCACCCATCACTGGTAAAAGGCTTGTCTCAACCCTCTATCTGTCATTTTTCCTGGATAGCTTGGCCTGGTAAATTAAGTTGAAAAGTATCATATTTCTTGGCAGGATCAACAGGTAGTACAGGGGAGACTGTACTAATACAAAGACCGCTATGCTACGGCTACTGACAAACTGCATCATATACCGTATTTTTCGCTCCATAAGACGCACTTTTTTCCCCCCAAAAAAGGGGGGGAAATGTCAGTGCGTCTTATGGAGCGAATATAGAGTGGCCGGTCTGGTATTTCCACCGCCGCCGTGTCAGAATACCGGGCCGGCCGCTCAGCTCTGCAGTGGGACCTTACCTGTTCCTCTATCTAGCGCCGCGCTGTCTTCCTGGCTTCTGTAGTGTGCGTGACAGCCGGGTCCCAAGTGCGCATGCACAAGAAGCGGTGCTCTTTGTGAATGGTAAGGCGGTACCTGGGACACATGACAGATCCCAGAAGCCGCCGGACCAATCACAAAGCGCAGCGCTTCTCGCTCATGCGCACTGGGCACCCGGCTGTCCGCCGAGCGCCCACACTACAGAAGCTGGGAAGACAGCGCGCGGCTGGATCGAGGAACAGGTAAGATCAAAGAAAAACTCTGCGGAAGTAAGAGCGGGTACCTGTCAAATTCAGGTACCCGCTCCCCCTCCCTCCCCAAAGGTCAGCAGTCATCTCCTGTACTGTCCGCAGTCTCTGGTCATCCCTGTACTGTCCGCAGTCTCTGGTCATCCCTGTGCTGTCCGCAGTCACTGGTCATCCCTGTACTGTCCGCAGTCTCTGGTCATCCCTGTACTGTCCGCAATCACTGGTCATCCCTGTACTGTCCGCAGTCACTGGTCATCCCTGTACTGTCCGCAGTCTCTGGTCATCTCCTCTACTATGTCTGCAGTCCATTAGTTCAGAATTTTTTTTTTCCTGTTTTCTGCCTCTAAAACCTAGGTGCGTCTTATGGTCAGGTGCGTCTTATGGAGCGATAAATACGGTACTATGTTGCAAAAATATTGGGACGCCTGCCTTTACACACAAATGAAACGAAAATGATAGAGACTATGATTTATAAAAATACACACGTGAACAGACAGAAAAAAAATATTTAGGGTAACATAAACTTTAACTCTTTCTATAAGAGAGGTAGCTGATTCTGTTCCTACATAGATTTATCTCATTGGTATGGGTCGAAAAAGTAACATTTTCCACATATTGATTTTCAAATTTTGCCAGATGTATTATTTGTTTTTCATACAATCTTTGCAAATTGCTACACCATCACACCGTATTTTTCAACTTCAACTTGCAGTTATTCTACTGATGGCGCTGAGTGGGAGAGGAGGCATGGTTTTGTTTAGTGCTGGCTGATCATCTTATAATAAGAGGTGTTTTTCAGGGTTGAGTGGCCTTTCTTTAAGTGGTGCATACTAGAAATGAGTATATCGTACTTGGTGGAGCAATAACCTGGGTAACTGTAATCATAGAGATATAGTGTAGGAGAGCTCAGACGATAATGAGCTGCTTTCCAAACTGTGCTTGAAAGTAGATATGTGTTTACAGATTTCTTTCTTTGGAGCTTATAAGGTTTAGGGTTACCACATTAAAATGCTGCATGGGTAAAATTCTTCATTTTTTTTCTCTTAATTACAGCATTTTGCTAATGGGGAATAAAAGAAGGGGTTTGGGGATGAAGCAAAATGCATTGTGTGTATATGCTAGTTGATGTCATGAACACTTGGAAGCAGTATCATGTGTAAAGTAGAACTAAAGGCATTTGTTTCATTGTGGATAGAGTATGGGAGGGTATAACCTCTGTTGAATCTTTTGCTATTGGTGTCCCATTGGGGATATTTGAAAAAAAAATCCTTTGATAAAGTCGGAAGTGACAAAACGCATCAGAGGTGATGTCGGATGTAGACCGGAAGTTGCCAAGTGGCCATCTTGGATGAGGTCCAGAGTGAGCTAATGCTGATTTTTAAAGGAGAAAATGCTGATATGTTATAATCGTGTGTAAGCGCTTTTTTATTGAATAAATGGTTGATTTTAATGCTGTAATACACTATGGATGCCTTTTTATTCTGACCCATTATATCCTGCTACAATCTGAACTATTTTGGGCTGAGAGCAACCGTTGTTATCCTATGCTGGAGGATTGGGGCAGCCTGACTGTCATGTGTTATGTGGAGTAAGAGTGGCCAGGAGGAGCCATTATCTCATACGGGTGCACTGGCTCAGTCTGATAAGCTGCATGGTCTATGAAGTGGAGGAGCATGGATTCACTGTTCACTGGAGGTGCATTTATGAGTTAACCTCCCAGGTGGTTTTCCCGAGTGTAGCTCGGGGTAAAGTTTTAGCACCACAAGCGGTAATCCCGAGCTACACTCGGGAATACACTGCAGCATTGCTCTGGGATCTTTTCTTCACTTACCTTGTCCTGCGCTCCCACGATGTCCCCCCTGCAGTGTCCCCGGCAACGTCCTCCAGCTGATTCCGGCATCTGTCTTCTGGGTTCCATTCCATGCGATGTCAGGACGTACGGGGGACGGAATGGCAGGCCTACGATAAAAAAAATACATATTTCCATGCAAAAAAATGTACCGCTTTGAGCACAGAAATATGGACATAATCAGACCGCTAGGGAGGTTACGAGAGCACAACATTGATGAATTAAGGATATCATACCATATTGTAATCTTTTCGGAGGGTTTGTCATTTGGAAAGAATGGAAGGAAAGTCTACCTAGTGGAAGAATCCAGAAGGTGGAATGTGCTATAAGCAGTTTTCAAGGAGATAGAGGGTAAGAGTAAGGATAGCAGACATCTAGGCGTGGAAACATGGTGGAGTGCTGAGCACATTTGACACTGATTTTTGTATGTGTGATTTATAGTCAAGAATGTGTGTGTATTGAGGATAATACACTATGTGTGTTTTATCTTTTTTTGAGAGGAATGAGTGGAGAATGGAGTAGAAAACATGCATGTGAAGATATTGAAAAAAGAAGGAATAAGACATCACTTTGGGGTTATTTGATATAGAGACGCTGTAAGAGACTTTTTGTTTAGACTTTCGGGGGAGAAAGTGATACTTTGGCATCCAGAGTTATTATACCTATATATTTATAGGGGATACCGGTTGTGTGAGATTATCTATTGGGGATATTTACCTTCACTTCCTGTCCTATAGCCATAACAGGAGTCAAGAGGAAAACCCTCCAAAATGGTTGTCACCAGGGTCACCAGAACTAGTGTCACAATTGGAAGATGTCCCCTCTATTCCTGTTCTGGTGACAATCAAAATTTGGGATTTTCTTTCACTTTCATTCTATGTGATTACGGTAAACAGGACAAGTAGCCCACCAAGCAAGAAGTCAACAATGCATTACTAAGCTTCTATCAGGAAAGGTGAGATCATATGGGGTTAATTTACTAAAGGCAAATAGACTGTTTTCAATGCAAAGGAAGTTGCACTTTGGAAGGGAATTTGCTCCAAAACTTATTGAATGAGCTGAAGCTCTGCTGACTTCCATCATCCAATCATGTGCAAGCAAAAATTTTATCTTTTTTTAATTTTCTTTACACATGATTGGGTATGCTTTGCAAAGTTAAACTTCACCTCATTCTCTAAGCTCTGGAGCAAATTCCCCTGCAAAGTGCAACTTCCCTTGCAAGCTGTGCAGCCTATTTGCCTTTAGTATTTGACTCCAAGAGGTGGGAGGAGCTGGGAACACAGGGATCACATCGCAGAAATCTCCAGAGCATAAAAAGGGCTGGCACATAACATGTACGGGTTACTCCCCCTTTAGTTATCTGTTTCTTGATCATAGTTCAGTGTTGTGTTCTATTTAACAAATGACAGATCTGATTTCATGAATCCAGAGAAAAACTGACATTTTGAAATCAGCAGTTTCTGTGCAATAAAATACTTATACAAAATAAATATTTTTCTTTTCACCAATCTTGTTACTTATGAAATAGAGATGTCAAGAACTAGACTTTTCATTTATTTATATTAACTTTCCTGACCTCTAACATTTTGTTACCAAATGTAAATCCTCTAATTACATACAATGCGGGCACCTTATGGCACCATGGTGACCTACAATGGACCTCCATGGCAGGAGCAATTTATTATTTACTTCTCTGCAAGAGACAATAATCTGAGTTCACCACTAATGGAGAGGTGAGGAGAGAAATATGTGAATGAATAGGCAGATGGGAAAAAGAGAGAGAGAGAGAGAGAGAGAGAGAGAGAGAGAGAGAGAGAGAGAGAGAGAGAGAGATAATAAGATGATAGACAGATAGATAGACAGATAGATATATAGATAGATAGATAGATAGATAGATAGAGAGATAGAAGATTGATAGATAGATAGATAGATAGATAGATAGATAGATAGATAGATAGTGAGATGATATATGGATAGATAGATAGATGATAGATAGATAGATAGATAGATAGATAGATAGATAGATGATAGATAGATAGATAGATAGATAGATAGATAGATAGATAATAAGGTGATAGATTGACAAATAGATGGATGAATAGATAGATAGATAGATAGATAGATAGATAGATAGATAGATAAGATGATAGATTGATAAAAAGATGAATAGATAGGTAAATAGATAAATAAATAACATGATAGATGGACAGAGAGCGATAGACAGATAGATAGATAGATAGATAGATAGATAGATAGAGCGATAGATAGATAGATAGATAGATAGATAGATAGATAGATAGATAAGATGATAGATTGATAAAAAGATGAATAGATAGGTAAATAGATAAATAAATAACATGATAGATGGACAGAGAGCGATAGATAGATAGATAGAAGGATTAGATAGATGGAGAGATAGATAATAAGATGATAGATTGACAAATAGATGGATGAATAGATAGATAGATAGATAGATAGATAGAAGATATATAGATAGAATACAGGAACACTGTATGATCAGTTGAGTTTCTGGCACACTAGTTTATGGTACTAGATAAATGAAAGCACCGTGTCATTATTACTGTGACTCATCTTGGTGCTCCTCATACATTGGGGATGGAGGTGGGGGGGGGGGTTGTTCGGCCATGTGGACAGAATAACAAGTGTGAATTCCCTCTGTCCCAGCAACGTCACATCCATCTTCTCTCTTCCATTACTTCTCAGAGCACAGTTTTATGTTCTCTGCTCATAAAATCACTGAGAAATATAACTTGTGCAGGTCATGAAAAGCAGAATTTAATGGCATAGCTGCTACCCAGTTTCTTCTTTCTCTAGTTGGTTAGTTCCTCCATGCCAGCCCATTGCAGGCTACTAAATAGGCATTTGCAGATGTGTGGGGTTAACATTGACCTCTAGGCATATATTAAAAAATGCCAATGAGAGGCCACACACACCAGGCTAAAAGAAAAACCAGTGCTCATGGCAGAAAAAAAAAGGCAAATTTTGAGCATTTTTGTACTAGCGTTTAGGAGCGTTTAGCATTTTGTTCTGCCAGAAAACTGCTCTCAAAAATGCAAAACGGAAGGATTTTTTCTGCCTCTAAACGCGGAGCTTAAAATATGCCTCTAAACATCCTAATGTGCATGGTCACATAGGATAACATTAGCTGCTTGAATGAAGATACCCTGGTCGGGTTGCTGTGGATGGTACTTGATAGTACCTTATAGTTCTAGCAGGAGATGCCCAGAGGAGTGCCTGTTTCAGGAAAAGTAACCTCTGACCTCCATTGAATACAGGTGCTTTTTCCAATGACACAATGTGTAGTTGCTGGTTGATGGAATTCGCTAAAACATTGAGCTATACATAATTTACATTAATTTCATGATACAGTATAATGTGCTGCGAGTGTGCTGGAAATTATGTAGGCCTCCTGTTTTCTTTGCTTTATTTTCACTGAGTGATCTGGCCAGTAAGTCTGTTGTTTTTCAAAAGAACAACCTCTCTTGCAGATTTATAAGTTACAGGGATGCGAGAAACCATTTAACACTGGCAGGAGTGCTTACAATGATCATTCTTCAAGTGTTACTAAACCCTGGACCTTGCATTCACTATATCTGGTCTCCCACAGTACACAAAACATGGAAGTGCAATTATTTTAGTAAATATAAACTGCTAAATACCTTATCTCAGCAGCAGCTAGAGCAGTCTTGTGACTTCAGCCAAGCACTGGTCAAAGCTTGTAGGAGGAGTTTTCTTTCTGCTCTAGGAGGATGCAAAACCCCTGACCTCTGTCTGAACAGTGCTGATTGGCCCTGTGCTGATCACATGCACTCTCCCAAGAAAAAAAACAACCTTTTGAGCAATACACACTAAACTCAGCATGTGTAGAAGGGCTATGGGTTCAGTCTGTCTTATCAGTGCGGACATTTGAACAAGAGGAGGATCAGAGAAGTCAGGATCAAACAGCCTTTTTACACAATGCAGAGGATTAACCTCTTCCACAGTGAGTATAACAAGCATGCTTTACTGCATATACAGACTGATTTTACTGTTGTGGGTTTAGTAACACTTTAATTTATTTATCTAAATCCTTTATCCCAAAAGTAAAAAAAAAAAAAAACAGATTGATATAACTGCTTTATAAAGTATTAGCTGGAGTTTGGCTTCAGTTTGTTAGTATATTCAAATCTGCTAGTACTTCTACCACTCCACTCCACCTAGACTGGCAATGCTACTGTCCAAAGGTGCCCCTGTGCTCCTTCATCCAAAGTGGAGGCACAGGAGGTGTGTTAATGGCCAGATCACCATGTGAAAACAGAGGGAAAAGCTTAAAAAAGAAAATGAATGCAACCACTACATCTAATGATTGGTAAGCTGCAATATATTACATTCTTGGTTTTGGTTTTAATACCACCTTAAGTCCACTTGCTAATAAATCCCATCATAATTTCTCTTAAAAATGTTTAATTCAAAAGCATTAAATAACATTTTGGTGTGGAACTTATGCATAAAAAGAGCCCCTTCTCCAAGATCAATAACTGCTTCCGCGCCACCCTATAGCAGAAATACTGCTATAGGGCAGCACAGGTGCACAAAATCACATATACTGTATATACGTAGGGTAGGTACACATGTCGCCATTCGAGGCCTTGGTTGTCAATCACCAGTCCCGGCCGGTGATTCCTTGCCGGCACCCAGTGATTGGCAAGTATTACCGAGGGGGGAGAGACCTGTGTATAAACAACACAGATCTCTCCCCTGTCAGCTCTTACACACTACATTGTATGGTTCTGCATAGCAGCGTCATACAAAGTAATGTGCTTACAATAGAAAGCACACTCACAGCACACAGTAAAACAGCACACAGTTAACCCTTTGATTGCCCCTCATGTTAACCCCTTCCTGCCCAGTGCCATTAGTACAGTGTCAGTGCTTTTTATTAGCACTGATCAATGTATTGGTGTGACAGGGGATGTCAGTGACACCAAGTCAGAATGCCCGCCGCAGTCCTGCAGTCCTGCTATAAGTCTCAGATCGCCGTAGAAAAAAAAAAATCCCAGTATATATACTGCCATTTGTAAACACTATAACTTTTACATAAACCAATTAATTTACACGTATTGGGATTTTTTTTTAGCAAAGACATGTAGCAGAAAACATTTTGGCCTAAATTTATTGTGAAATTTGAGTTTTGAAAATTTTTACTGGACATGTTTAATAGCAAAAAGTCAAAAATATATTTTTTTTCTCAAAATTGTCAGTCTTTTTTTGTTTATAGTACAAAAAATAAAAACTGCACAGGCGATAAAATACCACTGAAAGAAAGTTCTATATGTGGGGAAAAAAGGACATAAATTTAATTTGGGTGCAGCGTTGCATGACTGCACAATTGTCAGTTAAAATAACACAGCGCCGTATCGCAAAAAATGGCCTGGTCAGGAAGGGGGGGTAAATCCTCTGGAGGGCAAGGGGTTAATTTATTTCACAATTTAGCTTGCTATAATGTATATGTTACTTGGCATTACAATAGTAATAATTGGGGTAGGTATCATTTCTGTAGGGGTCCTTTGTTGATTTTGTCCAGCTCTGTTGGCCTGCCTCTGTGTTTACATCCTTAGTGTAAAAATGTTCTGCAGCCCTGGCTATGCATGCCCACAGAATCCCAATAGGCTTACATTTGCCCTATATCAGTATACAGCTCCATTCAAGTCTATGGGGGTGACCAGCACTGAAGATGCCAAGGATGCAAACAAAGGAGCCACCTATGCCACTGGAAGTAAGATAAGCAAGCAGCTAGGGAAGGTAGATTGGGTAGTTCCCTAAAATTGAATAAAAGGTATTTCTGTCCTTTAAAAAAACAAAAATGGGGCATTTTGTGTGTTAATTCTGTTAAGCATGCCAATCAGTATTATGTCTCCACGCAGATACAGTCTTTTTTTCTCTTCTCTTACTAATAGGTGAACCAGGCTTTGAAATAAAACTATAAAAAGAACTCCAAACTACACACAATAGCAATTGTTTTCATAAAAGGCTAAGATTATTGGAAATAGAATTGCTGAGAGGAATTATGGTGGGACATCAATAGAAGAGGTTATACAAAAGATACTAAAGGAAAGGACAAAAAGTAGATTAGTACTTAGAGCCAAAACATATTGCCAAAAGGAAAAAAAAAGAATATGCATTCAATCTTGACTGTAATAGAGGATATAAAAAGGTGAATGATATTCTAAGGAAGCATTGGAATATTCAAAGAAACGATCACATCTGCACACTGCAATTACCTTTCAGCTGGAGAGTTATTTATCAAAAAGCTTAGACTGTAACATATTGCATAGACAAACTTTTTAAAGTTTTGGATGAACCAGGAACATGTAAAAGCCGAGAGTGTTTAGTTTTTTGTTTTGTTTTTTGCACTTGTAGCACTACTCCCTTAGGATCTGCTGGATTTGATTGGGTCCCCCTACGCTTTGCATGGCCAGGCAACACACATTATCCACACTTGTACTTTCAGAGTCAGTAAAACAGTTGAAGTTGAAGTTGTTTTTCATGATTTTTATTAGGAGTTAAGAACTTTGATGGGATCTAGGAGTGTATGAGATACCCAAGGAACTGTAAAACTCGAAGACAACTTTTTCAGCAACTATGTACAAAAATGTGGATTAGTAACAGTCTCTGTTAACCTCCTCGGCAGTATGATATTTTCCGATTTTTTGTGCTGAAAGCGGTACCATTTTTTTGCATGGAAATATGTAGTTTTTTATTGTAGGCTGTAATTTTTAGGAATAACTCACTGAAATCTGTCCGAACAAGAGTCTAGTAAACATTCCGGATATGATAAAACTTGAAACACGAAATCATAAATTATAATTTAATAAATAATCATAAAAAATAATAATAATAAATTTAATTCAATAATATAATCAAACCAAAAACACTGAAATTTAAAATACAGAGGCAAATTCGCACATCGCTGAGCAAAGTCGCAAAATCGTTTTCAGTGTCTGATGACGAATTTCCCCACGAATCATTATCACTCAATTCTGCAAGTGGTTCTGATTTACTATCGCTGTTCTAAAACCGCTTTTGACGTAAAGGGACGCTTTTTGAAAGCCATGGACTTTGCTAAGTTTCCAGGCAGAAAGAACATTCAAAATGCAGGCAGGGCACAGGACAAAGCAGTAGGGACAAAATATATGTGAAATGCATTGAAACAGCAATGACAGCAAAAATGACATTTTTTAAAAATTAAAAATTTCCCGCCGGTTCCGGCGCCCGTACGTCCCGACGTCACAGGGACCGGAACACGGAAGCCGGATGCCGGCATCGGCCGGAGGAGATGGTCGGGGATGCTGCAGGGGACACATCGCGGGAGCGAAGGACAAGGTAAATGCTGCAGGGACCCCCTGAGTAACGCTGCATGGTAAGCCCGAGTGTAGCTCGGGGTTACCGCTCTTGGTACTGAAATTTTACCCCGAGCTGCATTCGGGAAAACCGCTAAGGAGGTTAAGGAGCACCAATGCCCCTTCGGTGTACCCTCTCAGACCCTGCATGATTCCTTCTCTTCACTCTGCACTGAGGATATCCCTGGGCAAGGAGACCCAAGAACTTACAATTAAATATTCCTGGAAGAAAACTAGTTGGGTCTTGCACCTGACCACCCTCTCCCTTTATCTGGCCCCAGGGGTGTAGTACTCACACTGTCAGCGTGGTGGGTTGGTAGCTGCTTTCAGGCCTTTTGCTGGACTGGTTCCTTTCCTACTGCTCAAGATATCCTCCCTAGGAGACTTTAGGCAGTGGAGATTCTCCTGTCCAGCAACCAGCCTGTAGGTAGGCTTCCCTCCTTGGGGCCCCCTCTCGCAGACTACACACTCCAGCCTTCTCTCAATCCATCTTCCACCCAGCTCCCCTCTCTCCACAGGCTATGTCATTTTTGAGGGTTGCCCCGGAAACCATGCCCAGCCTCCTTCCAGGGGATTTGCCAAAGCCTTCAAACATGCAGATCTAGACATCCTCCCCTTCCCAACCACTGTCCTAGAAAGTTTTCAGGTTTCTGGAAAGGTAAGGGGTCCAGAAGACCTGACCTTTAGAACCTCCCAGTCTGTCCTGAGGTAAACTCACTGCCTCACTCCCAGGCTGACTCATCCCAGGATGCTACTTAGCTTCAATCTAAAAAAAGAAAACAACAAAACCTATCTAACTAACCTGGAAGGTGTTACACACTGTATATATCTTGTTCAAAGGTTTCTCCCCTTACTTTTTGTTGCAGAAAAACACTAGGAATTGATAGGAAAACTCCCAGAACTTTGTTGTTGGAACAGTTGTCACCAATGAACATCCTGTTCTGGGGACAGCTGTAACATTTTGGGTTTCCCTTAATTTTATGTCCCAGTTAACATGGTCATCAAGAAAAACAGAGGGAGAATCTCCCTAATAGAGACACAGACAGCAATAAAAATCTAGAAGGGGATCTAACCTTTCCCTATTCATTCCCCCCTCAAAAAAAGCAATGGCTAGAGATACACTTTAAAACCTTCCATAAGAAAGGGTATCTGCTAGCACCCATGTAAATTTTAAAGATTGTTCTGTGTGACGTGAAAACCTTCTATCAGTCTTAGCATATAAGGCTTCAATTCTCAGATTATGCCCCAAATTTAAATACGAATTCCAGGTATAGAATTTTTTATATAGTTACATTGGTTTAACTTGGACCAATGTAACTATGCATATACTATACCCGAGGGACCCCCTACAAGCTGGAATTCATTGTAGTAGACTCCACTTCTACAGTGATCTCCAATAGCTTTGGGGTCCCATGCCGAGCAGCTGCTCTGCTGCTTTCTAAACATGGGAGATCATCATTGGGCAACATTCAGAGAATGATTTGCACTTTCTAATGGATGCATAGAATTCTCTGCTGAGGACGAGGTGGAGAGTTTGGATAGTGACGTCCAGCTTCTAGAAGGATCCCACTGGTATGGTATGTGTATAGCTCCAGGTACTCATACAGTATATGCATGTAACTATGAAAAAGATGCCATACCAGGATGAATACAGATAACATAATTGGACAAATAGCTATTCCTGACCATTGAAGCTGCATTATTTCAATAATTTAGTGGAGGTTTCCAATTTTTAAAAATTGTCCATTTGTGACAGGATCTCTTGAGAATAATGAAAAAATTATTTACAGAGATACAACATCCTTTATCTGGTCCAATATTGATTAATGGGAAGACCCTGACAAGAGTTTAGCTAAGTACTGTATGAACCAAGAAGATGATAAACACCCCCAAAAGCTTGGCCTGAAAATGTTAGTGCAAATCAAAAAGCGTCAAGAACAGTCCTCAACTGTGTTTCAGCATAGCAACAAACATCAGTACAATTGTATTGTCATTGTTCATCTGCTCAAAATATTTTTTCCTGTCTTTTCACAGCTTCCCTATATAGATCCCTTTATGCTCAGAAAACATATACTTCAGAAAGGTCTTTAAAATAACTGTATTGTCCTCCAAGAATGAACCTTCCCCTTTTCCTCCGATGAGACTAACAAAGCTCTACAGATCAGTTGGATTATGCCTCCTGGTGATTCAAGGTAGGACAGAGATCAAGAGCTGAGCCATAAAATTAGAACAATCCTCTGGGGAAATAAAAGAGAACAAAAGAGACAGGTTTTGGCACATGGCCTTGAAAGCAATCCTGGACATAAGAGTCAGATAAAAAGGCTGAGAGTTATCAAAGCCTCTGATGGCCCCAGAATACAGAATACCCTGTCAGGGTCTCGTTTAAGTCTCATTCAGGTTCATAAGTGGCTTAAAATGTTTTCACAATTGCTATATCTCCAAAACCTAAATTTAGTTAGTTAAAAAAAATCAGTACAAGGGATGATACTTACATCGAATGAGAAGTGTCCCTTGTGTTGGTGGCTGTTCTTTTAGTTTAAAAGTGCTGTTCTCTGACCTACCCTCCTGCAACAGTAATTTTCTGGTGCATTAGGGGTTAATACAAGCCACTGGACCTGTCATAAGCACTTGTCAAGAATACTGTCGTTGCCCACCCCTCTCTGCCCCTTTCCTTCTTTCATAGGGGCTGAACTATAGCTCCCAGCAATGAAAAGCTCACTATGAATGGAGGATGGGCAGATGAATAAAAGGTCCATCTTCTCCATTCATAGATTACTTTTCATTGCTGGAAGCTATGGTACAGCTTCTATAAATAGAGGAGGTAAATGAAAAATGTGGGCATAGTAGGTACTCTTGACAAGTGTGCATGACACGTCCAACTGCTTTAAAATTCTACATGTAATTTATATTAGAGCTTCCCAAACAAAATTTTAAAAGTGAATGTGGTTTTCATTTGGGAAAGGTTATACATATTGCATCGTCCATGTTTTAGGTACAAAAGAAACCTTTAATACTTCTGGGATTCCAACAAAGTAGCAGTTCTCGGCAAACTTTTAAGGGCTTTCAAACTAAACTAGTTGAATCAAAGATGGCTAAACCAAATGTTCTGACTAATGATTTTTCAGAATTTCAATATGAATATTCAAATTAATTTCTTCTGGTGTATGATCAGCTTTAGGGGGTAAAATTTAACTATTGGTGAAAATAGGTGTTTGTCAATTAGCAAATCTATTCTGTAAATTTGTCAAGTCAACCATTAAAACTGTAACTGGTGTTGTAAGCATAATGTCCTTATTGCCCTAAAAAAGACCTAAAGTAACAAACTGACTTCAGGTCTAGTTGCTCACCAAATACATACAGGGTCTTCCTCTGATTTTGACCAGCCCACTCATGCTAGATTACCTCCAGCTCAATGCCTTGGCTGAAGGCAGGTTCAAGGTGAGTGGATCTAAAAGATGAAAAATGATCTGCTTGATATACATTTTTTATCAATACCTCATGGTCATGTTATATTTTGTTTATAATATGAAGACTGGGTTTGGCAGGTGGACCTAAAGTCAGTTTCTGACCTTGGTCCCTTTCTATAGGAGGGAAGTATTGTGCACATGGCCCTGTGCATATAAACAGTTTGGGCCACCTTTGCTGCTCAAAGTTTCATATAAATGGATGCTACCACCAAGTGTTTGTCTCAAAATGAACTCATAAGGCACCTGCAGTATACTGTGCTGACGATTATACTCCCTGTACGTGCCTCATCCTATCATTCCTTATGCAGTTCCTTTCTAGAAGGTCCCACATTATTATCTTTAGTGGTGAGCCGAACATACCTGATTTGGTTCGAATCAGGTTTGGCAAATGTTACTAAAGTTTGGGTGCTAAATCCAAACCCCACTGAAGTCAATTATAGCCGAATGTTAGAAAACAATAATGCCCACTTTCTGGGCTAATAGACCAGAGAAACAAATGGCATGGGGGGCACTGCCTTGGGGAACATGTACCAAAAAAAAAAAATTTAATAAAATTACTTTTGGCAAACAGCAGTGATTTTAGTAATGCTTAACCTCCCTTACGGTATTCCCGAGTGTAGCTCGTGGTAAAATGTCTCTACCAAAAGCGGTAACCCCGAGCTACACTTGCGCTTACCATGCGGCACTGGATAGGGAGTCCCTGCAGCACTTACCTTGTCCTTCGCTCCCGCGATGTGTCCCCTGCTCCTCCATCTCCTCCAGCTGATGCCGGCATCCAGCTCCTGTGTTCCGGTCCCTGTGACGTCGGGACGTACGGGCGCCGCCGGCAGCGGGAAATTTGGATATTTAAAAAAATTTCATTTTTTTCAAAACGATTTTACATAGTAAAACATTGCTGTTTCAACCCATTTCACATACATTTTGTCCCTAGTGCTCTGTCCTGTCCACTGTCTGCATTTTGAATGTTCTTTCTGCCTGGAAACTTAGAAAAGTCCACGGCGTCCAAAAAGTGTCCCTTTAGGTCAAAAGCGGGTTTAGATCAGCTAGAGAACAGCGATAGTAAATCACAACCACTTGCAGAATTGAGTGATAATGATTCGTGGGGAAATTCGTCATCAGACACTGAAAACGATTTTGCGACTTTGCTCAGCAATGTGCGAACTTGGTGCTATATTTAAAATTTCAGTGTTTTTGGTTTGATTATATTATTGAATTAAAAGTATTATTATTATATTATTATTTTTTATGATTATTTATTACATTATAATTTATGATTTTGTGTTTCAAATTTTATCATACCCGGGATGTTTAATAGACTCTTGTTCGGACAGATTTCAGTGAGTTATTCCTAAATATTACAGCCTACAATAAAAAAACTACATATTTCCATGCAGAATAATGGTACCGCTTTCAGCACCAAAAATCTGAAATAATCATACCGCTAGGGAGGTTAAAGTAAAATATTGATGTAGCCTGCTTTCGGCTATATCATTATGCCTTTCGAGGCCATTTACAGATGAGACTATGATTAATCCTTTTCCCCCCTAGTGCCCAGTACTGGGACTCCTACATCACTTCCTGTTAGCAGAGTGGATTCTGTTCTTCATTCTGTATTCCTGAATGCTGATTGAACTACAACTACTAGAGAGCTGGGAAACTAGAAGGTTGTTGAGAGAGCATATGTATTCTACAGCAAGGAACTGGCTCGTTCTCTTGGCGTTGGATTCAGAATTGAACACAGGGTTGCTGCCATTCTCCTCCAGAGACAGATTGTTTGCCTTTTGCTGTGGGACTCTGCACATCAGTTCAGAACAATAGTGACACTGATTGCCACATCTGGATCACAGCAGCTTCTCTGCATTGGGACTGTCACTGTCCAGTCTTCACACAGACATCTCTGTTTGCTGTGCTGACAGGCCATGCTATCCATGGGATTGGTGAGCGGGCAGATACCCAACCTCTTTCTGTCACCACTCTAGAGACACTGCATGCAGACACCTTTACACCTTTGTATCAGGAGATCTTTGCTTTGAGCAGTAACACAGTTTATCTGTTTAACTTCACTGAGTTACCAGTATTTACTATTGTTTATGAGCCCCACTATTGCTAGCAGAAGACAATGGACACCACCATATCAGGAACTTTAAACATCACAGGGCTCAATTTGCAATCTATAGTTAAAGGGACCACTTCTCTATGATGTGAATGTACAATATATATGTAAAGGGCTGCATAAATTGACAGTGCTATAAAAGTACCTGTAATAAATAAAATAAATAAGGCCACTATTATTTAAATTATGATACTTATATCTATTTATGTCGGAGTATACATTTAAATAATTCTCTGCATCCACCATTGCGGCACCGGTGTCTTAGAGGGAGATAAGTCAACAAGCCTTTTCTTTCCCTTCTTACTGCTGGTGTTGCAGTTTTTCTATTTTTTGCTGCAGTGTTCTATTTTTATGTGTTAACTGGGGTTGTATATCCTAAACACATTATTCTTTTGAACAAGACTAATATAGAAGTGTTATGAAAAATTGTACCACTTGCATTATTATCCTATACTGTTGAAACACTGTATGTATGAACCCAATGTCAGAGGTGTCAAGAGGCTTGCAAGCTCAAGGCAACCACAGGGGACAAGCTTTACCAAGTGACCCCTGCGGGAGTAGCGCTACATTAAAAATGCTAAATTCCTTTAAATAACATGCCTGGGTGATGCCCTGACCCTGCCTGTGAAGTGGCTCATCTGTAGGACATATACAACAAACTACAGCAAAGCTGACAATCACAAAGAAAATAGTGTGTTTAAAGTGGTAGTAAACCGCAGGCAAAAAACAAAAAGTGCATCACATACTAGGACATTATGTAGGACTTAGATTAAAACGAAGCCCTCCAGCGGCAGTCTGTCAACACTACAGAGGCTTCCATCCTCACCCAGTCTTCCTTCCGGGTTCGCGAGCTCCGACTGTCTGACTGGCCCGGCCGTGATGACGTCACGGGCCACAGCATAGCACTCTGAAAGAACGGCATGGGTTTGCCGTTCCTTCAGAGGGCATGTGCTGACTCTAAAAAAGAGAGAATATCTCCTAAACGGTGCAAGTTTAGGAGATATTCATTTTACCTACAGGTAGGCTTTATTATAATCTTACCTGTAGGTAAAAGTTAAAAAATGAGTTTACTACCACTTTAAATTGCTGTCAAAATGACAGCTTCCAGTCGCATTTTGTTAGTGAACACAGTGGCAGGGGATTTTATTCATCTATACCATATTTTTATCCTAGATGAGAATCTCACATAGATATTAATTGGGGACCCCCACATAAAAAAACAAAACTGTATGGGGCCCCCTAATTAATACCAGACCTTGGAATTTAAAGGGGGACCTCACACAAAAAAACAAACAAAAAATGAACCAGATCCTTGGAGTCTGCATGAACTCCCCTTTCACCCCCAAAATTGATACCAGGTCCTTCTTCAAGCATGCAGCCTAGCAGGCCAGGAAAAGGGGGGGTGAGCTTCCCCTCCTGAATCCACCCCCAGATACCGGTCCCCCCTCCATCATTCAGAGAGTGAAGACCATTATCTGGGGATCCCCTTTCTATTAAAAAGGGCTTCTAGATTCTGATAAGCCCCTGTTCGCTGACCCCCACAACCACTGAGCCAGGGTTGTGAGCAGGGGCGGACTGACCATTTGAAAACTCGGGCACTGCCCAAGGGCCCAGGGTCAGTAGGGGGCCCCATGAGATGCCTCTGGTACCTTTTTCATAGGCTTTTTTGAGTTTGGGCAAGGACACAGGGGCCCCATGATCCCCTATTGCCCGGGGGCTACATGAGTTGTCAGTCCGCCCCTGGTTGTGAGGAATAGGTCCTTGTCCTCATTAACATAAGGAAAAAGGTGCTTTGCCAGAGGGGTCTCCCCAGCAAGGTAGCCTCCCCATCCCGTTTTGGCACCTGGCATGGTTCAGGAAATGGGGGGGGGTGCACCCTCATCTCCTTCTTTGTCTGAACTAACAGGCTGCATCTGCATACTCAGATAAGGGCCTGATATGAACTTTTAGGGGTATGCATATTTATTTCTTGCTTTTTGCATAGGGTTCCATCTTAAAATCTATACCAGATTTTACCAGATGAATAGATTTTTTTAACCCAGGGTTTAGTGTCACTTTAAGTATAATTTACAACACAAATAATGATGACGTATAGCAATATGTTCCATCACTTTCATACATTTACAATATGCATACACAAAAAAAGAGCAAGAAAACATGAAAAGCATTTGTCCTTCATTGTCATTCATGCATTCAACACTAGCAGGCTACTGGTATCTGATAGTAGGAGATGATAAGTTGCTTAGAATCTTCGTTTTTTTTACTTCGAAGGTCCACTAGTTGCATTAATGAAAAAAAGTCACCTACATTTAATGTCTAAGCCTTTCTATCGCAGCACAATTCTTTTTTTTAGCATAGAAAAAACAAAAGTGAGGCAAGATTCTTTTTTAATATGCACTACAATGCACCACATTCTCTAACAAGAGAACCAGAGGTTCTGGGAATGGCTAGTTGCCTATTCAAGGTCGAACATAGCAGACTAGCTTATAACCAAAGCCTTGGCATGCATCAGATCTCATGTATATGACCAAACTTCGCTAAATCCAGTGGAGCAATAATGTTTACAAATGGAAACCAGTTATACCTGAGAGCTTACCAAAAGCTATCTAACAATTGCTGCAAAATCTATATTGTTAATATACAATAGAGGATGTTTAATAAAAATATCATGTAAGTGAGCTCCAGGCAGGGATGCAACTCCAGAGCCCAGAATCCATATTAATTTCAAAACACCTCTTGCATGGTGAAGCAATGCAGACTTCTCACACTCCTTAGAGTCAGTTTCTCTCAGCAAATATATTATCAACAAAAATACATTTTTTTTGTAATTTCTTTTATGTGTAGCTCTACCCCCGAAGGAGGTGCTGTAATTTGACTGGTTCTTACCCAAGATTAGAGCAGACACAGCCAGGCACACAGCAACAGTTTACTCACTCTTACTCAATAATCAGTCTAGGGGATGTCTTTTTAGGATTTTTATTGCTGAAGAAATTTGGATGGGATGTAGGGTGATATGGGATACTCCAGATTTACTGAATATATACAGTAACACTTTCCTCTCCTAAGTTTCTCTGAACAGTTTTTGCGCAGGAATAAGTACAGATCAGGGGCGGACTGACAACTCATGGGGCCCCTGGGCAATAGAGGATCATGGGACCCCTGTGTCCTTGCCCAAACTCAAAAAAGCCTATGAAAAAAGGTACCAGGGGCATCTCATGGGGCCCCCTACTGACCCCGGGCCCTCAGGCAGTGCCCGAGTTTCCAAATGGTCAGTCCGCCCCTGGTACAGATGGCAGAGACTGAGCCCTTTTTTTTGCAAACTATCTCAGGTAGCAATTCTACCCGCTCATCCACCCAAGGAACACAGTACACAGTCACTAGAACCCTGAGCTCAGGTCAGTACTTACAATGTCAGAGGATCAATGGATGCCTCCTTCCAGTCCTCCCCAGACACTCTTCAGTGAGGAAGATGCCAATGCTCACAAATCCACAGGACAGCCAGACCCCTTCTAACCTCCACTGGGCACTCTTCAGTGAGGGAGATGCCAATGCTGACAAATCCAGAGGACAGCCAGACTCCTTCTACCCTCCACCAGGCACCTTTCAGTGAACTCTCCAGACCATGTTCCCAGGTGAGGGTTCCCTTGACTAGCTTCAAAAGAGATCCTCAGGAGTAGACCCTCCAGTTATGACACAGCTGGATGAATAAAAGGCTGGATTTAGACCTCTCCTCCCTTGCTCCTGGAGTGGTCCCAGGTTCTCAATGACATAGTAGCTATGGAGATGTTGGCTGTTGAAGAAAAAGTCTACACGACCCAGACTTGTTGGCCAGCGTATAGTGATGCTACAAACATTCGGGGCCTCTTTGATTAATACCTCCTCCTGCTTTATGCTATAGAGGTGCTGTTGGGCAAACTATCTCAGGTAGCAATACTGCCGGCTCATCCACCCAAGGAACACAGTACACAGTCACTATAACCTGAGCTCAGGTTAGTACTTACAATGTCAGAGGATCAACGGATGCCTCCTTCCAGTCCTCCCTAGACACTCTTCAGTGAGGAAGATGCCAAATGCTCACAAATCCTTTATGCTATAGAAGTGTTGTTGGGCTCTCCTCTAAATGTCCAAGGTAGAGCAATCTTCAGAACCCCTAATACCTACTACCTAGAACTGAACATATCTGGTCTTACGTGGTTTTATATGGGATATTCTCACAGCTCCCTCTCCTTTCCCCGTAGTTGAGATCATTATGTTCTTTTGTGCTTTGTTATATATTTTTCTTGTTGAGGCCTCCGCATCTTCTCCTGAGGCCCAGCAAGGGTTTCCAACCATCAGTAGATTCACAGACAGTTTGTAATATCTGTGATTTTAACATCTGTCCATAAATGTCTGTTATGAACATTCAGTCTGCAGGTCCGTAACGGACATTCATCGAGAGATGTAAAAATCTGATTTTACAGATGATCTGTGAATTTACTGATGGTTGGCAATGGCGCACAATATTTACTTGTTTAGATATTCAGATAGCATTACTGTATGGCATCTAACTCTCTTCTGTTAATCCATACGTTTATCGCCTACATATTTTTATGTTGTATTTTGGCATTGTATATTGCGCATCTGTGAATTACCCTTTAAAACTGCTTGAATAAACAGTTATCTGACAAAAAAAGACTGGAATCAGGATACCTGCTGCAGATCTTCGGCGCAGCCACCCCCTGCCCAGATGGGTGGATTCCCACCAACAAGGACTGCTGAGACTGCTGCTTTAAATCGCAGGCTATTTATATGCCTCTCCAACCACCTTCTGGGCACACCTCTCCAGGGATTGGCTGGAGCACAATAAATATCCAGGGAGATAGTTTGTGGGTAATGAAAGAGTGTGTAAATTATCCAATGTAAGAGCAATAACTTCTCATCTGCTGTATAGAGGAGCGCTTTTATGACAGGATGGGGGAGCACAGCATGGCTTGCACCTCCTCACAGCTCTTGGGGGTTGGGGAGTGGGCCTTATGGCTGGTGAATTGTATACGATGGGAGGGGAGGGTATGCTAGAAGGGGAGATTAGGGGGGATTTGGGCTGACAGGGGGATTGGGAGGAATTTGGGCTAAGAGGGATATTTGAACTATGAGGGAGGACGTGTGCTAGGAGGGAGGGATTTGTGCTAGAAGGGGAAATGGGGGGGTTGGTTTATGCTAAAAGGGGGGTCGGGGGAGGGGATTTGTGCTAGGAGGAGGGATTTATGCAAGGAGGGGGGATTTGTGGGAGAGGATTTGTTCTGGGAGGGGGGATTAGGGGGAATTGGTTTAACATTTGAAAAAACGCTTGAAAAAATGCTCATTACCATTATTCAGGCATTTTCCATTCAAGACTATGGGGACAAAATGCTCTGATCTGCTTGAAAAGTAGCGCAAGTACTTTTTTGAGTGGCAGGCATTTTGCTATAGATGACAAAATGCTCATGTGTGAATAAGGGTCATAGAAATGAATTGGATTTTGCTTGTTGAGCATTTCTAAGCATCAGGCATTGAGCTGAAAAACGCCCTAGTGTGAATGGGAGCCTTAAGCAGTATTAAACCCAAAAGCAATCATTTATTATATTGCATCTTAGAAACTGCCGCTTGCCTTAGTGATCCTAGTATGGATGTATGCATCTGAAAGCCTCAGTCAATGCCGCTTCTCGGGCCATGCCTCCTGATATGTTTATATGTTTTGCCCCACCCTCCGGGGGCTTCATCATCATCCTCTATGATTAAGCCCCCAGTAGGTGAGGTGAAACATGTCAGGGGGCATGGCCCGAGGAGCGGCATTGACTGAGGCTTTCACATGTATACAATCCATACTAAGATCGCTAAGGCAAGCGGCAGTTTCAAGCTAAAATGTTGATTGCTCTCTGGATGAGTTTTTCTTATACTGGCATCTCTACTATCCTGAGTGCCAATGGGGCTTTATACCTCAACCTGGAGCGGCACCACCATGTACTTATAGATTTATTATATTGCAGCTTACCAATTCTTAGATGTGAAGGCTGCATTAGTTTTCTTTTTCAGGCTTTCTTTCTTCTATTTTCATCTGGTGATCCAGCCAGCAAATCTGTTATTTTTCAAAAGCTAAAGCTCTCTAGCAGAATGTATCAGTTTACATGCATGAGACAAACAATTTAACACTGACAGGGGTGAATAAAATAACATTTTATTTATTAGTATAAAATCTTTATCCCAAAAGGAAATAAAACTGTTTGCTGTAATTGATTATAAAGTGTGAGCTGAAGTTTAGCTTCAATTTGTTAGTGTATTTAAATCTGCTAATACATTTAATACTACCCCACCCCCTGTGCTCCTTCATCCAGAGTGGAGACACTCTAATACAGGAGGCTGAATTTCAATCTATGGTATTTATTTATTTCAGGTACTTATATAGCGCCGTCAATTTATGCAGTACTTTACATGTATATTATACATTCACATCAGTCCCTAACCCTCAAGGGGCGTACAATCTAAGGTCCCTAACTCACATTCATACATACACATACTAGGGCCAATTTAGACAGGAGCCATTTCACCTACCAGCATGTCTTTGGAGTGTGGGAGGAAACCGGAGTACCCAGAGGAAATCCACGCAGGCACAGGGAGAACATGCAAACTCCAGGAAGGTGGTGCCATGGCTGAGATTAAAGCCAACAACCCTAGTACTGCCAGGCGGAAGTGCTAACCATTTAGCCACTGTGCTGCCCCATCTATCCTGTGTCCTCAAAACGCGTTAGCCAGTTGGTCATCCAGGGTTCCATCATATGGACTCAGATGTTGTTTGGATCATACATCTTGTTCAGTTTGATATGCCTGTGTTTTTATGTCTATTGTAAGTATGATACTTACTTTGTTTCTTCAATAAATATTTAAAACGATAATGCACTAGGTTGGTGCGTCCTTTTTCTGTTTCTCCATTTGCATCTAGTGTATTTAGACCACCCCGGTGTGTTGAGAGCAGCAAACAGTGCATATTCCAGAAAATTCCAGAACATTCCTATTGGGTCTACTGAGTCCTTTCCTAGCGCAGGAGAAAAGTGTTTGTTGTGTTGGAGCTGCCCCATCTATGTATGGGGTTGTACAGAAGTCGATCTACTGGTTGACTTCTGTCCAACCACCCTATCAGCCTTTTCCCAATCAATCAGTGCAACAGGCACTGGTAATCTGGCAACTAAGTCTGTTGTTTTTCAAAAGAACAAGCTGTCCTGCAGATGAAACAAACCATTTACTACTGACAGGGTTGCTTACAACAATGATCAGTTTTAATATTAATGAAAAAAACTTTATCTTAACAGGAAAAAAACTCTTAGCCGTTAGTTGGAGTTTGGTTTCAATTTGTTAGTGTGTCTGTATCTGCTAGTACATCTAACACTCCCCTCCCTCAGACTGGCAATGCTGCTGTTTGCTGTGCCCCCTGGGCTCCTTCATCCAGAGTGGAGATATTCTCAGCCCTCATGCACACGGGACGTTTTTATAGCGGCTGTTTTTGGCTTTTGATGTTTTTTTATACGGCTAGGAAACCCCCCAGCATGTTATCCTATGTGTCCATGCACACATAGACTGGAATCAACGTTTTTGGGCTGGAAAAAAGACCCAGGACTAGTGGATTTCAGGAAGAGTTTTTTAGCTGTAAAAACGCTCTAACGCTGAAAAACACGGCAAAATGTGGTAAAACGCCACAAACCAGCGTTTTGGGACTATTTTTGACCACAAAATATTTTTTTGTGTGTGGGTAGTATATATAGAGCAGTGTACATGACTGCAACTAACTGCTAGCTCCAAACAAATGGAAATGGGGAAGGAAAAGGGGAGGCTCGGGAGATCACGGAGGACATTATAAGAAAGCAGAAAAATACAGTAAAAACAGATTACAGGGGCATTAAAACAATATTAAATTCAAAACCAAAAATGTAATATATTGCAGCTTACTAATCCTTAGATTTGGTGACTGCTTCAATTTTCTTTATAGGCTTTTTTTCCCTTCTGTTTCACCAATGATCTGCCCAGTAATATACCTCATGTATTAGAGCTCTCCCACCCTGGATGAAGGAGCACAGGGGGCACCTTTGTACAGCAACATTGTCAGTATGGGGGGAATGAAGTGTTCGATGTACTAGCAGATTTAGATTTAGTAACAAATTGAAGCCAAACTCCAGCTAACACTTTGTAATCAGTTACAGCAAACAGTTTTTTTCCTTTTGGAATAAAGGTTTTACATGAATAAATAAATAAACGCTGATCATTGTAAGTGCCCTGTAAGTGTTATATGGTTTGCCTCATCCCTGTAACTGCAAGACAGCTTGTTTTGCCATAGAATAACAGACTTACTGGCCAGATCACCAGGTAAAAATAAAATAAAGAAAGCCTAAGGCCCCTTTCATACAGGCGTTCCGTTTTTTTCATCAGTTCAGTCACATTTTTCCAAGCAAAAACGGATCAGTTTACATCTGTTTTTTCATCAGTTTACATCTGTTTTTCATCAGTTTACATCTGTTTTTTCATTAGTTTACATCTGTTTTTCAGCAGTTTACATCTGTCTTTTCATCAGTTTACATCTGTTTTTTCAGCAGTTTACATCTGTTTTTCAGCAGTTTACATCTGTTTTTCAGCAGTTTACATCTGTCTTTTCATCAGTTTACATCTGTTTTTTCAGCAGTTTACATCTGTTTTTCAGCAGTTTACATCTGTCTTTTCATCAGTTTACATCTGTTTTGTCAGCAGTTTACATCTGTTTTTCAGCAGTTTACATCTGTTTTTTCATTAGTTTACATCTGTTTTTCATCAGTTTACGTATGTTTTTTCATCAGTTTACATCTGTTTTTCATCAGTTTACATCTGTTTTTTCATCAGTTTACATCTGTTTTTCATCAGTTTATGTCTGTTTTTTCATCAGTTTACATCTGTTTTTCATCTGTTGTTATCCTAATATAGAAATCAGACTGAAAACATATCTCATCCCTCATATATCGTATACAGAACCACACAATAAAACAAATGGTACTTTATTGGTCCAGAAAACGGACAATCTCAAGTTATTGTATGTCATGACAACCAGACCTCTGGAGGACTCTGATTGTCATGACATACAATGTTGTATACTAATAGGCTGACTGGCCATAATACTGTTTTATGGTACATTTTTGGGAGATATGTTTCAATAAACATGTTTTTATACAATAACATGAGATTGTCCGTTTTCTGGACCAGTAAAGTCCCATTTGTTTTTTTTTCTGTGGTTCTTTATCCATTTTCATCCATCTACATCAGTTTTTCGTCTGTTTTCATCCGTTTAAATCCGTTTTTTGTCCGTTTACATGAATTTTTTGTCCATTCGGTTTTTTTTTAACGGAAGAAAAAAAGAATTTTTTTCCGTTCAAAAAAACCGATATTAACGGATTCGGACATTAATGGATGGAAACAGATGATCTTCTGTTTCCATCCACTAGTCCATAGAAATACATGGGTGTCCGTTTTTTATCCGTAAACAGACATACGGAACGCCCGTGTGAAAGAGGCCTAACTGATACAGTTATCACATCTAAAGCCCGGTACACACGATGAGAGTATCAGACGAATGATTGTCCTTTTTTTTTGCCTGTAGTCTCATATCAAAAGTGAAGAGGTTACTAAAGATACAAAAATTCTCGTAGAACAGAAAAAAGATTTGGAAGTGATGTCATGTATTTGTATTGTATTTTTGGACAAAAACTGTATTGATTATCATGAAAATTGTATGATCTGGTAGCATACGAGAACATTTTTCGTGCTTGTCCCTTCAAATAATTTTGGACGAAAGCTCTGTACTGATGGTCAGATTATCAATCGATCGCTTGTGAAAAAGTGGTATTTTTCATACGATTTTCTAAATGTGTGTACTAGGCTACAGAGCGGTTGACTAGTTCTGAGAGTGTGTTCAATGATATCGTCCCAGAACCACACTCCCCATGTGCTATGTCATGCACTGCGTGCGATCTATGATCCTACGGACAAAGCTGATCACATGGCTATGGAACGGGCCAATCACAGCCGCTTTTACCATGTGACCAGCTGTATCCAATCACAGCTGATCACTGGGTAAATAGGAAATGCCGGTTATCGGCAGATAGTGCCCATCTGTTCTAGCAGTTCAAAGCTAATCTCAGAAAATACTATTTTACTGAAAGAGTAGTTGATGCTTGGAATACACTTCCAGCAGAGGTAGTGAGCCAGACAACAGTAAATAGCTTCAAACATGCGTGGGGCAAACATAGATTTATACTGAGACAAAAAAGTTAATAAAAAAAAAACACATAAAAAACCCCCCAAAAAAACAAAACAAAAAACCGGGCGGACTCGATGGACCAGTTGGTCTTTTTCTGCTATCACTTTTTTATGTTTCTATAAACAGCAGTGGTCTTTCTTGAAAAATTCACAAACAACATTGCCTAATGAAATCAAATTGATCCTTCCAGGCACAGAAATGAGCGTTCACATTGTTTTCAATGGTTTGCATGTAACTATTGTCCAGGCAGGTATACAAGGCAATATTCAAATAAAGTGCAGCGCTAAAATATATCAAACTAAATTAATTCATCATATAATGATATTGTGTGAAAATGAATAAAACTTCACCACAAAGTATCCATAGATGATATATTCATATGGTGGAATCAGAATAGAGCAGTCCCAAACAGGGGCGGACTGACAACTCATGGGGCCCCCGGGCAATAGGGGATCATGGGGCCCCTGTGTCCTTGCCCAAACTCAAAAAAGCCTATGAAAAAGGTACCAGGGGCATCTCATGGGGCCCCCTACTGACCCCGGGCCCTTGGGCAATGCTTGAGTTTCCAAGTGGTCAGTCCGCCCCTGGTCCCAAAACCGTGGTGAGATCAGACTTCCAAAGACAGCCATCCACTCACATGTAAAGCTCACCAGAAGACATGTGACCGCTACTAAGAGTGGCAAATCTGCGCTTTGTGGGATATCATTGGTAACATCAAGGGAAATGTACGATACACCCAAGGAAATGACAAATGAACCTCCAATAGATCCATCTGTTCCCAGGTAAGTTATTGGACCAAGAACTCGTGGCGAGGTCATGTGACAACCAATTTGCAAAACTCACTTCAAGCAACAGCATTTTTTCCTTGCTGTATAGAAGAAATGTGTTCAGTGTGGCCCCCTCACCTCTCACTGAAGTATACAGTTAGGTATTCATTAATAAATGATTCAATGTATTTTAAAAGCAACTAATGTAAGCCGTTGGTGGTGCCAGCCTCTTGCAATCCACTATAATGCCTCGTCCACTCCGGCTTACTAGAGCACACACCCATGCGATGGTCATGTTTATCCACATGGGGATGCACAAGTGTTCTATGCATGCCTGTGTAGGCAGTCCAATTAATGTCTATTTGGATGCAGCAGCTGCACAGCCACAGCCACGCCTCCCAATCAGACATCCATGCAGGTGCAGGTGCATGCAGTGTCTCTCCTGCAATAAAATGCACTTACCTGCCTGTTTGCTGTCTTATCCAGCAATGTACACTGAGCTCAGCTTACAGCGCTGCACTGTCCCTGTTTGCCGGAGTGACATCAGCCTCTGCTGGCCAAGAAAGACAGCTGGAACACAGAAGATCCTGGAGCCCGGAAGGGGATAGGAACCATTGAGGGAAAAGGTGATAATAGGTCCCTTTAGTTCCACTTTAAGCAGCACTCAGAGAGAGGGTGGGGCCAGACTGTAAGCCAATCAGGTGTGCAGCATGCAAATTTGTCAACAAGGGAATTGCTGATAGGAGGATAGAGCTGAATAAGTGAAGGGATGGCCTAAACAGTCTGCTGCTGCTCTTTCACTGTCTAATCAGCAGGCTGGGGGTGAATATTCTTTCTGCAGTCTGTAAGAGGGAAAATGGTGTCATCCAATTTGATGTGTGGCAGGGCTGTGTAAATCTAACAAATGGATGGACAATGATACTAATACTTTGGCAGGTAAAACAGCTCCCATATATGTATTTTATCTATGTTTTTAGCTCTTTGCCTGCAGTTCAGTTTTAGGCCTGGTTCACACCAATGCGTTTTTTAGTGCTTTTTGCAGAAACGCATTACAGTCCATTTAATATGGTTTCCTATGCGATATGTTCATATCTATGCTTTTTTGAGCTGAGAGTTCAATGGAGAAGCAGCTGAAACGCATGTAGTGCATTTTTAATGTGTTTTTATCGCGTTTTACGTTTTTTTCTGCCCAGCAACAAAAAAATTTCCACTTTAACAAGCAAAAAAAGCTGAAAAAACGTGAAACATGGCAAAAATGTACTGCAAAAAGCACGGCAAAATGAACAAAAAACACAATGCATTGGTGTGAACCAGGCCTAAAAGTGGAACTACACTGCATCTGAGCAAAGCAAAGCAAAAAAGCTATTTAATTCATTTGTAATTTCAAACAATCTCCCACATCCATCCATCTCTCACTTTATTTTGTTGAGAAATCACTTTATAAAACACCCCCTAGCATTTTAGGTAGGTCCTCTTATGAAATAATTTTGGTAAATCTAAAGTTGATTGTACAGAGGTCTGCCTGGACAGGTTCTGTCTCCACAGACTCTCTCCGGCTATCCACATTGTTCTTGGCAAACGTTCCAAATGAAGTAAATAATAGTTTAACATGTATGATGAGCTTTGTAAGCCAGCATTGTACATGAACATGCCTGTTTCTTAAAACCGCTATTATGGCGTATATGGGTCACCTAAGAAGGTAGACAGGGAGGAAAGGATCAGAACATCCTTCCTTCATAGAGAATTTAGTTCCACTCAATGTGGAAAATGGTATTTGATGGCGTTTATACAAATATTACTGCGGATTTTGCACAGCAGGAGATCACAGACAAACATAGTAAAATATTTTACTTCTTACTGCTTTTATATTATTAAGTGGAAAATAACTGTAACTCGGCATATCAAAAGCAGTAAGTGTGTACATGAATCTGATTGCTATGCAACTCTCCAGTTACCATTCTAAAGAAATCTCTGTGGAGTAATTGCTCTGACTAAAGAAAGCTACAATGCTTTTGGTCAATTTTATTTTTGGTCTATAAGTTTTTCAAATGCTGTCATATATATTGTTCTTTTCTGTTCATATCTTTTTATTGTGCCAATAAATATTTAATACAAAGGTTCATCTTTGACCATGGTGAGATCATTATGGCCATTCTTAATAGTCAGTATAGCAGAAGCTGTTTGTTTTCAGACCATCTTTCTCTTATTGAAAGTCTGTATATCTTTGACAGTGGTGAGATCATTATGGCTATTCCTAAAGGTCAGTATAGCAGACGCCCTTTGCTTTCAGACTGTCTTTCTCTAATTGAAAGTTTGTACATCTTTGACAATGATGAGATCATCATGAGCATTTTAAACAGTCAGTATAGCAGAAGCCATTTGCTTTCAGACTGCCTTTCCCTAATTGACAGCCTATATATCTTTGACAATGGTGAGATTATCATGTCCATTCTTAATATTTAGTATAGCAGAACACACTTGCTTTCAGACTGTCTTTCTCTAATTGAAAGTTAGTTATCTTTGGTGAGATCGTCATGGCTATTCTTTTTTATAATTCTTTTATTTGTGGAAATGACATACAGTAAAAACCAGAAAGGATGTTCACCATAATAGAGAGGATAATGGTACAAATGTCAGAGCAGCACATGAAATAATCGAACTGGATCTACTGGGGTTTATCAAATCCTCAGGAGGGATCAATGGACCAACAACAAGTGAAACACGAAATACATAAGACATAGCAGGACCAGAACACATCATAGTGTATTAGTTGAAAAACATCCTAGAGAAAAGGGAGAATGTGGCAAAGCCTGGATAGATTGGACCGACTGATGAGTTACATCATGGCTATTCTAAATAATCAGTCTAGCAGAAGCCGTTTACTTTCAGACCATCTTTATCTGATTGAAAGTCTGTACTCTTTGACAATGGTGAGAATATCATGGCCATTCCTAATAGTCAGTATAGCAGAAACAGTTTGCTTTAGGCCATCTTTCTCTGATTGAGACTCTGTACATCTTTGACAATAGTGAGATCATCATGGCCATTCTTAATAGTCACTATAGCAGAAGTCGTTTGCTTTTAGATCATCTTTCTCTAATTGATAGTCTGTACCTCTTTGACAATGGTGAGATTCTTAATGGCCATTCTTAATAGTCACTATAGCAGAAGTCGTTTGCTTTCAGACCATCTTTCTCTAATTGATAGTCTCTGTACATGGGGAGATCATCATGGCCATTCTTAATAGTCAGTATAGCATAAGACATTTGCTTTCAGACTGCCTTTCTCTGTGATGATCTCAGGGTGAATAGCTCTACACCGAGTTCACTATATGAACCACTGATGTATTTATATGTGTTGATCATATCCCCCCTTAATCTCCTCTTCTCAAGAGAGAATAAATTCAGTTCCTCTAATCTTTCCTCATAGCTGAGCTCCTCCATGCCTCGTACTAGTTTGGTTGCCCTTCTCTGTAATTTTTCAAGCTCCCCAATGTTCTTTTTTGTGAATTGGTGCCCAAAATTGAACTGCATATTCCAGATGAGGTCTTACTAATGATTTGTACCGGGGTAATATGATATCTCTCTCTGGAGTCTATACCTCTTTCAATACAAGAGAGGATTTTGCTCACTTTAGAAACCGCAGCTTGGCATTGCATGCCATTATTAAGCTTGTGATCTACCAGAACCCCCAGATCCTTCTCCACCATTGATTCCCCCAGTTGTACCCCCCTAGCATGTATGATGCATGCATATTCTTAGCCCCCAAGTGCAGAACCTTACATTTATCAACATTAAACCTCATTTGCCACATAGTTGCCCAATTATACAGTGCATTGAGGTCGGGTTGTAAGTTGAAGACATCCTGTAAGAACGTTATTCTACTGAACAGCTTTGTGTCATCTGCAAAGACTGAGCGTTTTTATTTTTCCCATATGTGCTTGCTGTTTACAGCAAATGAAATCATGTTATGGTCACTGCTATCCAGATGTTCTTTTATATGGACATTTGTAATAATCTCTGCATGGTTTGAGATTACTAGGTCCAGCAGAGCATCATTCCTAGTAGGGGCTTCTATGAACTGTGCCATAAAATTGTCCTGTAGTAGGTTTAAAATTTTTTGCCGTTAACTGTTCCTGCAGTACCATTATTCCAATTAATTTCCGGGTAGTTAAAATCCCTCATTATTATCACTGTCCCAGCCCTTGCAGCCCTTTCGATCTGTGCAATAATGTATCTGCTTGAAAAGTGTTAGGTAATATTTGTTCCATGTTCTCTGACTCTTCTTACTGTCATTAGTTACATTTTTCCTAACTATCTTTGAGGACTCTATGTTATAGAAAAAAGGGAAGGGACAGGGTTCCATGGTCCTCTCCTGTTGCTCTTGCCCTGTGACAATGTAGTGAATTACCATTGTCACTCCGGGATTGAAAGTGTGTTACTGAGAGAATCACCAGGTGAAAATAAAGAAGCTTGCACAAAGAAAATGAATACAGTAACCAAATCTAAGCTGCAAAATATTATATTTTTGTTTATAGGTTTAGATGCACTTTAAGCTCTTGGTCTTTTTCATGACAGCATATACAATTAGCTTGGTAAACATGTAAAAAGGAAACCAGAACTGCATCTAATGGTTGGAGAAATTACTGTAGGTATGAAAATAATCTACCAAATCAAAAACGACAAAATAGCTTTTTGGTTGCAGAGGCTATTTGGGGAATTTTTCACTTATACCAAGTTATGGTTTCACCTGGTGCATCAAGTGTGATCAAGGTCTCCACTGGCTCTCTCATAGTTTGCTGACTATACACATTGTATGGACTTGTCATGAAATATTTTGTTAGGATGTTGTGCAGTGCTTCACAGGCCGTAGCTCTGTTACCTCCCCCTGCATTCTGGAACTCACTGGAGATTTCCAGAACATAGTGGTTGGTAGGACAGAGGCTGCAGCCTGAATATTTATGGGACTTCCACCAATTCCTGAGGATGCGAGCTTAGAAGGGATGGTGGAAACCCCTAAATATTCTGAAGCCCCGAAGTCTGGGAGCCAGGGTCTAGACATCTGGAAGGGACCCCTGTGCTGCAGGCTCTGATCCTGGGGCAGAGAGAAGAGAAGAGGAGAGCCTTTAGAAGACCAGTCCAACCTCAAGGTCTCAGCTAAGCCTAACTGATGACCCATCAGAACCAGAGAGTCAGCCTGAGCCAGCAGTGAAGGAGACAGCCAGGAGATTTGGGTTGAGTACCTAAATCATTTAGAGGAGATGTGACTGTGGAATGCAAATCCTCACAAGTCAGGATCGGGTGCAGCCAGGAGTTATACAAGTTAGCCAGTGGCACACCACTTCTCAGTGATGGAACTTAGTGCAGCCAGGTGCAGTGCAAGACAGCCAGGAGCTGTGCTGCTATTATTTCTACTTTTGTTACTACTACTACTACAACTAAGCGAACTACAGGATTTATACAGCCTAAAGCTGTGCAATACAGCTTGCATCCTGTAAAGAGCAGCCAGAAACTTAGTGTAGCACTACCCTCTTAGGAGTCATTGAGTTTTTGGGTCTTCCTATAGTCTTGCACAGCCAAGCAACATGCATTTTCTTCCCACTCACACACTGGAGTCAATAAACAGTCCTTGAGTCCCTTTATTAAGAGATATTGAACTTGGGTGGGGTTGAGGGGTGTATGGGATGCCCAAGGAAACTGTAAACATGAGGACAAATGTCCAAAGACAAAAGTATCTTCTTGAAGAGCTCTCCAGCCCTCCTGGTGTACCACCTTAGACTCCAGATGAATTCTCATCTTCATCCCACTGCCAGATGGAATCTCTGGGCAAGGGGACCAGAAGCTTCCACTATAGGAAAGCAGTCCCAGATGATAAGCTAATTGAGTTGGCCACCTGACAGCCTTCTCCCCTTATCTGGTCCAGGGCGTGTAGGATTACTACAAACTTGAGAGCTTTCTGGAGAAGTGGGAGGGCTCCAGAAGCTCTGATCTTCAGAACCTCTATAGCCTGTCCTGAGGTGACCTCACTACCTCACGCCCAGGCTGACTCATCCCAGGCTGCTACTCAGCCTCTGACTAAACAAAAACCTAACTCCCCCTGGCTAACTAGAGGGGCACTACATTAACATTCCTCACGTTTCTTGTATAAGGTTCTACAGTTTCTGCAGTTTGGGGTATCACATGCTCCCATCCCTAATTGGGCCCAATTTGCACATTTTCACTTAGGGGGGGTGCTCACTTTTGCTGCCAGCAGTTTAGACATTAATGGCTGTGTGTTGAGTTATTTTGAGGGTACAGCAAGTTTACACTGTTATACAAGCTGTACACCCACTACTTTACATTGTAGCAAAGTGTCATTTCTTCAGTGTTGTCACATGAAAAGATATAATAAAATATTAACAAAAATGTGAGGGGTGTACTCACTTCTGTGAGATACTGTATAATAATAAATGTTACATAGCTTTGATTATAGAGGCTTCACAATCTCCGTAGGCAACATGGACCACATACTTACTCTAAAACAGTTGCAGGAGTGTGGGCTAAAAGCATCTTCAGGTTCTCGCAGAGATCTTCCTTGGTGTTAAGTCATCTTAGAGTCCTTCCACGTCAGCCTAATCTGCTGACCTTTTATTTGGAAAGTTTTACCATCCTACATGAGTGTGTCTCCTTTTGCAATATTGTGTTTCAATGGAAGAAATATTCTACAATTCGACCTCAAAATGGCACTGTGGTATCAAACATGCCATAGGTTATATATATCAAAAGGTCAAAATGTGTTTGACCATGGTTACAGAACAATAGACTGATCCAACTGTCAACTGAAAGACAACAATCTTATCTATGTTACCACTGTATCCAGCGGCATTTGTTTGAGAAGTATCCCCTCAAACAAACTCCAAGAAACTTGATATCTGTCTCCAAGACAAACAGATTCCTTCTTGTAAGTCTCAGAAAAAAATCATAAAACAGACATATACAGTATCAAATATCAAATGCAACACATCTGTCTACAATCGAATTTGTTTCTATACAATACCATCTTGGTGCAGAATGAAATTAGCCTCTAATCCAAGTGTTTTTTTTGCAATGGCCAACTATAGCTTCAAGGACCCAAGTTGTCTTAAATAGAATGATAAAAGAACTAGTTGTATAACAAGAAACAAGATAGATTACAGTTGCCTCCTCTTTTCAAAACATCTCTAGATAGTATGTACTGTAGGAATAGGATAAGAATGATGCTGCGATACTATAGATGATGTCTGTTTGGCTGAATGATGATAGGAAAACCAAGATCTGACTGCCCTATCCCATACTTATACTCATTATCACACTCTGGTGTTGTTGCTCGTACTGAATTATCCAGTATGTGGACCCTGTAAACATTTAAAGAAAACGTTGCATTGAAATGCAAGGTCTGCCTATCTTGTAGAATCTCACACTGCATGTAAAAATGCAAAGTAAAATGCAAAGAGATAAAAAAATAAGGCAAACATTATGAGAGTATTTAGAGGTATAATTACGTCTTCTGGGGAGGGGGGGGTCATTTGTTACTGGGAGGGACCTACTGTTAAGGGAGCGGTCTATTGTTGCTTGCTGCTGGATGGTCCATTGATGCTGGGAGAACTTTAGTTTCTGTTGGGGGTCTGTTGTTGCTTGAGTGGGGGGTATTTTGTTGTGGTTGGACCATTGTTGCTGGGGGATTATTTTTGCTTCAGGGGATCTATTTTACTGTTTTTCTTGTTATCATTAACAAATTCAATATAATTTTATTTAGCAGCACAAATGGATTGGATCTGTATTCTTTGGGAGGTGGGTAGGTGGTGGAACCAAGGAATGGTGCTCAGAGGTTGGTAGAGGCAGAGACAAGGGGTAACTAAGGGGGAGTTCCTGCACCTATTTTCTGAGAAATAAAGCCCTGAGAAGACCTAATTGTCACTCTTTCGAACAAAAAAAACCCCTCAGTTTTAGTAATTGAGCCACTTTTATTTTCATGCAGGGTTGACTTTAAAGTGGTTGTAAACCGTTACATATACCCTGTAAACTGTCTGGCCTCAGGTGATGCACAGAGATTAAACAAATCCTCCTACATAAGTTGTACCTGTTTATCTGTAGTCTGCTCTTCTCCACATCTATTCAAAGTGCAGAATTTATAAAGCTTTCCTAGAGTTTAGAAAAAGGGGGCAGAGAGCTGAAATTACACACTGCAGAGCTCAGTGTTGGGAGCGCTAAGAGCTGTTTGGAGGGAAGAGACACACAACTCCCCTCTCCACACAGCTCACAAGAACAGAGCTGCTGTCAATCTGCTGGAGCTCCCTCCCCTGTCTCCATTTTTCTTTCGGTGTAAGGAAAACTGACTATCATGCTGATAGTAGAAGAATGGAGCAGTAGACAGAAATGACACTTAGTACTTTTAATTAAGACTATAGAGGGATATGCTTTTTTCATATTTATTGTCTAAGGTTTACAACCACTTAAAATTGTCCACCCTTATATACAACAACATGGCCTTTTCCCTCAATAGATTTTATATAAAAGGGCCAAATATTATTTACGAATAATTTTTTCAGCATTGCCACTATACTGTAAGTGAGTGACAATGTTCTTTATTGTTGCTCTGTTTATTACAAACCTAAAAAAAACTGAAAAAAATAAACCTGGGAAGGTAAAGAATCAAATGTTCTTAGACCCCCTTGAAATGTTGCCGCCTTGGGTCTGGACCTTTGCAGTCTTTTCACTTATCTATGTCTGTCACTACCTCATGTCATACTGTGGTTACTTGTACTACCTGACATCCCCATTTATCACAAATCTCTCTTGTTGGAAGGAACCTAATGCAGATGGTGAAAGCAGCAATGACCTTGAGTTCCCCTAATTCTACGGACAGTTCATTGAAGCGTGAAGAGATAATATGCATCATTCTAATGACTGCCCTACTTCTTTACATTACCGGAGGACATTGTTTATCACACGCTATTGTTCTAATGAGTGAAAACACCACTCTCATCATGTAAATATGACTTGCCAAGACGTTAATGATGTCGTACATCAAAGCTGCCGGTAAAGTGTCCTCTAGGGCCGGCCGCAAGCCAGGAGATGAAGACGCAACCTGAGTTTCCTGAGACAAAGCTGGTCATGTTTGCCTTTGGGGTTTTTGGTTAAAGGGGAACTCTTCCTTGTGACACATGCCTGATCTCTGCATTACTTTGTCTACAATCTTTAACTGTTTTCTGCCCTCAATTCCTATATGAAAATTTAAAGTGGAAGTTAAGGCAAAACCTAACCCCCACCCCTATTTTAAGCCTATTCTGTCTAACCCTGTAAAGAAAAGATCTGCATACTTACCTATTCTGAAGCCACTCTGGTCCAGTCACATGGGGGTTTATTTACTAAAGCTGGAGAGTCCAAAATCAGACTCCCTTCTGCATAGAAACCAATCAGCTTCTAACCTCAGCTTGTTCAATGAAGCTTTGGCAATGAAACCTGGAAGCTGATTGGTTTCTATGCAGAAGTGAGTCTGATTTTGCACTCTCCAGCTTTAGTAAATAAACCCCATGGTGTCTCCATGGTGTGTAGAGGCGCGATTGCCGACAACAGTTGGAAATGCGTGGGAGATGCCATCACCCATAGACTTACTATGGGGCAGCCATTGTTGGCTGCCTATCCTGTACACAGAAGTCACCGCTGACAGCTGAACATGGGACCGGACCGGAGCAGCTTCAGAATAGGTAAGTATATATCTTTTCTTTACAGGGTTAGATAGAACAGGCTTAGAATGGGGGTGAGAGTAGGTTTAGTATTTGTAAGGTCTTGCCTGAAAATCCAAGAACACAAATGTAATCTATTGCAGCTTAGCTGTCCTTAGATGTGGCAGCTGCTTTAGTTTCATTTCTCAGGCTAACAACATTTTCAGCGAGTAAAGAACATACCTGTCAACCCTGCCAGAAATGGCATTGTCCTTGTCACTCTCTGTAAGTCTGGTTCCCCAAAGAAGTTTCTCTGCTTCACGACCGGTTGCAGTTCTTTGACGTCATCATGTACAAGGACCAGCAGTAGGGAGCAGGCCAAAGGCCCACCCACATTCCTAGACTGTTGGAGAGTGAAGAAGAGCATGGCTGCCTGGGGAGTGAGGAATAAGGTATTTCACCTTATCTTTATTACTCCGTAGACAAAAAAATCGTTTAGCCATTGTAGTGGGGAGCCCTATTGCAATGTGAATTTTTAGCCGGTGTTCAGCCTTTATGTCCACCTCCTGCAGTCCCCTGTATAGCAACACTCAAGCTGGGAGAGAACACCCAGTAGGAACCTGCTGCATGCTCATGTGCTGACTCACGTACACATGAATGGCTAAACACAATATTGCAAATCTGGCAGTAAAAAGGATTCCCAGTATTTCAGTATTTCAGCCCTGCTTGACTGGAGAACAGATTTTACCATGTTTTACCACACCAGGTGACACCAACCCTAGTGACGCACCTGCCCTTGTGGTATATTTCTGTAACCAAGTGGGTTACAAACTGCGGCTCTGGAGCCGGTAGCTACCCTATGCCTGCCTTTAACCTGCCCTTGGATCATTATCCCTCCCACTGACACCAACGATGAGGCGTAATTCCTGTCACTGACAATAAAAATGGGGCACTATTCCTCACACTGACATCAATGACACTATTCCTTCTCCTGATACCAACAATGGTGCATTATTCCTGCCACAAATACCATTGATAGATCTTTGTTTATTCCCATTGACGCCAGGGAATTTCCTACTTGCCACAGCCCTGCCCCTTCAAAGTCAGAAGGACAGTAAACTGGACCTTTGTTTAGAAAGTTTAGAGACCCCTGCACTAACCAGTGATAAAATTAAGGATATTAAAGGCTGGGAAAGGATGGGGCCCATTGTTTGAAAAGGCACAGTCAAACTGACAACCAAGTTCAGTAAAAAGTTTTTAGTAAAGTACAATTAAAAGCATGAATTCACCGTATCTCTATCACTTCCCATAACTTTGTCCTCTCCACCAACATGTTCATCACTCTGCTCTCTACCATGTCTATATCTTAGAGCTAGCGTTTAGTTTATTAGTTTAGTGAATGATCCTGTCAAATGCTGTGGTATGCTAATCTGTCTTACTTACATCAGTTTCCAGTAGAGGACTTCTGAAGCCCAGACACCAATGTTCATTTTTCAGGCTAATTCCAGATTCTCTAATCAGCCCACTCCAGCACTTTGCTCTTTGCACAATCACTGGCCTGTTTATCAGTATAGCTGGCAGCATATTAGAATAATTACTACACAAATGTTGAAGAGGTGTACTTAAGATACTGTTAGTGCTCTACATTTCCATTATAGATTTACTAAATTAGATTATACAACACCATTCTTATCAGCTGAACTCCAGGCAAATAGAGAAATACATACTTGGAATCCATACCTCAGAGCTGTTTTTCCTGCCAAAGGATTGGTTGGAACTTCAGTAAACTTGAAGTTTGGCTCACATGGCTAATTTAGAGTTTGGAGTTATGTTCTCCAATGCAGAGACAGCTAAAATACCTTTAGAGCTTTCTTTGGAACCTTGGTGGTGGTTTAATACAGTGGTTTACAAACTTTCTAGACAAAGAGACAGTTTAATGTCTGTCAGACTAAGGGAGGGATGGGGGGTGGGGGCTGGACTGTGGCAAGTGGGAGTAGAAAATATCTCTGGTTTGGTGGTCAGTGGGAGTATAAAATTATAAAGCACCTATGGTCAGCAGGAGAAGGAAGAGTGTCCTATTATTGGTATTATTGGAAGGAATAATCCCCCATTGGTTGTGTTAGTTTGAGGAATAGTGCTCCATTTATTGGCAGTGGAAGGAATAGTGCCCCATCCTTGGTGTCAGTGGAAGGAATAATGCCTTGTATCAGTTGGAGGAAAAGTGCCTTATATCAGTGGGTGGAACAGTGCATAGTTTCCGTGCATAATTGAGTCACTTAGACTTGTTTTCATGTCCTACGCATGAAAACCTAAGAACTGTGGTGCTGAAAAATGGCACCAGGTGCTCTGGACTGTTGAGTCAAAACTTGAAATATTTGTCTGTAGCAAAAGGCAGTTTGTTCATGAAGGGCTGGAGAGCAGTACAATGATGAGTGTCTGTAGGCAACAGTGAAGCATGGTGGAGGTTGGGGCTGCATTTCTGCAAATGGAGTTGGAGATTTGGTCAGGATCAATGGTGTCCCCATTGCTGAGAAATACAGGCAGACACCTATCCATCATGCCATACGATCAGTGAGGTGTGATTGGCTCCAAATATTTTCTGCAGCAGGACAATGACTCCAAACATACAGCCAATATCATTAAAAACTATCTTCAGTGTAAAGAAGGACAAGGAGTTCTGAAAGTGATGGTTGGGCTTCTATGATCTCAATATCATGGAGTCTGTCTGAGATTACATGAAGAGACAGAAGGATTTGAGGCAGCCTACATCTACAGATCTGTGGTTAGTTCTCTGAGATGTTTGGAACCATCTACCTGCTGAGTTCCTTCAAAAACCGTGTGCCAGTGTACCTAGAAGAATTAAAAAAATTGATGCTGTTTTGAAGGCAAAGGGTGGTCACACCAAATATTGATTTCATTTGGATTTCTCTTTTGTTTATATACTTTCCATTTTGTAAATTGATAAAAAATAAACTATGAATGCTTCTATTTCTGAAAGCATTCTTAATTTACAGCATTTTTTTACATCTGCTTTAGACTTTAGACTGTACGTGTATATAAAAATGTTTCAGCACTAATTTTTGGACTGTATGTAAAGAGAATGTACGGGACAACATTAGTAAAGTGGAAACTTGTTTTCCTCTTCCTTCTCCCCCTTCGCTCTCTCACTTTGGAAATAATTAGAGTTTATTTTCTGCAACGCAGCACTTTTATCTTTCTTCTCTAGGAGAAAACGCCCTTCACCTCCACACTTCCAGATTCTGCATGTGCTCAGAGGTGCTGCAGGGCCTCATGTCTCAGCAGAGTCCTGCAGCACCTCTATGCACACAAGGGGTTTTGCAGCATGCGCAAGCCAGAGCGGGTTTGGAAGTCCTAAACCCCATTACAATTGTAGAGACAAACACAAGTCATCCACTGACCAGTTGAATGAAGTTGCTCGCACAGCTCATCTGTGGTTATGGATAAGCACTAGTTTTCAGCGTGAAACGCGTTAACCTTCATTGTCCCTGACACTGTCTGTCATATGGATTTTATCTACATTTAACAAAGATTGAAGAGTGCAGCAGATTCCAGACTTTTCTTTCTCATAGTATCCGTGCATGCTTGGAAACTACCAGGGAAGAGCCTTCAGCACATGTGCCAAAGTAATACAGATGGTGGCACCGGAGGGTTGGCTGGACCAAAACAAAAGGGGACTTAAATTCCTCTCCAAGTGATTTTACTGAATGTTGAAGGAATTCTTTTTTTCTAGCTTTATTGCATCCTTTCATAAATGTAATGGGAAGATTGGCCATTAATAATATTGAAACCATGCCAAACTATTAAAGTCTACAGTATGCCAAGACAAAAATATTTTCTTTTTAATTTTGGTTAGGGAAGCAGAAGAACGGGGGCTCAATTGCAGACAATTGTTTCCCAAACTTTCTCTCTTGCTATAAGCAACTTCACCAGACAGGAAATGAGGATACATTTGCCACACAGACAGAAATAAAAATCTAACAGGTGCCCTAGCCTTTCCCTGCCTTGCTACAAAAAATCATGTTTATCTCTGACTCAGATTTTCCTTCACTTCCAAAATGATTGTCAGCACAACAGGATTTGAGAGGCTCTAACCCTTGCACAGTTCATCCAAAACAAAGTATTGGCGGAACATACACTTTAATTGAATTAGAGAATGTGAAATTACATACTAGAACCACATGCACATAGAGGTTAAAATGGCCGTAGCCTCCTTTTCAGCAAAAACAGAGCTACAGAAAAATATAGTACAGACTTATCTCCACTCTACAAAAATCATATTTTTATTACTTTTTTAATAGTTTTATACAGATCAGCTCTTTCCTACTTAAATCCATTTTAGAAAAACTCTTATGTCTCTGGTAACTACCTATTAGATATATCAGGGGTATTAAACATGACATAATTATACTAATATCTTGATGATTCTCCGGTCCTGGTAAGATAAGGTACTTGGCTTCCATCCAGAAGTCTTCCCGAAGGAGCAATTCCCGGAATCTGAAAGCAGTTAAGATAGATTAAGTGTACCTCCTGGGCTACCATGTCAAGTTTTTGCTAGGTCTGCAAACGGTATTTGTTGTCATGATAACAAAAGATAAATCACAGATCGGAATCCCTAACTCTTAACATTTAAAGTAAACCAGTCTCTTCTCTAAGCGTGGAAATATGGTGCCTGGCCTGTGCATCAGGCACCTCTGGTTTTTACCAGGTGATTTACAGAGAGCCAAGGTGCTCACCTATGGAAAATAGGACCAGAGCTTACATAGTCACCAGCAGGCTCTGTTTTTTTATTATAGATTGAAAAATTTCAATATTATTTACATTATTTTTGTCAATATTTTTTTTTCTACAGTATTTCTTAATTAACTTATTATGATTTTTTAAAACTGCAATTTGACAGATAATGTAAAAATTATTTCTTTTTTAATTAAATGTATTATTTTTTTCTATTTCTTAATGAATGTATAATGCACTTTGCAATACTATAATTGTATCTGACAATTACAATAATAAACAGCTAAGCATCCTTTAGGCTGCAGTGCCATCTGCAGGATGAAGGCTTGTTTTGTTAATTAAATTCCAGCCTACATGTGATGACAGCCAGGACTGAAAAGCCGCCAGCCGTGCATAGTATCAGCTGGCTTCTGAAGGGAAGACACTTATAAACCTACCCTTAGCATGGAATACTGTGCTGAAGAATGTTAATATATAGATTGGCAATATGCAAGATGGGGAGGGTTTAAGCACTGCTCACCCTCTCCCCACTCCCCACTGCCCAGCATCAGTCACCCTAATTCCTGTGAGCTCAAGCTATCATGAACACTCCCCCTGGGGAAGGTTGTTATCAGCGTCTATGTCCATCTACTGGTATCTGCTAACTCAGGTTTTGACTTGATTCTTTTAATTTTGTGCCTTCTGCCTTGATCCCCTGCTTGTCTCTAAAGCTGGCCATACACGTATAGATTTTTGTTCAAGAATTTTCGTTTCAAGAATATTAGTTTGATTTTCTAATTGTTAGTGGGGTCAAATCAATGTTTTTTTTCGACCGCAGTGATGGGAACATTCAAAGGGGCAGAAAGAAAAACTTTTCTCGATCAAACGAATTTTCGGCCAGTATATATGGTTATTCAGAAATTACATTCATTTTAAACTCGAATGTTAAAAGCAAAAGGACAATTTTCGAACTACTTCGTCCATTCACCTAATGTTCAAAGAATTTTCATATAACTTTTCGTACGAATATTCTCGTCTGAAAATCTACATTTGTATGGCCAGCTTTACCCACACTTGCTCTGTCTGTTCAAAGCCCCAACCTCTGCCCTTTTCTGATCTGATCTCTACCCTACTAAAAAGCAAAAGATAATTTTTGAATGACATTCGTCAATTCATCGAATGTTCAAAGAATTTTCGTAGGACTAAAATCTACATTTGTATGGCCAGCCTATTCTGTCTCTATTCTTGTCTATCACTCCCAGGCAACCCCAAGGATCACCCTTTATTGCTATATCCAAGACACTCTAGAGCAGCCTGTCTCAACTTTTTTTAACAAGTAGGAACCCTTGAAATAACTTTTCAGTCTCAAGGAACTGTATTTACAGGCCATACATTAATGCTGCTCATTGTGTAGGGTCCTCTGTTCTTGTGCCCACGACTCTAACAGCTCTGTACTCTCTGACACATCTGGTTGAGCTGAGGATATAGATGCAGACACAGCAACACATACAGTATATACCAGAAAATGACTCAGACCTGTTTAGATATAAGCAAAATATATTTCAAAGGTTATACAGGAATATAGCAAGAAGGAAAAGTTATACTGAAATGGGTTCACCATCAAAGTTTATAACAATTAAGATTCAGACATCAGCAAATAGTCCTATCTTAGTAATTAAGATATTTAACATAGATAATTAGCACACTGGAAATATTGAATACTAAATAATCCACCTCTTTCCTTAAACTACACAGGGTAGTCTATGAACTATGAGAGGTGGAGAGGATCTATAACTGGTTACTGCTGCAATAATCAGCAGTCAGTAGTTCACTTACACTAAACCATCTGCTGGCCATCTCATTGGGGCCCAGAATCTAGTGTTGGATGGCTCTAAGTAGTGTCCTTTTAAGAGCTGGTGCATGCAAAAGTAAAGTGTTCCTAGCTGGCAAGTCCGTCCCTTTGTTAGTCTGCAGTGTATGGTTGGCCTGAGACCACTCACCAGTCCTGTGCAAGCAGGGGCTTTCTGTCCCAACACCAGGCACAAAGTGCTTCTCTTTTTCTCTCTGTTGGTATATTCAGCGTGTGGCTCTTTACTGCACAGCAGGCTCCCCACATTCCAGGTCTCGATCCAAGGCTCAAGGATAGCCTCTGTTCTGATTCTCCTGCTTTCAGATAAAGATGCCCCGCTCAGTATCTTCCTGCCAACTTGCCCAGTATCTCTTGTAAAGCACACTCCACTACATGATTTTCCTGTATCTGTGTAGAAGTCTTTTGTGGATACATACCCAAACAGCAACAGCACTGTGAGACCACAGCTGTTCCTCTCCTGCCAGTTAAAATATAACTAAAAGCAAAACTTTTTTTTAATTTTGGATAGCGTGGAGAGGGATTAGAACACCTGTCAGTTTGTATTGCTGTCTGTGTCCCTGTTGAAAAGATTCCCCCTCTCTATTTGTCCTGTTTACCATTATCATTGAAAGTGAAAGTGAAATAAAATCCCAAATTTTGGGTTGTCCCCAGAAAAGTAATAGAGGGGAAATCTTCCAATGGGGACACTAGTTTTGGTGACTTGGGGGTCCCCAAGGAATTCCCTTAATTTTGCAGGGGTTTCCTCTCACTACCTTTTTGGCTATGGGCTCCAGGAGTGATGGATAGTGGGAATATGCTTTTTATATTTGTGTTCTTTGGAATTATTCCCCTTCAAAAAAATTTTAATTAAAAAGATCATTGAGGTTAGTGGGAAATTATCTGAGGGTCAGAATTTACTCCTTGCTCATGGAAATCCTAGCAACCTCTAGAGGAACCCTGGTTGAGAAAGACTGCTCTGCAGCAGGGTTCTCCAAACTATGACCTGTAGACCACATGTGGCCCGCTACAAGATTTTTTCCAATCCACAGCTGATGAGCTCTTATGAGGACCCTGATTTAATGGGGAATCTTATGGGGACCCTGATGTAAGGTAAGATTCTGATGTGGATTCTAATAAAAGGAGGACCCTTATGTAAGAGACCACTCTAATGTAAAGAGAACTGTGATTGGGATCCTGATGTAAAGAGAGATTCTGATGGGGCCCTGAATCCACCCTATTGAATTGTAAGCTCTTATGAGCAGGGTCCTCTTAACCCTTTTGTATTTTATTGTATTGTAACTGTACTGTCTCCCTTTATTTTGTAAAGCAATGTGCAAACTGTTGGTGCAATATACACTCACCAGCCACTTGATTAGGTACACCTTGCTAGTGCCAAGAAAATATGCCCCACACCATTGCACCACCACCACCAGCGTGAACCTTTGATACAAGGCAGGATGGTTCCATGCTTTCATGTTGTTTACGCCAAAATCTGACCCTACCATCTGAATGTTTTATTTTATTGTATTGTAACTGTACTGTCTCCCTTTATTTTGTAAAGCAATGTGCAAACTGTTGGTGCAATATACACTCACCAGCCACTTGATTAGGTACACCTTGCTAGTGCCAAGAAAATATGCCCCACACCATTGCACCACCACCACCAGCGTGAACCTTTGATACAAGGCAGGATGGATCCATGCTTTCATGTTGTTTACGCCAAAATCTGACCCTACCATCTGAATGTCACAGCTAAAATGGAGATTCATTATTATTATTATTATTATGCAGGATTTATATAGGGCCAACAGTTTGCTCAGTGCTTTATAATATAATCAGACCAGGCAATGGTTTCCAATCTTCTATTGTACAATTTTGGTGAGTCTTTGTGAATTGTAGACTTCGTTTCCTGTTCTTAGCTGACAGGAGTGGCACCTGGTGTGGTCTTCTGCTGCTGTATCCCATCAGCTTCAAGGTTCGACGTGTTGTGTTCAGAGATGTTATTCTGCATACTTTGGTTGTAACGAGTGGTTATCTGAGTTACTGTCGCAATTCTATCATCTCGAACCAGTCTGCCCATTCTCCTCTGACCTCTGATGTCTACACGGCATTTTCGTCCACATAACTGCCGATCGTTGGATAATTTCTCTTTTCTGGACCATTCTCTGTAAATCCTACCACAGCAACCATACCACATTCAAAGTCACCTTTCTTCCCCATTTCCATGCCTGGTTTGAACTTCAGCAAGTCATCTTCACCATGTCTAGATGCCTAAATGCATTGAGCTGCTGCCATGTGATTGGCTGATTAGCAATTTGTGTTGCCAAGCAATTGAAAAGGTGTACCTAATAAAGTGGCTGATGTGCGTAAATCCTGTATAATAATAATAATAATAATTAAAGGGGGCTCTGATGAGAAAGGGGCAAACTGAATGTATTTTAGTTCAACCTTCAATATTGGCTCAGACTTTATTATTGGCGCCAACAGTTTGCTTAGTGCTTTAGAATATAAAGGGGGACAGTACAATTACAATACAGTGAAATTCAGAAGGAATAGAAGGGCCCTGCTCATGGAGCTTACAATCTAAAGGTTTATTTGGAACTTCTTTGCTTTGTTTTACTGAAGTTATTTCTCTGTTGGTCTGAATCATATCATGCAAATTGATAAAAAAAAAAGCTCAAACTTATTAATTTATGTACATTTTATTCATTCATTTAGAATTTTTTTTTCCAGTCCATAAAATATACAATGTGACTCTCGTACTAAAAAGTTTGGAGACCCCAGAACTAGAGTCTGCACCTCACCACCACTTACTGTTGATATTAAGGATCCATCTCAGAGCATGACACCAGAGGATCAGAATGACAGTCAGGCAACTAACTTATTCAGAAGAAGATCAACAATGGCAACCACCATTTTTTATTTCAAGAAAGGTTTACTTAAAAACACACCATCTGTAGATAGCGGTGATTATGCATGTGCAATAGGATCCCTCTTCTATAATACATGAGCTGGAAAGGAAACATATACTTGGAAACGAATCTACAGCACGCTTTGTAATCAAGAACTAAGACGGATGCCAGGGTCACACTGGCAGCAGCTCAGCATGCAATTAACAATGAAATTAGAGGTACTCCCCCTTGTAATATACTGTACATTTTACTCTGATTACCGTACTACAAATGTATGTTATTTCACAGCAATCTGTAACAACAATAGATCGCTTAATGAGTAATAAGAATGTTAATTATGCATTAGCCAGAAAATGTCGTGGCATACGATACGAAAAAAAAAAACAACGACGCTATTTACTGTGAAATATCGGCCTGGTGGAAATTAAAGAAGATTAGACAGATACATCTTACCCCAGAATGTTTTAATTAAAAGAAGAGACTTCTGCTTTGTTTTTTTTTTTGTTTCATCTAACGTTGAAATCAAAGGTCAGGCATAGATGACATTTTGAACAGCTAGAGCGTAAAAAAGAAAAAATAAAGATTGAGGGGAAAAGGTTATATTTCAAGAGCAAGGTTACCTTCACCTGGATAGATAGGAGAAAGGTCACGGATGAGGCCAAGGTATTGATTCAGAGCTGGGATTTCCATTTGATGTTTAAAAACTGCATTCCCTATGGGATCTCCTCTTACTCGTTGCATGTCACCTGTCAATCCAAAGCAAGACACCAATAGGTTTAAAGGGGAACTCCAAAAGAATGAAAAGAACACATTTGGTTCAGTTTCGTATGCGTTCCAAGATCACTTCAAGTATTTTAAATTATATGTAAACTCTCACCTTGTAAAACAACTAATTCAGTTTAAAATGGAAATAAAGGCAAACATTTGTGTAGACATATAAAAAAAACTTTATAAGTACTCTTTTTTCCCCTTTTGTATAAGTGATCACACACCCTCTTTTCTCAGCTGCCTAAGGAGCTCAGAGAGCTAGGGGAGGAGAAACATCAGTACACTAGTCTTCCCATATCAATGGCAGCAGTATACACACACACGGCAGCAGTATACACACACACACTGTGGTCAAAGTATAAATATATATGTGATGTAGGCTATCCCTGCCTGTACAACCAAGCTTTCTGCTTTTCTAAGTACCCCCTGGAGCAATTTTAAATGCTTGTTGATCCTTTCAGTAGAAACACTGGATAGGCTCTTCCCTTGATACAATGACAACACTCTTTCTTCTGTAGTGAAATCACTTTATCATTGTCACTCTTGCTGCTGCTGTAGCTGTTGGTATCACTGATAGTCCAAACAGTGAATAGCCTTTACTTAGCTCTGCCTACGGTCCCTTAGATTGACAGCACATTGCTCAAACTGTAGGAACTTAGGGAAATGATGCAAAAGTCCTCTTCTGTGCCCCCCTTCCCCCAAAACAGACCAGTGGGATGCAGGAGAATTCCAATGTCTTGGCTTTGTTTCCATTAAAAAAGAATATATTTACATTCTTTTAATGCCAACTCCATAAAGCTTTGAAGTTATCCCTTGTAGTGGGGCTGTGCCCACACTGCAAGAAGTGTGATTGCACGTTTATGTCCAGGGGACACAGAAAAGAAGATTTACATACCCAATCCTCTGCACCTCTTCTTTGCTAGACCATTCCCTGTATCTTCTCCGGATCTCCAGCAGTCTACTGTAAGATCCTGACATTATCAAGACTGATGCAGTGTCCAAGACTGATGCAGTGTCCAAGACTGATACAGCACTGTATTGAGCGTGATGATGCTGAGATACAGCCCACCGCCATATTTCAGGAGCACACATCTGCTGGGGAGACGAGGTTCAGGTAAGTAAAAGTGCTACCATTTTATTCCAGTTTACATATGCATGGATTAACATGTGTAGTGCCCTCTTCTAGTTAAGTTGTTAGACTAAATTTAGTTTGCGGCCTCACTGTAGTCAGTGGAGCAGTGATCTATTGTTTTGTCTGGTGAGCATTTCCTAGACTGGGTGATTGATTGATTTCTCCTACCTACTCATAAGCAGGTGCTTTCAAAGGATCAAGGTTTCTAAAGTGTTCTGCTTTGACTCATGCTCTGAGGTTAACCAGGACACTTATGTTTATCTGTAGAGATCTGTAAATGTTAAAATGTAGTTTGCTGCATCTTGTGTCCTTAGGTTGACCTGTTGAGTTGTGGTTTTTGAGAAGTAAGGGTTAACACTGCTAGCCAGGTTTTACCACTCTTTTCAGAAGGTTACCAACCTCTGCAGGTCAAACCATATAAATAGGGGCTCATTAGTGCCCTAGCAGGTTGGTAAGGAGAAAGACTACCAAGATGTAGTTGTTATGCCGTCGGTCAGAGCAACCCCTTGAGGGGAGCCCAGTCAGGGTTTCCAGTGGGGTCTGGAGCCTGTGGACGTATATGGACTTGTGCTACCTTATGCTAAACCCTTATTTTGGATTATTGCTACCTCCTATGGATTTACTGCCTTTTGTGGACTTTTGTGGGAAGTACTTTGCCATCTGCCTAAGGTATGACTACCTCTTGGGGAACTTTTCAGAGATACTAGAGAACTTTGTGTGGAAGATGTCTTTGAGAACTGTCTATTTGTTGGCTTCAATTGCCTCCGTAAATGATCTTTATTGTTGATCTATATTGCCTGGTATGAAGTCTTTAAAGGGATACAGGTAAGGCGTATCAAAGAACAGGACTTACATCAGTGGATGGATGTAAGTGGAGAAAGTTAGGGAAGATACAGCACAGAGTCTAACGAGCAGAATGCTGTCCAGAAGAGGCTATATTGCCGGAGCTAAGGACTACTGTATTTGTGTCACTTGCTAAGCAGCCAACCAGCCAGGAGATGGTTGACATTGCAGAGGTTATGGATACTCTGGCAGTGAAGGGGTGTCATGTTTTCCCCTTTATTAGCGACCAACTCTCCACCTACTGGTACTGGGACCAACCTCACAGCGCCTAGGGACCTAGCCTGGATTCATGAGAGATGTAGAGGGGCCCCAGAAAAGAGAACAAGCATGGAGTTATGGAGAAGTGTGCTTTCTGTATCCAGTAGCAACATTCAGATCAGTCACTGAAAGTGAAGAGATGGGACTGCTTGAGTTGGTGAAGACTGGTACATACTATGTGTGTTTCTGGAAGAAGCTTCCAGAATATAGGGAAGGGAGAGTCAAATATCCAGCTATAAATATTTATTATGCCACGGCCAATCCCTGGAAGGAGGCATGCAGAAAGTGGCTGGGGAGGTGATACATTTTTTGGAGGTCTTTCCAAAGTGTTCTTTCCTCTCTAGGTAGGGTTCCAGATCTCCAGGGGCTACTGCCCTTGGGAGGCAGCTAAACTGAGACAATAATTGTAGCTTGGGCCCTCAGCAGGTGCTGGGCTGAGGGTCTGGAGAGAGTTACTAATGGAATTTTGCTGGAGGACAGTGCCCTAAAGTTCTAGTCTGGAGAAGTTTCTTTTTTCTCCCTCACTGAGAAACTACCTGTGGAAGCTGGTTGGCAATCAGCTCCTGGGACATTGTGAGCAAGACCTACTGTGGGACATTCATGTTTTTGCTATAAGGATTAGTGCTAGACATTTTTCTTCCTATTGATTGTTCGGGAAAACCCTTTCCCTGAAACCCTCTCCTGTTTCAAGTTACTCAACAATAAATTCTAAAAAGACATTCCCTAGACTGAGCCTGTAATGTTGCTGTGCATGGTATTGTGTCTGTCCCAGGCAGCCTCCATACGAACAAGGGAGACCTGGGTATATTCTCAGTGTCCCCTCCAAGGGTGATCGCTACATATGAATACTTATGTAGCACACCTCCTAAAGAGCCGCTGGTGAATTTGGTCCTATTTCACTGCTTAGAGCACACACAGCCAGGCACACAGCATTTTATTCACTCTTCTCAAGGCTCCAAAGAACAGTCTAGGGCAGGGGTGGCCAACCTGCGGCTCTCCAGCTGCTGCAGGACTACAAGTTCCATCATGCCTCTGCAAGTCAGTAACTTCCCATCTTTGCAATGCCTCATGGGAAATGTAGTTCCACAACAGCTGGAGAGCCACAGGTTAGCCACCCCTGGTCTAGGGGTTGCTTTTTGGATTTTTATCGGAAACATTAAACTTGGACAGAGGGAGGAAGCATGGGATACCCCAATAAACTGTAGAACTGAATACCTAAAGGAATGTCCCACAGGACTTAAACTTGCGAATAGACTTCCCAGGTACGCCTAGCTTAGACCTCGGGTTAATTCCCGATGGCTTCTTCTGGTGCTGTGCCCCAGGGACAGAACCCCTGCACAGGGGTCTCCTCCAATAGGATTGGACCCAGGAACACTGCACTCTGCTGCTTTGGCATCAGACCATTCATGGACTCTTTCTCCACCTACTGGGCACACCTTCCCAAGGATTGGCTGGAGTTCCATATTCAGGCTGCCCACTCTGCTCTTCTTCCCACTATGATTCTAGAATCCTCTAGAACACAGGGCGACGCAATCACAGCAGCAGCCTGTGAAGCACTGAGCAGCTCTGAACATCAACGCCTGCTCCTTCAACTACAAAGGAGCTAACTAAATCTACCTAGCAGCCTACTCTACACTAGGAGGGCACTACACTTATTTTTCTATTCTCATATGTTCCTTATTAACATAAATTGCATTTGAACTCATAATGTGAGACAAAGACACCTAGGTATAGCTTCATCTCTTAAATTTGAGCCCATGAAAATGTATGGAAATCATGTCCCCTGAATCAAGCACCAACCCTGTTTGAGCCCATGTCAGCCACACCCACACACACTGGAGATCGAGAGGAAGGTTGCACGGCATACTACGTTACGTCAGGTTACAATTCCACCAAGAGCTGCAAAAAGCATAATGACCCTAAAGGATTATATAACTAAAGTTTCACCTGCTGCCTGGCCTCGCCTTTTAACCGCATTACTAATAATGCACAAAAATGATAAAACCCGACTTCAGCGGAGTTCTTGTTTTCTTCCTTAACCTTTGCAATGTAAAATAAATGTAATTTCGTCTCCCGTAAATCGATGGAGCATTGTCAGCGTACAATCTTCATAAATATTTTCATAAAACTCAGGAAAGGTTAATTATATGATAACATTTAACAGACCTAAGTCCCCTCTGAGAACAGCAGGATTTTGCTCAACCTAATTTGCATGGTTTAACAGCTTGTGTGATATTCATTCATGCAGTTAATTGCCCAAACATACAAGCTGCATCACTAATAAATAGCAGCTCAACAACTCAGGAATGAAACTATCCATATCCACCACTGTCGCTGATACAATGCGAGCATGTCGTGGTGGTGACACAGTGCAGTTCCTCTTCTCAAAAGCATGATGCGGTTGTCATATCTCATGCTTGTTACAAGCTCATTATGTAATTGCATTGTTGAGGGGGTCACGTTTAATTGTTCTCTAAAGAAATTGCAACTTAATTACATCTTGATTAAGAGGCAGTTAAAGAATTAATCAACAAAGTAGTAAAAATTCTTGGGTTTGCTGTAAGTCCCAGCAGCTAGGGATGAGGCTTGGGTTTACAGCTACTGTTTGCAGTCTCCTAATTCTTGTAGGAAAACACTTGCCTGTACTCTGTGCCTCTAGTAAATTTTGAACAGTTGCCCTTGATTAAATCTGGCCAGTTTTACACTACTGTATCCTCTGCAGTATCTTAAAGCAGAGTTCCACCTAAAAGGGGAAGTTCCGCTTTAAAGATTAGTCCATTGCTCCCCATCAAGGATTGGCACCTTTGGGGAGTGGGGGGGGACAGGTACCCGAATTTGACAGGTACCTGCTCGCACTTTCGCTTCGATCACCTAGGCAATCGGAAACGGAAGTTGTCCTCCTACCCTCCCTCCCCAAAGTCTTGTGGGACATGTGACAGGTCACAGAAGACTACGGGGCCATTCAGGAAGCGCAGCGCTACTCCCGCATGCACAGTGGGCACCCGGCTGTGAAGACGCAAGCTGCCTAAACCGGGTGCCCACACTGAAGATGCCAGCGCCCATAATACAGGACGGCTGGTGACACGGGCTGTGGTGGGGGCAACGCGGGATCATGGGACAGGTGAATGGCTGTTTTTTAAAAGTCAGCAGCTACAGTTTTTGTAGCTGCTGACTTATCTTTTTACAGAGTGAGTAGAACTCCGCTTTAAAGCAGTAGTAAATCCAAAAGCAAACATTTATTTTTTGCAGTTTACCAATTCTTAGATGTGATGGGTGCATTTGTTTTATTATTTAGGCTTTCTTTCTGTTTTCATCTGGTGATACAGTCAGTAAGTCTGTTGATTTTCAAAAGAAGCTCTCCAGCAGAATGATCAGTTACAGAAATGAGACAAATTGTTTAACACTAACAGGGGTGCTTATAGGGTAGCCATTCTCCTTCTCCATCCCATGTCGTCATTCCTATCTCCTCCTTATTCAGTCGCATCTCAGGCATCCCATGTCCTCTTCCTCCTCTATCCCATGTCCTCTTCCTCCTCCATCCCATGTCCTCCTACTTCGGCAGTCCCATATCCTCCATCCCATGTCTTCCTCCTCCAGTCCCATCTCTTCCATCCCATGTCCTCCTTCTCTAGTCAAATCTCCTCCATACCATGTCCTCCTCCAGTCCCATCTCCTTCATCTCATGTCCTCCTCCAGTCCCATCTTCGCCCACCACAGGAGGAGGGCAGTAGGACAGGTGGGGGGCAGTGGGATAAGAGGGGGACAGTGAGGCAAGAGGGGGGCAGTGGGACAGATTGGGGGCAGGGGGACAGGAGGGTGAGCAGTGGGACAGGTGGGGAGGCACTGGGACAGGTGAGGCCGCGAGAGAAGAGAGGGGAGTGTCACATGAGAAGAGCAGTGGGACAGGTGGGGGGTAGCAGGATAGAAGAGCGGCAGCCAGACAGGAGGGGGGAAATGTGACAGGAGGGGGGCAGCATGACAGAAGGGGGGCAGCGGAATAGGGGGTCAGTGGAACAGTTAGGGGGCAGTGGGACAGGTGGGGGGCAGCAGAATAAGTGGGGTGCAGTGGGACAGGAGGGTGGATTGTCACTCACTGTGTGCTCACACACACCTTGGGAAGCACCAGTCCTCCCAGCGCTCACCTGTCCAGCAGCAGCTCCTCCAGATGGTGTCAGTGGAGAGGATCTGGTGCCACTGCCAGGAGGAGTAGCTGAACCTATGTCCCCTCTCTACCAAGATCTCAAGCTGTGGCTGCAACAAAGAGTGGGGGGCTACTTTACCCTGACCTCATCATGCTCTTTCTCCTCCTCCATGAGGCCCTTCGCTGGCACCTCCTGGCCTCACCCAATTCGCACAGCCCAACGCACACTGCAGTTCCTGACTAGGACCTGCCTGACAGCGGGCTCCGATCACACCCTGCACACACTTGGGATCCGCCCACTACTCCACCCTCCTTTGCAGCCGGTCCACTCTGACAGCAGCTGCCCAGGGCAACTGCCCTGCATTAAATCCAGCCCTGGTTGGGGCCCAGGGTCTGGGCCCCTTGGAAAGCCTGGGCCCCCTACTTGTGTATCAGCTGTCATCCCCCCTCCCCCATGGGGGCCCTGGGTGCTTACAGTGATCAGCTCTTATTTATTTATGTAAAACCTTTATCCCAAAAGGAAAAAAAAAATTTGCTGTAACTGATTGTAACACTCTAATACAGGTGTTACTAACCAGATCACCAGGTGGAAACAGAGGAAAAAAAGACTAAACAACTAATGCAGCCACCACATCTATTGATTAGTAAGCTGCAATGCGTTACATCTTTGGTTTCGGGCTTATTACTGCTTTAACTCTTGCAATAGTTTGTCTCAAGAAAATTTGGGCCTAGTCTTACAATTCAAAATTGTCCTGCTGCTGGCCTAATTTACACTGCTGTTTAATCCGCAGTCTACTCATTTTCTAATGCCCAGACTACCATGCTTTGTATTGACAGTAGTTTGCTTATTAGCCTAAAAAATGGTCAGAATTTAACAACAAGATTTGCCCCCCCCTCCAGTAGACTTCAGTGAGATTTGCCTCTAAGTTAGGGTTCCCCAAATTTTGAACAAGACACCAAACTGTTGCCCATCACTACTAGCAGCCAATCACAAACTGAGGAGCTGAGAGGCTCCTCCGGAATTCCCCCCAACCCCCCCCCCCCCCCAAGATCTAGAAGCAGCTAATGGATGAGAGGAGTGGCTGGTCTGTACTCTTAGAGAATCCTGGACAATCCCTAACAGGAAAATTGGCAAGGTGCCAGGACAGCCTTTAAGAGTAATTGAGCCTGCTCAGCAAGGGGGAGAGTTGGGAAGTTCAGGTAGAAGATGGAGAGGATGTGAAGCTGGAGAGCAGAAGCCTGGGAGGGGCCCAGATGGAGAGGGTCTCACCTCCAGGCAGAAATCTTGGAAAGAGGAAAGCTTGGAATTCACTGGCCCCCTGAGAGAGGACTACCTGTGTGGCAGGGAAGGAGTAGCCCAGCTAAAAGGCTTGGTAGCAGTCACCAACCCACCAGCAACACAGGAGAAGGATTGAGTAGACCTGCACCCCCTGGGTCATGTAGGGGAAGGAGCATTGTGGTGGGAAACAAGATTAGCAACTACCCCGGACTGTCTTACATTTACGTGGCAGGCACTGGATCCCCTGCTCAGGGATTTCCCCCAGAACAGCTGGATTAGGAGAGTCTGAGGTGGTACTACAGGAGATGCTGGCTAGCTCTTCAAGAAGAGGATTTTGCTGTAAAAGCTTGTATATAGTTCCAGGAAATTGTCCTCAGTTTCACAGTTCCATTGGGCATCCTGTACACCCCTAACGCTATCCCAGTTCAAATTCCCTAATTAAACTTCAAAACAAAGCTCAAGGACTGGTTACTGTCTCCTGGATGCAAGTTATTGGGAAAATGTGTGTTGCCTGGCTGTGCAGGTTTATAGGGGGACCCAAATCTCTAGCGACTTCTAAGGGAGTAGTGCTACATCTGCATATACCTACATTGTATATCTACATAATCCAGGGTTCACATTATCACTGTGCATCTGTCATTTGAGATCAGTGATGGTCAGTAAATGAAGTTAAATCCAAACACATAAACAATGTTCTTTTTATGAATATGCTTTCAATTTTCTGACCATATATTGACCAGTCACAAGGGGTAGCGCTGGGCAACCAGGGCAAATGTGCTGGGGCAATAATGAACTGGAAGGCATAACAAATATTTTTGCTAAGAGGAGTGATTTGGGGGGGATGAAGATTTGTATTGGGAGGACAGCTTTTCAGGGGGAGAATAAAACTATGTGCTAGGAGGAGAATTTTTTAGGGGGATGAAGATTTGCACTGGGAAGATATTGGGGGTACAAAGACTTGTGCCGGAAAAATAGTTTTTTTTGGGGGGGAGGGGAGGGAAAATTCAGGAAAATATGAGTTGAAGCTAGTTACAAATTCCCAGACAAAATAGGCAGGGAAATTTGTAACGGTCACATATCTCTGCTATAGATTTGAGAGTGTGACATGGCCCTAGTATTAGTACGAACATTAACTCTTCTTGTGACCGTAACAATAATTAGAGATGTGTTTGATGTTTGAGTTGAACATAAGTTGGACTTGAACATCGGGTGTTCGTGTGTTGTGCGAACACATGAACATTTAGGGCCCCACAATGCACTGAGCTCTAACGGTGCATTGTGATTGGAGAAAGCAAAGCACCTGATAACAGGTCAGGTGCAATACTTTGGCCAATCACAGCACAATTGGGCAGAGCTAGCAGTGGCATCACCACTAGCTCCGCCGAATTGTTTACCTCTGATTGGCAAATGTCAGATTCGCGCGAGTGCTCAGCAGGTACGGACAGGTCTACGGGCATCTGTTTATAATGTAGTTGAATCGGTGGTGGCATGGCAATGCTGGACGCTGTGATTGGCGATGGACTACATCGATGGAACCACTCTTTTGTCTTTTTTTTTCAATAAAGGATTTGTCAAAGACTGTCTACTGTCATTTTTTACACTACACTTTTTTTTTTCTTGTGAATGAGTAGCGGTACTATGTACGACTTATTCACATGGGGGGGTTGGGATCTGGGGGAACCCTTGTTAAAGGGAGCCTCCAGATTCCGATAAGTCACCCCCCCCCCCCCCACAGACCCCCACTACAACAGGCCAGGGTTGTGGAGAAGAGGCCCTTGTCCCCATCAACATGGGGACAAGGTGCTTTGGGGCCCCCCCGTCCCAAAGCAAACCCCCATGTTGAGGGCATATGGCCTGGAATGGTTCATGGGAGGGGGCGCTGGTTCGTCCTGGCACTGGTGCAATTCTTCCCACTGCCTCTCTACATTGAACTGAACTGTGTTTCCCCTAAGTGGTGCTTTCCCACAGCATGTTTGTAGTTTGTTTACCTCCCCACACTTGGTGGCAGTCGGCAGGATATGTCCCTTGCAATGGGTGCAGAAGGAGGACTGGGCTCCAACATGGCCCCTCTAGGATCGACCTTAGCTCTGTTACCCAAGTTTAATGGCTTTAACATCACCTTGGCAGAATGAGAGGAGAGGCTAAAGAGTGCTGTGCCTTAACCGGGTTTGGGCCCAGCTGATGGTAGAACTGGCTAATAATACTTTAGAACAGGATTATTGAATTAAAATTCAAGGAGGTTCGGTCACTAAAATTTTCTTTGGGCTGAGGTCCAAATAGGGTGTGCCCACCAGTGTGCCCCCTGACATTAGGTGTCGCTATCAGAGTGCAACTTTACATCATGTATTCCCATCACATCAGGTGTGCCCATCAGAGTGCTCCATTACATCAGTTGTCCCCATCAGAGTGCCCCTTTACATTAGGTGTCCCCATCACAGTGCCACCTTACATCAGAGTGCCCCTTACACATTTAAAGTACCCCTTTTCCATCATATTTCCCCATAAGAGTGTCCCCTTACATCATATTCCCCATTAGAGCGCCCCTTTCTATCACATGTGTCAATCAGACTGCCCCTTAACATAAGAGATGCCCATCAGAGTACCCCTTAACATAAAATTGGCCCTTCAGAGTGCCTCTTAACATAAAATATGCCCGTCAGAGAGCCCCTTGCCAAAAAATGGGCCTTTCAGAGTGGCCTTTAACATAAAATGTGCCCATCAGAGTGCCCCTTACCATAAAATGGTCTCATTAGAATGCCCCTTAACATAAAATGTGCGCATCAGAGTGCCTCTTAACATAAAATGGGCCTATAAGATTTCCCTTTAACATTCAATATGCCCATCAGAGTGCCCCTGTAAGACCACACCGTACCTTGAGGGCAGACAGGAGCTTGCCGGGATCCTTGCTAAAGGATCAGCTACGCGCTTGTGTTCAGGCAGGGAGTGGGAGCCAGAGAGACAGAGAGCTGCAAGGGGTGGGGCGCACACGTGATCTCATCTGTTGCCGTGAGCGGCAGATCTGTCATTCCATTCTGGCGGTCCAAAAGGGAGCGCTGCTTGGGCCATTCTTGGACCACGGTCCGCCATTTAGTGATCGCTGCTTTAGAGGATGAATGCCACTAAAACAGTGATGGAGCTACCTGAGGAGGAGTGGGTTGAGATAGAGTAGATTGTGTCACACCTGGATGGCCTCTTTGGGGAAAAGATAACGCTGCCAATGAAGATTCTTCCTCAGGAAACAGAAGGAGGATGTAAACCTCACCCATTATATGGTAGGTATGCAGAACCTATGGAGGCACCTGGAAAAATGGGAAATGCGCAGATGTGCTGACATTACTGACTCTGACCACATGAGGAACCAGTTCAGAATGGCCATGAAGCCCAGCCCTGTCCAGAGAGCCCTGTAAGAAAGGGTTAAATCGCAACCTACCACCACGACGATGCGGTGGTGGACATAGTTGCGTGGGAGCAAAAAGAAACAGAGGCAACTGTTGCAGTGACCAAAAAGTATGGTCCTTTGTACTTTCCAGAGGAAGACCTAGCACCTTCACCACTATCAGCCCTGCAAGCTGCACTGGGGGAGTTGGCTCAAGAAGTGGCCAATTTATAGCATGAAATGGCCTCCCCCAAATAGGACTCTCCCCAACCCCAGAGGGGCAAGAACCCGGTACGCAGGGATCCCCAGGAGGACCAGAAACACTGGTCCTTGGGCTGCCCCTGTAGTCCTGGTGTGAAAGAAGGATGGTAACCTGCGCTTCTGTGTGGACTATTGCAAACTCAATGCCTGCACCCACTGGAATGCCTACCCACTACCTCAGGTAGAAGAGTCTTTGATGACTGACAAGTAGGGACAGGCTATGAATTCACAATCCTCAAGGCAGCCTTCCCCTTTGGGACTGCCCAGGCCACACTCTACCACACTGTTGGAGCATCTCTTCCCGCTGCATCTCTGCATTTTAACTGAACTGTGAGTGTTTCCCCTAAGTGGTGCTTTCCAGCATGGGTGTTTGTAGTTTGGCATCCTCTTCGATACAAGTTTCACGTTTTACTGCAATTGGACTGTATAGACTGTGCACTTTGCAAAGAGCAATTGTACTCTGCAAGTGCAGATGCTCCAGATCATAGTAAATGAGGTAAAGCTTCCCTCTGCCAAGAATACCCAATCACATGCAAGGGAAATTTAAAAAAACAGCATTTGTGCTTGCATATGATTGGATGACGGACGTCAGCAGAGCTTCTGCTCATTTACAAAGCTATGGAGCAACTGCACTTGCAGAGTGCAATTGCACTTTGCAAAGTGCACAGTCTAATTGCCTTTAGTAAATCAACCCCTGTGTCTTTACTGCCACTGCACCACTCTGCACCTCCTCACATATAGGTTATTGAAATGTAGCCGTATATATGTATTCTTGTGGATTTGTATTTGGTTAGGAAAACATTTTTTGGCGGAAGAGACTTTGCATGTCTCTTCTGCCAAGAATGTATTCATAGTTACATAGTTAGTCTGGCTGAAAAAAGACAAAAGTCCATCCAGTTCTACCAAAACAAAAGTTATAACCCTATACCCACAGTTGATCCAGGGGAAGGCAAAAAAACCCAGCAAAGCATGATCCAATTTGCTCCTGCATTGAAAAAAATACTTCCTGATCCTCCGAGAGGCAATTGGATATTCCCTGGATCAACTTTACCTATAAATGTTAGTATACAGTTATATGTGATATGGGGAAACAGCTCTCATTGTTTGAATACTGCTTGTGTGGAGTAAATTAAATGTTTTGACTGACATTCTGTAGTTTAGCCACAAGATGTCACTGTTTTTCTAACACAGCCTCAGACTGCATAGATATTTCTATATTCATGAAGAGGTGGCGTTTACACAGAGAGAGAGAGAGAGAGAGAGAGCAGCCATGTTTTTGGTGAATAAGGGGCCCTGTGAGCTGAGAATCTGATGACATCCAGGTGTGAAAGCATCCCTCTGTAACCAGAGCTGCAGCTAAGTGAAGCTGATGAGATGGCTGCCAGGAATACTGATGAGATTGCTGCCAGGAATGCTGATGAGAGCAGGGGAACTAAGCAACATATACGGCGAGACCGCATGCTTGTTGGAGAGACATTTGTTCTGTTCAGAGTCACCAGCGGATGGAAAGCAGACCCGGGTCGGTAAGATCGTGCACGCACCTTATTTCAGTGATGGCGCCTTGAGACTGAGTCCAGGCCTATAGTTAGTTAGTTAGGGTCTCTGTTTGTGTCAGGCCACAAGTGTTGTTACTGATCATTGGAAGGACTCCACAACTTAAAGTGACATTTCACATTGGAGAGCTGATAAAATCCTACAAACTCAAGCCAGACTGGCGTTTTGCTCAGAAGGAATACTCAGGCACGTGCTACAGGACCAGTTATGGGAGAGGGAATACTGTAGATTTGTGTAAGATTGTAAGCTGTTGTGCTGGACTGCAGGCTAGCCCATACCGTACACCCATACACTGATTCCTGCTCTTTTAGGGTAATAACAGGTAAGGTGTGGCAGCTTAGTTGTGCCCGCCAGTAGGTAAATGACTTCACTTTCTACCTTCATCCATCAGAAGGCGCCGTGCTGTGCAGTACAAGGGTCTCAGCCTTTGGGCTGGGTGTATGTAAATTTATTGTATGTTTCCAGCATTTGTGGTTGTGTTTATTTGCCACATCTAAGTAAAATTCTGTTGTGGCAAAAGCTGGTGTTGAGGTTGCTTTCCTCGTTCGTGACTTCACTGTATCCTGGGGAGCCCACCCTGGTACACGGCTTACATATATTCTGTATATTCCTTCTAGCAATTTTGTTTTTTTATTTTCTGACTTTTGATTTAAGGTGACACAAAACAATATCCTTATCCTCAAAAAATAATCATAGTTACATACTGTAGTTACATAGTTAGTCTGGCTGAAAAAGAAAAAAGTCCATCCAGTTCAACCATTAAAAAAAAAAAGTCATAATCATATACCCACAGTTGAACCAGAGGAAGGCAAAAAAAACCCCAGCAAAGCATGATCCAATTTGCTCCTGCACGGGAAAAAACGCCTTCTTGATCCCCCGAGAGGAAATCGGATATTCCCTGGATCAACTTTACCTATAAATGTTAGTATCCAGTTATATTCTGTGTATCCAAGAAATAATCCAGGACTTTTTTAAAGCAATCCACTGAGCTGGCCAGAACCAACTCTTGAGGGAGTCTATTCCACATTTTCACAGCTCTCACTGTGAAGAAACCTTTCCGTGTTTGGAGATTAAATTTCTTTTCCTCCAGATGTAAAGAGTGCCCCCTTGTCCTCTGTGATGACCTCAGGGTGAATAACTCTACACCGAGTTCACTATATGAACCACTGATGTATTGATACATGTTCATCATATCCCCCCTCAATATACATTGACTGCTTAATGGCTGTCAAATCTATTTTGCATGAAATTGTTTCTTACTGTGTTTTTCTGCTTCCTTGTAATGACCTCTGTGAGCTCCTGAATCCTTTTTTTTCTGTTTTTTGGAATGATTTGTGGTCATGTGCACTGCTCTATGCACACTACAAAGCCCATAGTCAATAGTCTATATTCCATCTCGGGAGCAGAAGCAAGTAAGGGTGGCTACGTTCCTACATAGAGTGGAACCAAAGGGAAGAAACGTAGCCACCCTCTAACAGGAACTCAGATCACAGCAGCACAAATAAAGCACTTGAGAGATTTGGAGGAGGCAGAAAGCAATAGAGGGAACCTTTTTTGAGTTAATAATACATACTTGCATACAATTTTTTTTTTTAAACCATAATTTAGTGTAAAAAAAAAAACAAACAAGGGCGCACGCTCATCGTGCATGACCGTGGCAGTCCACGTATTTATTAATAAAAAGGATTATATACTCACAAACCAACGTGATAAAAAGCAGTAAGGTGGTCCACAAAAACAGTGACAATATGGCTGTGTCTAATGATGCGGATATTCTAACGCGTTTCGGGAGCTGTACCCCCTTCCTTGAGCTCTGAGGAAGGGGGTACAGCTCCCGAAATGCGTTAGCATATCCGCATCACTAGACACAGCCATATTGTGACTGTTTTTGTGGACCACCTTATTGCTTTTTATCACGTTGGTTTGTGAGTATATAATCCTTTTTATTAATAAATACGTGGATTACCACGGTAATGCACGATGAGAGTGCGCCCTTGTTTGTTTTTTTTTCCACTAGTGGCCAGATTACCCGATCTCAGAAGGGCAGCACCTCTTCGGTTGGCATTTTGACATATCTTTGGTTTGCATGAAGATTTGAGCGCTGGTTCTGTTTTGTTTATCTTTAGAATTTAGTGTCACTTTAATTTCAAATGTCATTTTTGTGTTTGATTGGAGTGTTCCTTTAACTCTCCGCTGTGTACCTCGATCGCTGTGTTTGTTGTCCCTGGCTGTCTGGCAGTTCTTTATTCCTGAAAAATACATTATGCTTTTCTCTTATCCTGTCACTAGCTGAATGACAGTCACTGGCGGTGTACACCATGGCATGTTTGCCTTTCTGTAATAAATGGGTCTGTAATTTTAACAGCTGGCAACATGCTTATCTAAAGACAATACAATCATTTATTATAGTGATTTTAAACAGACGTTTCCTGAGTGCTGTGTTAACGCTCCTCAGAATTGTTTGATTTGATTATTGTTCAATGTTGTCATACTAGCTAGTTGTGGTGAAATAATTATGATTCATTATTGCATATATACAGTCAGGGCTTTTTTTCAGCAGGAACGTGGGGGAAACGCAGTTCCAGCACCTCCAGCACTGAATGTATGTAATGTCAAAGGGTGCTTGGGTGTTCTAGAAGGTCTATTGATGGTAGATACTGAGAGATCTATTGTCACTGGAGGGGATCCTTTGTTTGCATGGGGGTATATTGTTGCTGGTGGTGGGATATATTGTTGATGGGGGGTCTTATGTTGATGGGGTCAATTGTTGCTGAGAAGGATCTACTGTTGAGGGAGAGGTCTTCTGTTGCTGGCTGCTGGAGGGACTGTTAATGCTGGCTGCTGGGAGGTCTGTTGTTGCTGCAGGGGGTCTAATGTATTTGGGATGGTATTTTGTTGTGGGGGTCCATTGCTGTGGGAGAGGGCGTAGGGGACAGAGACAAGGGGTGAGTTAGAGGGGGGAGTTCCTGCATCTATTCTCTGAGAAAAAAAGCCCTCTGTACAGTACCGATGTGTAAAGCTGGCCAAATGCATTACGATCAGAATATACAATCTCAGTTTTACGGAATATCCAATTGCCTCTCGGGGGATCAGGAAGGAATTTTTTTCCCAGCAGGAGCAAATTGAGTCATGCTTTGCTGTTTTTTTTTGCCTTCCTCTGGATCAACTGTGGGTATAGGATTATAACTTTTTTTTTTTATGGTTGAACTGGATGGACTTTTGTCTTTTTTCAGCCAGACTAACAATGTATGTAAAGAAATCTCATGGTTTGTAGGGTCATATACAATCCAGTGCAATCACTAAAATGTGATTGTTCATAAAGAAAAATTCCAGATATGGATATTTTTACATAATTACATTGGTCCTGATTGGCCCAAACTATGGGGAAGATTTAATGAAACTGGAGCACTCAGAATCTTGTGCAGCTGTGCATGGGAGCCAATCAGCTTCTAACTTCAGCTTGTTCAGCTAAGCTTTTACAATAAACCCTGGAAGCTGATTGGTTTCTATGCAGAGCTGACCCAGATTTTGCACTATGCAGCTTTAGTAAATATCCCCAGTATGTATATACCATACCTGTGGGATCCTTCTAGAAGCTGATAATTACTACAGTAGACATCGAAACTCCACTGATCTCAACTAGCTTCCAGGTCCTGTGCCGAATGGCTGTCCTGATGCATTCTGAACATAGGAAGTTGGATGCTGGGCTCTGGCACCATTTAAGGAACCCGTTCCATTTTCTCAATAAATGCTAAGTATTTTCTGATTGGACAAGATAAAGAGGCAAGGTGGTGATGTCATGATCTCCACCTCATCCAATCACAGAATGTTTTGCCTTCACTGAGAGAATGGAAAGTATTTTCTGAATGATGCCCATTCTAAGAAGGCAACCTCCTGTGTTCAGTAAGCAGCAGAGCAACCACTCTGCTCAGGACCATAAAGTAAGTGGCAATCACTGTACTAGGCAGCTTCCATGGGGATCCACAGATAAGGCACATATATGCTTACATTAGGCCAAGGAGCACCAATGCAATTATTTAAAAATTGCCACACCTGGATATCTTCTTTAGGCTCCATGCACACTGGGATTAAAAAAAACGCCAGTTCCCTTGGCAGAAAAAGATGCCGATATAGAACGTTTTTCTACACAGTTTAGGTGAATTTAGCATTTTTTTTGCCAGAAAGCTCCAATCAAATACACAAACCAGAAGGATTTTTTCTTGCCTCTAAACGTTGAGGCTAAAATATGCCTCTAATCATCCCAATGTGAGCGGACATATAGGCTAACACTGAGCTGTTTCTACAGGCAAAACACAAAACTCCCGTAGAAGCAGCGATTTTTAAGCTAGTGTGCATGGAGCCTTAAAGAGGAACTTCACTCCCTCCCCACCCCCCATTATTTCCACACCTCGTACCACTATAGGCAAACTGTGCACGAAAATCATACTTACACTCCCAGCGGCGATCAAGGGAACCATTGCTCTGCCGCAGCACCACCAGTCCCATGCTATCATCTTCTTCTGACATCGTCAGAAGGGCCAGTTGTCTTTGCCGAGTTCTTGCAGCCAACTCTGTGATGTTACTCTTGCACCGCAATTCATCATCGAGAGGACGGCAGATAAAACCTTTCCCTTGATGATATTACACAGCTCTAAACACCATATTCAAAATAGTGACAGTCCACCATAGTCACATGAATGTCCACATCAAGATATGTTCATGGTAATGGATGTGCTTCACATAATAGTAGAAGAAGAGAAAGACCCACTTATCCAATAGGACTGAAGAGAGAGTAACACTCTAGGTTACTTCTGGTGACTACAGGTGAGTGAGCCCTCACCGGAACTGTTGGGCTCTCAATTTACTGAAAAGCCAAAAGCGTATAAAGGGATCAATCCCACGACATATTCATGCTGTATGGTGGTACTCCACTCCTATGGCTCCACTGTATCTTCACTCTCCATCAGTAGCGGTATATAGAATACATAAAAGCCAATAGTGCAGTATGTTTCAAAAGAAATTACTTTATTAAAAAAGTATTGCACTTACAATAGGTAGATATGGAAACATCACAGAGCTGCAGCAATCCCAATCAGGGGTGGACTGACCATTTGGAAACTCGGGCACTGCCCGACGGCCCAGGGTCAGTAGGCGGCCCCATGAGATGCCCCTGGTACCTTTTTCATAGGCTTTTTTGAGTTTGGGCAAGGACACAGGGGCCCCATGATCCCCTATTGCCCGGGGGCCCCATGAGTTGTCAGTCCACCCCTGATCCCAATGCATAGCAAATTCCGTCCGACGGCCGCTCAGCTCAGGCTCCTCCCAACGCATTTCATCAGAGGACTTACGTCGTCAGGGGTGTGTCAGTCCTATGCAATTTATTACTTTTTCCTGGAAATATCTTTTTCACAGACCATTGTTCATATTTCCTGGTTGCATGCCTAGGTAGGAGTTATATAGACAGCTGCACGCAGCCTCCTGAGATGAGTGAGGTGAGCATCCTAGGATGCTGCAGGAAGCTGCACCTAGAGCCTATCAGCAAGAAACAAGGAAGTCCAGACAGTGGTTCTTGAGAAAGGTAGTTTCCAAATATAAATACATCAATACAAATATCTAATTGTGTGAGAGGAAGGGGGCAGGAGAGGAAGGCAATATGAGATAATGTGGATGGGAAGGTCTGCTACAAAGGATGAATATGCCTTTCAAGTGAACCAGAAATAACATCAAACCCCTAAAAGTGCCTCTAGCACGGAAGCTTCACAGAAGCAGGAAGATCAGGGATGGAAACCTAGGGGTTATCTTATTCATATGGGAATTTGTGGTGGTATTTGATCAAGGTGTCTGGATTGTGGGCCGACAGCTTCTCCATGCCAAACGATTTCCACTGTTTCCTTGGCTGGTAACTTGTGATAGAATAGGAACATTCTACAGTAGTTTTTTTCATGATTATTTCTATTACCATTGTTTCTTTTGTTACCATTCATTTTTTCATGTTGCAGTGTTCCATTTTACTGTGTTTTTTACTATTATTGTCGGTATAAGCTCCAGCATTTATTATGAAATTTCACATTGATTATATTTTATTGATAAGATATACAGCCAATTGAGAGTAGCATTGAACCATATATATTTTATGTACTTTATACATATCCATGATTTTATCAGATTCATATATCTTATATTAGCTTTCACGTTTATACATGTGTTTATATACATTGTTTATAACTATATTCACTCACTGGCTACTTTATTAGGCACACTGTTCAATTGCTTGGTAATACAAATTGCTAATCAGCCAATCACATGGCAACAACTCAATGCACTTAGGCATCTAGACATGGTGAAGACAACTTGCCGATTTTCAAACCAAGGATCAGAATGAGGAAGAAAGGGGATTTAAGTGACTTTGAACATGGCACAGTTGTTGGTGCCAGATGGGCTGGTCTGAGTATTTAAAAAACTGGTAATCTACTGGAATTTTCACACACAACCATCTCTAGGTTTTACAGAGGTTGGTTTGAAAAAGAGAAAATATCCAGTGAGTGGCAGACTGGTTGCTGTGACATTCAGATGGTAGGGTCAGAATTTGGCATAAACAACATTAAAGCATGGATCCATCCTGCCTTGTATCAATGATTCAAGTTGGTGGTGTAACGGTGTAGGGGATATTTTTTTGGTATTAGCAACGTGTTTCTAATAAAGTGGCCAGTGAGTGTATATATATCAGGGGCAGACTGACCATTCAAGCACTTCGGCACTGCCCGAGGGCCCGGGGTCAGTAAGGGGCCCCATGAAATGCCCCTGGTACCTTTCATAGGCTTTTTTGGGTGTGCTTTGAGTGTGGGCAAGGACACAGGGGCCCCATGATTCCTTATTGCCCAGGGGCCCCATGAGTTGTCAGTCCGCCCTTGATATATATATATATATATATATATATATATATATATATATATTTCAATACCGGACACTTTCACCCCCTTCCTGCCCAGGCCAATTTTCAGCTTTCAGTGCTGTCACACTTTGAATGATATATATATAATTTACGTGGCCTACCACTTGGTGGCTGAGTTGCTGTTGTTCCCAGTTGCTTTCACTTTGTTATATTACCACTAACAGTTCACAGTGGATTTATTGCACAGATGGCAACCTATCACTGTACCACGCTTGAATTCACTGAGCTCCTGAGAGCGACCCAAATGTTTGTGGAAGCAGTCTGCATGCCTAGGTGCTTGATTTTATACACCTGTGGCCATGGAGGTGATTGGAACACACATATATACACATACATTTATTCTGGTATGAAGAGTTCCCTTCACTGGAACTAAGGGGCCAAGCCTGAGAAAAACATCCCCACACCATAATCCCCCCTCCACCAAACTTTACACTTGGCACAATGCAGTGAGGCAAGTACCATTCTCCTGGCAACCACCAAACCCAGACATATACATTGGACTACCAGGCAGAGAAGTGTGATTTGTCACTCCAGAAAACACGTCTCCACTGCTCTGGAGTCCAGTGGCGGTGTGCTTTACACCACTGCATCCAACGCTTTGCATTGCACTTGGTGATGTAAGGCTTGGATGCAGCTGCTCGGCCAAGGAAACCCATTCCATGAAGCTCTCTATGCACTGTTGTTGTGCTAATCTGAAGGCCACATGAAATTTGGAGGTCTTTAGCTATTGATTCTGCAGACAGTTGCCGCTTTCTGCGTACTGTGTGCTTCACCATACACTGACCCCGCTCTGTCATTTTACATGGCCTACCACTTCGTGGCTGAGTTGCTGTTGTTCCCAGTTGCTTCCACTTTGTTATAATACCACTAACAGCTGACCATGGGATATCTAGTAACAAGGAAATGTCATGGATGGACTTATTGCACAGGTGGCAACCTATCACAGTACCACGCTTGAATTCACTGAGCTCCTGAGAGCAACCCATTCTTTCACAAATGTTTGTAGAAGCAGTCTGCATGCCTAGGTGCTTGATTTTATACACCTGTGGCCATGGAGGTGATTGGAACACACACATATATAGAGACAGTTTGTCAGACGACCCCCAAACACTGAATTCAAGCCACAGTACACTGTGAAGACAGTGAAGCATGGTTGCGCAAGCATCATGATATGAGGATGTTCTCATACTTCGGTATTGGGCCTATTTATCGCATACCAGGGATCATGGACCAGTTTGAATACATCAGAATACTTGAAGAGGTCATGCTGCCTTATGCTGAAGAGGAAATGCCCATGAAATGGGTGTTCCAACAAGACAACGACCCCAAACACACCAGTAAACGTGCAACATCTTGGTTCCAGACCAACAAGATTGACGTTATGGAGTGGCCAGCCCAATCCCCGGATCTAAATCAAATAGAAAACTTGTGGGGTGACATCACAAATGCAGTTTCTGAGGCAAAACCAAGAAATAGATAAGAACTGTGGAATGTAGTCCAATCATCCTGGGCTGGAATACCTGTTCACAGGGGCCAGAAGTTGGGTGACTCCATGCAACACAGATGTACAGCAGTTCTCAGAAACAGTGCTTATACAACTAAAAATTAAGTGTTTCAAAGGAAAGCAAAATCTTCAAACATTTTTCAGTTTATATAGTGAATGTTTGAGTTTGTAAAGAAGAATACAAACACTGCTATTTTTTTGAACAGTCTAATATTCACTTTTCTTCAATTATTTTAGAGGAACAACACAAATTTGATCTATTTTTCTTCATGTTTTGATTTGGAATAGAATGTGTAGTGTTCCCAATGCATTTGTGTGTATGGAAATAAAAGCTATTAGAAGGATTTTGAGCTTTATTCACTTTTTTCAACACACTGCTATTATTTTGAACACAACTGTGTGTGTATATATATATATATATATATATATATATCTCAATGTGAAACACGTTGGTTCTATCCCTTACATTAATTCATACTGGAATAAATGTATACCTAGCCAGTTAACTCTGTATGTGATGCTTTAATCCCAGATACTATCACTAAAGCTGACACTTGCATGTGCAATGACACCTTATCTTTTCTTTCCTGAGCTGGAAAATCACAGCCAGTTCCTATATCTTCCACCTCACTACTAGCCTATCACGCTGATAGGTGGGCTCATTAGTCAAAACAGGTAATCAGCGGCTTAGCAGAGAATAAATGCAAAATGCGAGCATCTGGAGTTGTCCGCTATACAAGGTAAGTGGTACTTTTACCCTTTTATATGGTTTCCTTTAAAGTCCAACCCTGGAAATCTTTCAAATATCCCTTGCAGTGGGTCTGTGCTCGGATAATAACTGTTCTCCTCTCCCCTAGATTAAACACACAGGTAACCCTTGCCATGCGGGCACAACCCTACTGCAAGGCATCATTTCAGAGGCTAAGTTCACCTTTCAGAGCTGAAGGAAGTGTCAATGGACTACTGCACTGTTCACCACACTTCCATTGAGAATTCTCTGTGAATGAATGTCATGGCTGTGCGGGTGGAGCTGACAGCTGCTATTTGCAGAGGATCTCTGCTGTCACAGCTGTTATGGCTGATATGGGGGTAGGGGTTGCTTAGTAATATGTAATATGTTGATAAAGGTGGAGTTAGCCTTTTAGGTTTGGAGTTGGGCTTTAACCACTTGCCCTCTTGAGGATTTACCCCCCTTCCTGACCAGGCCTTTTTTTGCTATTCAGCGCTGCACTATTTCAACTGGTAATTGTGCGGTCATGCAATGCTGTACCCAAACGAAATGTACTTCCTTTTCTTCACACAAATAGAGCTTTCTTTCAGTGGTATTTGATCACCTGTGCTCTTTTTATTTTTTGCTCTAAAAACAAAAAAATAGACCGAAAATGTTGATATAAAAACAATATTTTTTACTTTCGGCTATAAAAAATATATAGTAAACTCAAAGTTAGTCATAAATTTAGGCCAAAATGTATTCTGCTACATGATTTTGGTAAAATAAAACCTAATAAGTGTATATTGATTGCTTTGTGTGAAAGTTATAGCGTCTACAAACTATAGTATAGATCAGGGGTGGGCAAACTTTTTGACTTGAGGGCCGCAATGGGTTCATATATTGGACCCGGGGGCCGGACCAAGTGTAGATGAATGATGTGTATGTGTCATCCATAGTAAGTATAGTAATATTCCCCCATAGTAAGCATAGTAATTAATCCCCCATATAGTAATTCATCCCCCATAGTAATTCATCCTCCATAGTAATTCATCCCCCATATAGTAATTCATCCCCCATAGTAATTCATCCCCCATAGTAATTCATCCCCCATATAGTAATTCATCCCCCATAGTAATTCATCCCCCATAGTAATTCATCCCCCATATAGTAATTCATCCCCCATAGTAATTCATCCCCCATAGTAATTCATCCCCCATAGTAATTCATCCCCCATATAGTAATTCATCCCCCCTATAGTAATTCATTCCCCATATTAAGTCCCCAAGTCCCCCCTGTGTCAATTCACTTACCTTTGCTCCGCGCGTTCCTCTCGCCGTGTTCCCGCGCCGTTCCGGTGTAGCATGAAAATCTGTCTCCTATGAGGATCTGTCCCCCTCGACGTATCTGCGCATGTGCCAGTTTCAGGCATTAGCAGCCGATCGGCGATCTCCGGCACATGCGCAGATGCGTCTTCAGGGCGGACTGTGAGTGGAGCTTAGCGGGAGCCTAGCTCCACGGGCCGGATTAAAAGGTCCGCTGGGCCGTATACGGCCCGCGGGCCGTAGTTTGCCCATTGCTGGTATAGATACTGCAATTTATACCATTTTTTTGCTATACAGTGCTGCACTTGTTTAACTGACAATTGCGCAGTCATGCAATATGGTACGTAAATGAAATTTATGCCCTTTTTTTCACACAAATAGGGCTTTCTTTTGGTGGTATTTGATTGCCTGTGCGCTTTTTATTTTTTGCGCTATAAACAAGAAAAGAATGAACATTTTGAAAAAAAAAATATTTTCTCATTTCTGTCATAAAAATATCCAAAAAAACTAAAATTTTGTCATAAATTTAGGCCAAAATGTATTCTGCTACATATTTTTGGTAAAAAAATCCCAATAAGCGTATATTGATTGCTTTGTGTGAAAGTTATAGCGTCTACAAACTATGGTATAGACAATAGAATTTACACGGCTTTTACTCTCTGACTGCCCATCAAATTTCTTGAGGTGCTAAAATACCAGGACAGTACAAACACCCCCAAATGACCCCTTTACGGAAAGTAGACACCCTAAGCTATCTGCTGAGAGGCATATTGAGTCCATGGAAGATTTAATTTTTTTTCCACAGGTTTTTGGAAAATGTCAAAAACATTGTTTGTTTTTTTACACAAAGTTGTCATTTAGATTATATATTTCTCACACAAGCCATGGGTATATGTGGAGTTACACCCCAAAATACATTCTGCTTATTCTACTAAGTATGGGGATACCACATGTGTGAGACTTTTTGGGAGCCTAGCCACATACAGGAGCCTGAAATCCAATGACCACTTTGAAAGCCTGAAGGTGCGTAACTTCCGCATTTCACTTCCTCACTACCTATCACAGTTTCAAAGACCCTGACATGCCAGGATAGCACCAGACCCCCCCCCCCCCACCACAAATGACCCCTTTTTGGAAAGTAGACACTCCAAGGAATTTAAAAAGAACCATGATGAGTATTTTGCAGATCTATTTTTTTCACAGAAGGTTTTGACGTATAAAAAATGAAAAGAAAAAATATGTTTTTGTTTTCTTTCTTCATTTTCCAAAAACTTGTGGCAACAAACGAGATCTGCAAAATACTCACCATGCTTCTTATCAAATTCCTTGGGGCGTCTACTTTTCAAAAAAGGGGTCATTTGGGGGGGGTTTGGTGCTATCCTGGCATTTCAGGGCCTCCGAAACTGTGATAGGTAGTCAGGAAGTGTAATGAGGAAATAAAGTCCTTTAAAAGCCTGAAGGTGCTTATTGGATTTTGGGGTCCTGTACTTGGCTAGACTGCCAAAACGTCTCTCACATGTGTTACCCCCATACTCGGGCGAAGTAGCAGAATGTATTTTGGGGAGTAATTCCACATATATCAATGGCATGTGTGAGCAATAAATCATTTAAGTGACAATTTTGTGTAAAAAAATATATATATTTTTTTTGTCATTTTCCAAAAACTTGTGGTAAAAAACATTTTTTTTCTATTGACTCAACATGCCTCTCATCAAATAGTTTGGGGTGCCTACTTTCCAAAAAGGGGTCGTTTGGGGGGGTGAGGGCATTTTATGCCCAGCATTAGAAGTTTATGCCACACATCACTCACTCTTCTAACCACCTGAAGACCAGGCCTTTTCTGACACTTTGTTCACATGAAAAAAAATCTGTATTTTTTGCTAGAAAATTACTTTGAACCCCAGACATTATATATTTTTTTAAAGCAGACACCCCAGTGAATAAAACAGTGGGTGCTGCAATTTTTATGTCACATAGTACTCGTGCAGTGATTTTTCAAACGCAAATTTTTTGAAAAAAATACACTTTTTTTTACTTTTAATGCACAAAAACACGATATATTGGCCAATTATTTGGTAAATTATAAATGATGATGGTATGTCGAGTAAATAGATACCAAACATGACATGCTTTAAAACTGCGCATGCCCCGTGCAATGGCAACAAACTGCATAGATTTTTAATATCTGTAGGCAACATTTTAAAAGCCTTTACAAGCTACCATTTTAGATTTACAGAGGAGGTCTAGTGTTAGAATTACTGCCCTTGATCTGACATTTGCGGTGATACCTCATATGCACGGTGCAGCCGCTGTTTACATACTGGCACAGAGTCAACGCTCGTGCACGAAGGTGCACGCGCGGGGGTTGGGCGAGGGTGCTTTTTTTTTTTTTTTTTTTAGTTATTTTGATTTTTAAAATTATTTTTACACTGTCCCTTTAAGTTTTTTTTTTTAATCACTTTTAATGCTATCACAGGGAATGCAAATATCCTCTATAACTTAAATGGGCATTGTCATATATTCTTTTTTGAAAAATCTGGGGTCTATCAGACTCTGGATATCTTGTCTGCCCTTACATTATCTAATCTCACCAAGATCAGTGTGATAAGATGCTTTCCTAATTTACAAATGGCAATGTTTATATCCTGAGAAACTGAAGTGATGAAATGCTCATAGCTGCCGAGGGGCCATCTTCTCCCACTGCTTTTAAAAGCAATCCTGTGGCTAATTAGCCACTAGGATTGCTTTTAAATGAAGACCAATTACAGGCATCATCCTGGTATAACCACTCAAAGTCCAGTGATGTACCAGTACGTCGCTGGTCCATGTTGGGTGTATATGCTATTCTCTTTTTTTTATGCAGTCTGTGAGCTGAATGAAAAAAAGAGAAGAAATCTATGCCAGAAAAATGTGTGTGGTATGCCCACCATTAGAATATACCTCCCTGCATCTACCCACTTCTAATGGTGGGCACACATGAAATGTGCCAAAAAATATTATAAAATATATATGCCGAAGCATAGGGGCCACCCACCCACTGGCCACCCCAGGCCCCCATGCTTTAGCATATATGCTCTATTTTCTTAACTGCGGATGAACAATCTCATCCAACAGCACTGCACACACCTACTTTTGTATATTCTGAGAGCAAGACCCTGTTGCTGTCAGAATAAACAAGTCGGTGCTGCAGCTGAATGACATCCTCATTTCTCAAGCAGACTTTATCCCCCTTTCTAAGATGGGTATTTACAAGCTGTTGGGGGAACCCCCGATGATTAGGTCGCACAGTGCCATGTGTGCCAATTCCAAGATTGTACAAATGTCTAAATAGTGGCATAAGAAAAATAAAAATTGTCCATGTATAGGTGGTACCCCGTATGGAAAAAGGATGACACCAAGTCCCAAACTATATGGCAGCGCAGAAGCAGTTAGGGTTTACCTTTGCTTCGTGCATACTAAGCAAGGTAACAGATTCACTTTGTAGGAGGCACCACGAGTAGGTTGAATTTACCTTCCCTAAGCCTCACCACCAACCAGCATTCAGTTAAGGCAGAGGTGTCCAAACTTTTTTCAAAGAGGGCCAGATTGGATGAAGTGAACATGGTGGAGGGCCAAACATTTTTCCGAACATTCTTTGAACCATTACAATTAAATGCAAATAAATTATTTTATGCCAAGTTAATTGAAAACGACATACTTTCCATTTCATAACATTAAGATCAACTGACAGCTGAGTTTTCACAATGTATTGAAAATAAATTTAAAAAAAACTTACGTGCACTAATGTGAAGGGTGAAAAAGGTAGCTGGAGCTGAAGTCTCTGCTCGGCAGCTGGGAGGGGAAGAGAAACACACTTCACGCTGGAAGCCCGGCCCTGACGTCACCGCCCTCTGTTGCTCCCAGCACGGCGCAGTCACGCATGCGCACTGCTCTCAAGCAGAAGACTGTCTGCCACAGAAGGGAGGGCCGTGCGACAGCCGCATTTACACAGACCAGGGAGAACGCGCCGCAGTCAGGCATGCGCACTGCCCTCTGCTCTCAAGCAGAAGACTGTCTGCCATAGAAGGGAGGGCCGTGGGAGGGCCACATTACACAGAGCAGGGAGGGCTGTTGGAGGGCCGTATTAAACCGACCCCCGGGCCGTAAATGGCCCGCGGGCCGGACTTTGGACATGCCTGAGTTAAGGGAACTAACTGACAGGAGGAGAGAGGTAGAGCATTGGCTTTAAGGTGAGTGTTCTTGACCAAGCTATGCTGTTGCTTGCGCAGTAGCAGTGCAGGACCTGGATGTGCTGGCACTTCTCACTTTGTAGGAGGCACCACAAGGAATTGAACTTACCTTCTCATTACATTACATTACATTACATTGAGTTTATATAGCGCCAAAGGGTTTGCTCAGCGCTGTACAATAGAGGGGGGGACAATACATGAAACATTACAGCAACTACAAACAGCACACGAGGGGTTATAGGGCCCTACTCTTTCGAGCTTACAATCTAGGAGGGAGGGGGTAGTGGTACAGGAGGAAGTGGCTGTGGGGGATGGAGTGGTAGGAGGAATGAAGGAGAGCAGCAGTTAGGTGAGGGTGGGGTAGGCTTCCCTGAAGAGGTGGGTTTTCAGGGAGCGCCTGAAGGTGAGGAGGGAAGGTGACAGTCTGATGGGTTGGGGTAGTGAGTTCCAGAGGATGGGGGAGGACCTGGAGAAGTCTTGCAGACGTGCGTGTGAGGAGGAGACCAGGGAGCAAGATAGAAGGAGGTCCTGTGAAGAGCGAAGGGTACGGGTAGGGTGGTACTTGGGAATCAGGTTGGTGAGGTAGTTAGGGGCAGTGTTGTGAATGGCTTTGTAGGTCAGAGTGAGTAGTTTGAATTTGATGCGTTGGGCGATAGGGAGCCAGTGGAGGGAGAGGCAGAGGGGGGTGGCAGAGGTGGAGCGGGTGGTGAGGTGGATGAGTCTAGCCGCTGAGTTGAGGATGGTCTGAAGCGGGGAGAGCCTGCACTGGGGTAGGCCGGTGAGGAGGGAGTTGCAGTAGTCTCCAAGCTCTTCCACCAGACAGGCTAGGGAACATGCAGTGAATGCATGACAGGGAAGATGCTGACAAGAGGGGAGAGTTAGAGTGTTGTCCTTAGGGTGAAGGAATGTTCTTGACCAGGCCTTGCAGTTGCTTTTACAGTAGAGGTCAAGGACCTGCTTGTGCAGGTAACCAGACCTGAATTGGTTGCAGAGAATTACAAATTCTCTTGGTGTATGTACCACCCTCCTTGGTAGGTGCTAGGTTAGGTAAATTTAGTTTTTGGCTCCACAGGAATCAGATAAACTGTATGTGATTATTTTGGTCTGTTCTGTGTTTCACTGGCTGCAGTGTTGACTGCTTCCCCCTGTGTGTCTGAAAGAGTTCTGGAAGATAGTGGGCTGGGAGAACAAAATCAGCAGTTGAATATTTATGCAGCCCTGGCCAATCCCTGAGGAGAAGTGCCCGGATGGTGGCTGGGAGGGAGCATAAATAGCATGCGGCCTAGAACAGATGGATTCTTGTCCAAGAGGAGAAGATCCTAGCCCAGAGGGCTGCTGCCCTTCTGGGCAGGCCTGCCATGTGTCTGCTGCCCATTGAGGTCCCAGCTATGCTGGAGCTGACTGAGGGGCTTTCATCTGGGGATCTAATCCGGTACACAGGAGAAGTGTCTGGAAGATATTAGAAGGAGGCATCCAACTATCCAAGGACATTAGTGAGAACAAACAGGTGTGGGAGATCCCTGAGACTGTATGCTGCTACTATCCCTCTTGTGCTCAAGTTAGCATTGTTCAAAGGGGACATCATTCATGGTGTCCTGGTATAGTTCAGGCCAATATTTGTTGCTGCAAAAGACTGTACTCAGATCTTTAGGAGGAAAATTGGAGTCCTTAAGTTGCTGCTTAAAGTTACTGGCGTATCCCACATTTATCCTACACCTATCCAAGCTCAAGTTCTACAATGAAGCATACCCCTAGAATTGTTATTGAGTGACTGTAACAGTGTGCCTGGCTGCAGGCGCAACTACAGGGAAAGAGCCTAGGGACCTAAACAGCTGGTTCCTACAGGGGTGAGCGCTACATGTATAAACAGCTCCTTCTTACATACAGTATTTTAACGTATTTAGCATAGATACATGATATATATTAACACAGGTATGTTCTGCTCATGAGACCCTAACTTAGGTAAGTATTTTCTTTGACAAATTCAGAACTTTGTAGTTGTCCTTACAGTTTACCGGGCCAGGAAGGTCAATAATATTCTTACCGTTATAATTATAATAACTATATTGACAAAGAAAATGTATGTACTTCTCTTTCCCATTTTCCTAATGGAACTCTTTGCTTTCTTTCTGGCTGTTGACTTGTAATAAGACCTTCAGAGATTCATTAAGGTTTATGTGGACCTGAGAAAATGAAAGCTGAAACTTGTAATGAGCACAGAATGGATTTTTGTTAAGTGGACTGTCGGTTATAAGAATTTCCCCACATTAATAGTGCATGGTTACATAATTTCCCTTTGCTCGGCTATTGATTTTTTTTTTTTTACTTGTGGAAATTTCACTTCTGCAGTTTTTTAGGTGTGCTGAAAAAAAAGAGCACTAAAAAACATAAGCTGGCACCCCAGTAAAATGTTTAAAGGGACCCTGTTGCTAGCTAGACCATTTATTTCAACAACAACAAAAGATTACATGTGCATTTAAAGTACTTTTAGGCATGTTATTTACCTGTAAAATGTGCTCTTGTGTAGACATTCAAAAGTCCTAATATTGCTCCTGGATGCCACTACCTTGGATGTGATCTTAGCAGCCCCATCAGACACATAACTGTCATTCAAATTACACTCTATAGTCTTCCCCTTTGCTCCTACCCAGGCAGCTACATAAAGGGTTACAAACGGAGGTGAGGATCAGAAGAGCTGGGGCAGCATAGACACTGGTTAGATACTCCTGAAGAGGAGAGGGCTATGACCTGTAAGGAGGGAAGTGGAACTCTTTACTAGGGAAAGATAAGCCAGAAGCAAAAAAAAAAAAAATAGGCGAAGGGCTACATGACAAGGGGGACAGGGGATACAAGGCAGGACAGGGTAAAGATATAGTCGGTCAGAAAATGTGGTCACTTACAGGATTAGGAGTTGCGGAGAGTAGGTGGAGCTGCTGGGGGGGGGTATACGAGGAGGAGATGCAAGAGCGGCAAAACCCTTGGGAGCAGTAGACGGTTAGGAACCTTCCTGCCTCCCTTCATCATGGGCGATTTGGCTTCCCTTTTGGGACAGTTGAGGTCGGCCGCCACCTCCAGGGGCATAGACTGGCTGCACTGGCAGGTTTCCTCCCTGCTCGGAGGAGAGAATGCTATCTCGGGGGAGCTGCCTCTTCTGTGTGCTTAGAGGTCTTGGCCTCCAGAGCGTTTCAGCCCCTCTCCATCCCCCAGAGCTCAGCACCACAATGGAAGCTCCCTCGGGGACCCTCTGTTGCCGCAGCCCTCTCCAGTGGCTTCCAGTGTGTGGCCTGCAGGAGGACCCTCCTTCCCCTGTGCCCTGTGTCCCACCTAATCAACACTGGAGTCCAGAAAAATTGTGTAAATATAGTAAGCGCTCTCAGTAATTTAGCAGCTGAACATTCAAGGAAAACGCATAAAAAGTCCCAAAGTTAATATATATACAAAATGCAGTGCTATTAGTAAATCATGAATAATAATAATAAAACACAGTCCAATAAAAGGTGCTCCTTGATTCCCAGTGCAAGTGATAGGAATGCGCACTAACCAGAAAGTGTATAAGTAATACGCATGTGAATATATATCCTGAGGATTCCCCTCTCCTTTCTGGTCTGGTCATGGAAATAGCTGGGAAAGATGAAGATCAAGCGCCCTCATGTGGTGAAGGAGTGGTCCAGCAGGTCAAAGAAGAATCAATCAAGATAAAATTCCCCCTCAGGAGCTGACACAGGGATCACTCGGGGCTGTGAAAGTTGAAGAAGCTCCTGCCCCCCGGAAGAAACCCAATACCCAACCAAACAGGGAGGGCGGGAGGGAAGCTCTGGTCCTTGCTCACGTCCAGCTCCACTGACTTTATTACTTATACGCTTTCTGGTTAGTGCGCATTCCTATCACCAACACTGGAGTCCAGACCTCGCAGCTGCCCCTGCCAGTGATGCTCCGGTCGGCGGGGCAGTTCAGTGTGGGAATTTTCTATCGGTGGTGCCAGCCAGTCGGGAAGAGTGGCTGGAGGTCTTCTTCCACGCATGCATGGACACTTGGCAGTCCCAAAAGTCCTTTCTCCCAGTCAGGCACCACGGTCCCGGATGGCAGGAGCCCCGGGGAAGCGGCCCAGGTGTTCTGGAGGGGGTTTGCGGTCCTCCCACAGGTGCAGTGTGGGCAGGTGACCTTAACCCATGGGGCCCCCCGGCGAACCCCGGGACTGCCGGCTGGAAGATCCTGATGCGAGGTTCGAGGGGGAGCTGTCCAGCTCTGATGATAGGGAGGCGCCCAGCGGTCCTGCTACGGTGGAGTCAGGAGCTTCAGCTGCAGGCCTTCTGCCTGGCCAGCCTGGTGAGTGTCCTGCTTTACTTTCTTTTGGGGGCGGGGAAGAATGCGGCTGCTAGTCTCAGGGATCCTTGTCCTGGAGTTCCGGTGACCCATGTTTCTCACACAGCAGAACCTGAGTCCACTGCGTCTGGGGTGGCCCTGGGTTTGCGTGAATTTCTTGCGGGCTTTCTTACGCAGGTTCTGCATTTCGACATTCGTTCACCTGCTGGCTCTCCCCCTGTGGTTGTCTGGGTGCCGGGAGCCCTGACCGTCACAGCCATTGGGGTTTCCGCGGGGCCTGGTCTTGTCGGGGACTCATCTACTAGTCCGAGATGGGAGGCGGTGTCTGGGGTTTCTTTGCCGGCGACTGGGGACTCAGCGGGGACCCCTAGGTCTACCGATTCCATTTGCTTAGCAAAATGTGCAGTGTACATGTGCTTCAAGGGCCCCCTTAGAGCGCATCCTAAGCCAGATTTACGGGAAAAAATTTGGAGAGGGGAGTACACTGAGATCTTCACGTTGCTCCCCTTAGAGTAGTCTAACTTGGATAGGCTGAATCCAGAAGAAGCAAGGAAGGAAGATGTTGTTTCCGGTTGATACCTCGCACCTTTAGTCATTGGTTACAGGCCTTCACTATTTTTGCCAGCGTGATCAGGGATAAGTATCCGTAGCACTGTTGGGCTCTTTTTTGCTATTTAGACGCCATCAGTGAGGCTCACAGGGTGTACGGCGGTGTCGCATGGTTGCGTTACGAAGAGCAGTTCCGTTCATTCATCTTTGCATTGGGATCAAAAGGACATTAGCCTGTGGATGAAGCTGATGACTTTGGCGTGGGCGTCCTCATCCTTTTTTCTGACTGGAGCCCCCAGTCCAAGTACCCCTGGGCAGTCAACCACTAAGCGTCGGGGGGTTTTGCTGGCAATTTAATGAAGGTACATGCCTCTTTGGTGCCGCCTGTCAATTCCGACATGACTGCTCCAGTTGTGGTGGCACCCATGCCTTTGTATGCTGCTTTAAACTGGGCAAGGGCCGTCCCGGAGACACTTCAGGTAAGAGGGACAATGCCGGTGAGGATGGAAAGGATGCTGCCTTTCCTAAATAGGTATCCGGATCGGTCTGCTGCCTGGTTGCTGGCATCTGATTTTTCGGTTGGTTTTGTTATTCCTTGTTCTCTTGCTCGTATTCCCCCTATGGCGGACAATCTCTGTTTGACTCATCCGGTTACATCTGGATGTGGTTTCAAACAAACTTGCCAGGGAGGTTGCATTGGACTGCGTGACCGGCCCGTTCTCTTACCCTCTGCTGGATGATTTGGTGGTCTCTCCGTTGGGTCTCGATTGATCCTGAGGCTTGCGCGGTGTCTTATACCTCGTTTGATGCTGCCCTCTTTTGGGTGCGGAGTTATGGCGGGGTTCTCTCATGGCTAAAACAGACATCGAGGCAGCCTTTTGGTTGCTTCCCATGCATTCTCTGAGTTTTCACCTCCTGGGTTGCCGGTGGTTGGACTCCTTTTTATGTCGACCTTTGCCTCCCCATGAGCTGTTCTATCTCCTGTTCTTTTTTTGACGCTTTCAGTTCGTTTGTTGAGTGGGTGGTCCGTGAGGTGTCTGGGGTCAATTCTGTTCTCCATTACTTGGATGACTTTCTGTGTATTGTCCTCTCCCTCGTCCAACTTGTGTGGCATCTTACTGGCAACGATTCAACATGTTGTGGACCGCTTTGGCATTCCCTTGGCTGCGGATAAAACGGAAGGACCGATGGCGGTGATTCATTTTTTGTGGATTGTGATTGACTCCCTTGCCATGGAATGCTACTTGCCTGGCGACAAGCTGCTTGTCCTCAAAGCGGAGATTTGCTTGGTGGTCGGTAAGCGCATGATCCAACTGCTGCAGTTACAGTCCCTCCTGGGTAAGCTTAACTTTGCATGCCACATTTTGCCTATGAGCAGGATTTTTAGCCGTCAGTTGTTGGCTGCCACTGCAGAAGTCTCTTCTCCGTGCCATTTTGTCACGTTGAGCAGTGAACATAGAGCGGGCTTGCGGGTGTGGAACATGTTTTGAACACCTTCAATGGCCATTCCCTTTGGCTGCAGGGCCCTGTCAGTAACTTTGATTTGGACCTCTTTACGGACGCTGCAAGGGCTACGGGGCTTTCCTTGGTGGCCAATGGAGTGCAGAACGCTGGCCCAGGGAGTGGTGTGATGCTGGCTTCTTCCAGAACATGGTTCTTTTGGAACTATTTCTGGTATTAGTGGTGGTGGAACTTTTGGGGAGATTTCCAAAACAAAAAAGTCTGTCTGCACTGTGATAATATGGGGGTGGTGCAGGTTATCAACCGGCTTTCTGCTTCCTCCGTGCCGGTTGTGCGTCACTTAGTTTTGCGGTGTTTGCATTTGAATGTATTTTTGTATGCTGTACATTTGCAGGGGGCTACTAACGTATTGGCTGATTCTTTGTCTCGGTTTCAGCTGGACAGGTTCTGGGAGTTGGCGTCAACTACGGAGCAACGCGGAGTTCCCTGTCCTCGGCTGCTGTGGCAAATTGCGTTGCAAGCTTGCTCCAGAATTCTTTGAGTGGGTCTACTTGGTCTGCATACTCTAAGGTGTGGCATGAATGGAGGGACCTTCTGTCGTGTGTTGGTGTAGGTTTGGAGGGTGTCGATCTTTGCCCCCTTCTCTTGTACTTTATCTGTTTGAACTTTGAGTGGGGTGTGTCGATCTCGGCCATCAATCGAAAGTTGGCAGGGTTGGCCTTCTTGTTAAAATTGTCGGGTGGGCGGAATTTCACTAAGGACTTTGTGGTCCCACAGGCTCTGAGGAGTTATCAGAGGGGTTGCCGCAGGTTGAACGGTCACCGTCCTGTGACCTTCGGTATTCTGCAGGAGTTGTTGGGTCAAGTTCATTCGGTCTGCTCCTCTCGTTATGAAGCCCTGTTGTTTCGGACAGCGTTCGTGTTGGCGTTCTATGGGGCTCTCCGTATCAGCAAGTTGGTTAGTCTTTCCAAAGCAGGGCAGGGTGGTCTATTGTTGCAGGACGTTGATTGTTCCCCTTTGTTGTTGATCCTCTTTGTTCGATGTTCCAAGACGGATAAGTTGGGCAGTGGTACGTAGAGGGGGTGCCTCTACAGAGTGTGGGGTTCTCCTTTTCACCCAGTTTCCGCTGTTAAGAAAAATTTCCATGTACGGCCGCAGTGCGAGGGTTCCTTCCTTATGCAAACCAATATTTATAAATAGACAGGTGCTACATAAATAATGTGCATAAACATATAGAAGCGTTGTTTTACAACATGCCTCAAATAACAAACCATTATATTTAGTATATTGCACCTATAGTGGGTGCTACATTTCCCACTAACTTTACAAAGAACACAAAAAACAAAAAAAGTCTAAGAGTGAGTTTAGGTTTTGAAAGAAGTGGCAGTCCTTTCTAATCCTCTATGCTGTGACCCAAATATGTGAGTGATTTAATATCTTCGCCATGTGCCGGCAAGTTATATATAAATTGCTCGCTCACCAGACCTTTTGACCCCAATTAAGGTGGTCAGATACGCTTTTTTGGCCATATAGGGAACCATCCTCTCAGGCTTTTCTAGAGTGTTGCTCTCCTCCAGCAGCTCTCCATTGACAAGGCCAAAAGCTAAGGAAATGGGATTTTCAGCAAACTCTCTGATTCATCTAGGTAATTCAATGCTGGCTAATCCTTAAGGAGATGTGGTGCCAGGCTGCTCAGATAAACCAGACAGATATAAAATCTTTCTAAGTGTAACATTTATTAAATACACATATAAGCAAAAACAAACAATTTTGCACTCACGTGGAGCGGTGCCTATATTACTGGCACCAGTATCTGCAGCTTGTGTATGTCAAAGATGGCTGACGTGCGCTCCCAGCCTTGCTTTCGCTATGGCTGAACGTCCCGCCCTTAGACCTGGAAGTGATGTAATGACGCTTCGACGTACGTTTCGCCCAGCTGTGTCTTCAGGAAGTCCTTATGCACCTGGATGGTTTGGCCTTGTCCACCTTTCAGTTCGCCTCTGTTTTTTGGCTGTTTGTCGGCTGCAGTTTATGATGCCGAGAGCTACTCTTTGCACTCCTTCCGCATTGAAGTGGCCACCGAGGCTGCCAGGTGGGGTTTGGAAGACTCTGTTTTGAAGCGTATTGGCCGGTGGAAATCTGACCGCTTTAAGCTTTATGTGCGTCCTCACTTGGTCTAGGCTGCTTTTATTTCTTTTCCTGTTGCCATGTTCTTGTCAGTCCTTTATGTTGCAGGGTGTCCTTTTTTTCTTTTATTTGTTTCTTGTTGTCTTGTTTTTTCAGATGTTGCTGCTTGCCTCGTTTGGAGTTTGGGACACTCCTTTGTTTTTTGGGGGGCTAAACGGGCAGATGTCCGGCTTAATGGGCAGCAGTTGAGTTTTTCTAGGACAGAGGCCTTGGTTAGGTGGATAGGTGTTCCGGGCTTGCTGTGGTGCAGGGTCCTGCCAGAACTACATAATTTTGCTCGACTGGACAAGGCCCCGGACATAGTGGTATTGCATGCGGGTGGTAACAACCTGGTGATTGGTGGGAGAACTTGGACAGAGGGGTGGCAGTGGACGTGGTATACTTGGACAGAGGGATGGCGGTGGACGTGGTATACTTGGATTTTGCAAAAGCGTTTGACACAGTTCCCCACACACGGCTAATGTGTAAGGTAAAGTCTACAGGTTTGGAAAAATCCATATGTAAATGGATAGAAAACTGGCTAAAAAGTTTGTATTCAGAGAGTAGTGGTTAATGATTCATACTCTGAATGGTCTGGGGTCATCAGTGGTGTACCCCAAGGTTCAGTACTGGGACCCTTACTTTTTAATATATTTATAAATGATATAGGGTCTGGGATTATAAATACCATTTCAGTCTTTGCAGATGACACCAAGCTGGGCAGTGGAATAACGTCCTTACAGGATGTCTCCAATTTACAAGCTGACCTCAATGCACTGTTTAATTGGGCAACTATGTGGCAAATGAGGTTTAATGTTGATAAATATAAGGTTCTGCACTTGGGGGCTAAGAATATGCATGCATCATACATACTAGGGGGGGTACAACTGGGGAATCAATGCTGGAGAAGGATCTGGGAGTTCTGGTAGATCACGAGCTTAATAATGGCATGCAATGCCAAGCTGCGGTTTCTAAAGCGAGCAAAATCCTCTCTTGTATTAGGGGAGGTATAGACTCCAGAGAGAGATATCATATTACCCCAGTATAAATCATTAGTAAGACCTCATCTGGAATATGCAGCTCAGTTTTGGGCACCAATTCACAAAAAGAACGTTGGGGAACTGAAGAAAGTGCAGAGAAGGGCAACCAAACTGATAAGAGGCATGGAGGAGCTCAGCTATGAGGAAAGATTAGAGGAACTGAATTTATTCTCTCTTGAGAAGAGGAGATTAACGGGGGATATGATCAACATGTATAAATACATCAGTGGTTCATATAGTGAACTTGGTGTAGCGCTTTTCACCCTGAGGTCATCACAGAGGACAAGGGGGCACTCTTTACTTCTGGAGGAAAAGAAATTTAATCTCCAAGCATGGAAAGGTTTCTTCACAGTAAGAGCTGTGAAAATGAGGAATAGACTCCCTCAAGAGTTGGTTCTGGCCAGTAGATTGCTTTAAAAAAGGCCTGGATTCTTTCCTAGATACACAGAATATAACTGGTTACTAACATTTATAGGTAAAGTTGATCCAGGGAATATCCGATTGCCTCTCGGGGGATCAGGAAGGAATTTTTTCCCTGCAGGAGCAAATTGGATCATGCTTTGCTGGGGGTTTTTTGCCTTTCTCCGGATCAACTGTGGGTGTAGGATTATAACTTTTTTTTTTTTTTTTAAAGGTTTAACTGGATGGACTTTTGTCTTTTTTCAGCAAGACTAACTATGTAACTATGATTTTCTTCGATTGCGCACTGCCTTCCCGGACATGGTGGTAATTTGGTCTGAGTTTGTTGATTGCACTTCATGGCATTTTGCCCGGTCTGTTGAGCGGTTTAATATGTCTTGGATCAAGGTTAATATGGAAGTTGGCCATTTTGTGGTGCGCAATGTGGGTTTTGTTCATCATCGGGACCTTGAGGTGGATACCTGGCGGTATCTCCAGAGCGATGGGGTACACTTGAATTCGGTGGGCATGGATTTTTGGTTTTTGGGCCTTCAGGTGGGGTTCAGCGGGAACTGCATTGGTGGTGGGGCTCTCAGGTGTAAGGTGGCACTCCTGTGAGCAGTGGTGGTTGGGATCTTTGGAAGTGTTAACATTTTCGGAACAGTTCATAGCAGTGACCCATCTAAGGTATGGCATCCTCTGTTGGTTCCCAGTTAATGGGGTATTAACTGGGAAGTGGTAACAAGTTGGCACCAGCAGAAAAGTGGGTTTGACCCAGAGCCGGTGTTTTGCAGCTGGGGATCTTGACGTTGTAACTCTGATGCACAACCTGATGTTGGTTTTCAAGTGCCTCCCAAGACCGGCAACCTGTATGTTATGGCAATTGGTTTATGTATATGTTTTCTGTTTTAAGGAATGTTATTTTGGTTTATGTGTTAATAAACGGCCAAGTTTTCCAATTTTCTTCAAATCGGGTCTTTGGTCATTTAATTAGTATACGTTGGGAAGGGTAGCTATGGTGAGATGTAGAAGGACTTGGAGACATATGAGTTACCCTAGTCATGAACTTCCTGTAAATTACCTACCAAGTTAAAAGGCATACTGCAAATGAATTAAAAATGCTTTGTGGAAATGAAATGGCTTCAAGAAAGCATTTAAAATACATTTTGTGTGCTTTTACCTGCAGCTTTTAAAGTTGGTGACAGGGTCTCGCCCTCCAGAGGATTTACCCCCCTTCCTGACTAGGCCATTTTTTTGCGATACAGCATTTCATTACTTTAACTGACAACGGTCATGCAACGCTGCACCCAAATGAAATTTATGTCCTTTTTTTCCCGCAAATGAAGCTTTCTTTCAGTGGTATTTGATCGCCTGTGCATTTTTTATTTTTTTCGCTATAAACAAAAAAAGACTGACAATTTAAAAAAAAAAAACTTTGCTATAAAACATATCCAATAAAAAAATTATAAAAATCAAAACTCGTCATAAATGTAGGCCAAAATGGATTCTGCTACATGTCTTTGCTAATAGAAAAACCCAATACGTGTAAATTAATTGGTTTATGTGAAGGTTATAGCGTCTAGAAATGGCGGTATAGAAACTGGATTTTTATTTTAAATGTTTATACTAGTAATGGCGGCGAATAGCGACTTATAGCGGGACTACAGAGGAGATTCTGACACTGGGGAGAACTGACTAACTGACACTGACATCCCCAGTGACACTAATACAGTGATCAGTGCTAATAAAAAGCACTCACACTGTACTAATGGCACTGGGCAGGAAGGGGTTAACATCTGGGGTGATCAAAGGGTTAACTGTGTGCTGTGTGTGTTTTACTGTGTTGTCTGTGTGTACTTTACTATGTAAGTATGCTGCTTTATATTGCTCTGCTATGCAGAGCAATACAAAGCAGCATGCCGGTGCTGACAGGGGAGAGATCTGTATTGTTTGCATACAGACCTCTCCCCTGTCAGTGTTCCTCGGAGATCGCCAGATGCCGAACGGGAATCTCTGGCAAGGACCCGACGATTAACAGCTGTAGCTGCCAATGGCAGCGCGGGTAGGGTGGCGAGCGCGTGCATCCCCTACCCGGAAATACAAAGTCACGCAAATATACGTGATTTTGCACAGTCCTGCCGACCTGTAGCAGAACTTCTACAATAGGGTGGAGGGGAAGCAGTTAAAGGAAATCTATTGTTGTTTTAGCCATACAATTACACAAGACACTTGGTGTTGATTTACTAAAGGCAAATAGGTTGTGCACTTCGAAGTGCAGTTGATCTAGATCTGAGGGGAACATGCAAGGAAAATAAAAAACAGTATTTTTGCTTGTTCATGATTGGATGAAAGAAATCAGCAGAGCTTTGCCTCATTTCAGAGCTTCCCCTCAGATCTAAAGCAACCTCATTTGCAGTGCACAGTATATTTATCTTTAGTAAATCAACCCCCTATTGTTAATAATCGTATCCATTTGTGTTGAATTGGAACTAAGGTTCATCTGTTACATACTGTGTGCAGGTCGGCTCTTTATTGTACCTACCTGCCAACTCACAGCGACCCCCGAAATGTAAACTGAGCTGCACATGCAGCCTGATCCCTGTGTGCAGAATAGCTCCTGCAGTGAAGATTTTTTCCTTGTATTTTGTCTAATAGGTTCACTTCCTATGATTGTCAGTGCCATCTAGTGACTATAATGCAGTAGTTTCCTAAGCACTACCGCCTGGCAGTACTAGGGTCGTCGGTTCAAATCCCAACCACAGCACCACCTGCCTGGAGTTTTCATGTTCTCCCTGTGCCTGCATGGGTTTCCTCCGGGTCCTCCGGTTTCCTCCCACACTCCAAAGACAGACATGCTGGTAGGTTATTTGGATCCTGTCTAAATTGCCCCTAGTATGTGTATGTGTAGTATGAATGTAAGTTAGGGACCTTAGATTGTACGCCCCTTGAGGGTTAGGGACTGATGTGAATGTACAATATATATGTAAAGCGCTGTGTAAAATTGACGGCGCTATATAAGTACCTGAAATAAATAAATAATTGAGATATTTCTGGACAATAACCTCATTATGGTCTCTAGATGGTGCAGGCGAGGAAATAAACCTATTAGGTAAAATATGGGCAAAATTTGTTATGGCTGGGAAATGCTTGTTACATTACAGCAGGAACTAAAGTGGATATAAATATACTCTATTTCAGGAGGAAACCTTCTCTTATTGGTGAATATACACTCTACAAAAATACTGTGACATGGTTTAATATATGCCACTTTTTGTCATTAATTTTTAGCTTTGCAAGGCCCATCTAGGATCGTTCTCAGTGAAAAAACAAAGGTCCATAAACAGAGAATACAAAGGACAACTCTAAACGATATATAAAATATCAAAAAGCATTCTGGCTTGGAGACAGACTTTACTTTAGGTCATAATTCACATTTATGGAAAACATCATTCAAGGAAATAACATGTAGCTATTAAATTTAAGGGTCATTCCAAATATTTATAAGTGTGTTATAGATCATTTTGGCACAGACTGCAGCAGGCAAGAGATAATGTTGGACCATGAATGATTCCAGAAAGTGACAGAGGTAAAGATTTAACTATAATAAGATCGCCGTCTTAGTAAATAAAAGGACAAATTGAGAAATGTCAGCTTGTTTCCAAATTAGCGGAGATTAGTGTGGATTAGGCAGATGATTTACAAGATAGAGAGCTGAATTTTAAGGGATTCTCCACTAAGAGTTGGGAGTGCAGAGGTGGGGAACGCAGTGTAGTGTGACTGTATAATGGCCACTTCATACTGTACAAAATCTGCTCTTCATCTGTGCTGCCACTGTTTGGCTTCATCACCGATCCCCAAGCAATATAGATGCATGTATGAAATAGAAAGAATGTCTTTACTGAACTGTCAGACTGATGCTACAGTACTTATGAAAAGGCGTTGAACGTTCAATTCCCAATAACAGGCTTGTCTTAAAGCTGAACCCTTGCAGAGGGGACCTTACTATTGCAAGGGTTAAATGCACATTAGGTCTAGGGACAGAGATATAAGTTGTAATGCTTACCATATTCCTCGCTTCAGTAGGGTTCTGGTGCTCACCGCTTCTCTCCAATATTCTGAATTGTGGGCAGGCCTTTGCTGTCCTCACATACAATGCGGGATTTGTCCTGTATGTGATGATGTCACAGTACGATCGCCAGCCATGTGGGCAGGTGCAGGTTTTTCTCCATTCATATGAATGGAGCTCAGATGAATGAGCTTCAGCCAGACCACCTGTTGTAAAAATAATGGGAAAGGCTGGAGCCTGGTGTTGAGCCCTTGGGGGGTTTGCTTCTCCAGTCACCAGTACATTGTCGTGAGAACCACTCCTGTCCCACTTCTGAGGACCAATTTTACCGAGTATCTCAGGATGCGACTGGCCATGGAATATGAAACCTGGTCTGCAATTTACCATCACTATTGGACTCTCATACGCTAAAGGTATGCCTGGGCCGATAGTAGCGAGTTAGAGTCCATCAGGAACTGTTCTCCCTGTGACTGTTATCGTGTTGTTTATTGAGTTCAGTAAAGACTGGTAAACTTGTCCTAAACTGTGAAGTAAAACAACAAGAAGCGCACCAACCTTGCGCATTACCTCAGTAACCAAAATTTATTTAGTAAAAGAATGGTACTCACAAACAGCGAATAAAAACAGGCATGTAAGTCCTCCAAGGGACTTTAAAGGCAAGAGGCCAGTGCGAATCCCATCATGGGGGTAGCCACTCAGTACAGCTGACGCGTTTCAAAGGTCATGCCTTCTTCCTCAGAGCTCTTTTACTAAATAAATTTTGGTTACTGAGGTAATGCGCAAGGTTGGTGCGCTTCTTGTTGTTTTACTTCACAGTTCTGTTCGGGCTTCCCCAGCCTTGATGTGGAGCTACACGACCTTGTTTATTCCGGTGGTTGCTTTTTCGGAGTTTGATTTCATCTACTCACCACCGGCCTGGGTCCCGGAGCGCAGGAGCAATTGCATTTGGTTCAAACTTGTCCTAAAGCCTGGTCTGAAGTTACTGAAAGGGGCATATATGAAGAACTTGGGCCTGTTTTAAGCACTAGAGTGGTTTGAAGTACACGGTACTACAGTGACAAACAAGCTGGATTTTAATGAAGAAAGACTATACTAAGGGCAACAAGTTGAGGTGTGGTACTTTGGAAGGTGGGTTATCCTCTTGTATCGAGAGGGCGCCATTTTGGCTCCCTCACTAGCGATTGGTTTCCCATAGCAATCAGAAGCAGAGCATTACGGAGGTCCCCAACCTGACCAGCAGGTTCTGTACAGGAAGAGTTAAAAACATTCACGTGTTTCTTGTTGCATGTTACTGTTTTTATTCCTATTTTTCATCTTTAAAGCACTGTCACTATTAATGCTTTATGTTTTACGCTTATATTCATCCACGAACTTTCCATTAACATATTCTAATGTCAGTTCATCATCTGGATGTGCATCAAGTGCTGTGACGAGTGTTTTATAACTTTCTGGTAAACCACTAAGTAATAGTGCTGCAACATGAAAATCTTTTATTTCTTCTATACCTCTCGTGCACCTTTTGTAATCTTGCACATTTCTTTAGCAGTTTCACACTTACATATATGTATGATTTGATCATCTTCTCTGCTAAGAGAGATTGGGTTCTGAGCTTTTTGATCTTTCTCTATCCAGACATCTAAAGAGTGTTCTGGCCTGAGTTCATTTACGCATTTCCACACACCTTCTCTTATTATCAGCATTTTCATCTTGAGTTTCCAAGAAAGCTTTGTTGCAGCTGAGCTACTGGCCATATTATTTTATTCTTTTGCAGTCTTCTTTCTCTTGCTGTATTTTGCACTCATTTGCTGTAGGTGGCTATGACTTGCTGTTTGGGTAGGTGTTTGGGAAAACTGTGGGGTTGATTTACTAAAGGCTAATAGGCTGTGCACTGCAAGTGCACTTGGAAGTGCACTGAAAGTGCAGTTGCTCTCGATCTGAGGGGAACATGCAAGGAAAATAAAAAAACATTTTTGCTTGCACATGGTTGGATGAAAGAAATCAGCAGAGCTTCTCCTCATTTCAGAGCATCCCCTTGGATATAAAGGAACTGCATTTGCAGTGCACAGTATATTTATCTTTAGTAAATCAACCCCATAGAGCATAATCATAGATGCATCTGCAAACTTATAAACACTGTCATCTACTGGCTAATGTAGTTGTTGCACAAAAATACATGAACACGGTATTCTAACAGAACCCCACACAAGGGGATTTATTTACTAAAGCTGGTTCACTCAGAATCTCGTGCACTTCTGCAGAGAAACCAATCAGCTTCCATGTTTTTTTGCTAAAGCTTAACCACTTGCCCTCCGTCCTGTAGAAAAAGTATTGCTACAGGGCGGCACGGCTTCACATTAGTCCCTGCCTTCAAGGAGCTTACAATCTAAGGTTCCTACTTCACGTGTATACAAGGTGGTATCAAAAGGTTTCAAGACTAGTTTTCTAACCCACCAACAGATGGCAGCACAAGGCTGTACGCACAGTCACAGGGAGCACCAACCTTCATAAGTCAGTGTGCCAAAAACATCGTCTTGTGTACATCGAGAGCTGTGCAACTGGTGCTATTCTGACCACGTGCTATTTCATCATGGACAGCAAGTTAGAACATAAGAGCAAGCTTGAATGTCTGTGTGAAACCTGTACACCCAGATTTTGTCACTAGCAATGATCCTTGACATAAAGGATGGGTTATCCATGGCACAGTGACAGAGTTCTTGGCAGACTTTGATACACTGTTCCTTCTGCTCTTGGGTCAGCAGCAAACCGACGAATGTTAAAATCACAAGTGAGGATTGCCTGGACTGTTCCATATGACACACCATCAATGGCAGCAATGTTGTGGATTGTTTTTCTGTGATCATTATGCACACGTTGCCGAATGGTTTCAACATTTTTGGGAGTTGAGCTCGTTGAAGGTCTTTCTGATCTATCTTCCTCTTCCAGTGCTGTTCTTCTGTTCTTGAAGGGCATGTGCCACTCAAAACACCTCAAACGACTCATTGCAGCATCGCCGTAAACTTGCAAAAACATGTCAAACCTCTCTGTGGCAGATTTTCTCAGTTTCACGCACAATTTCACATTTTCTCTTTGTTCTAACTTATTGTCCATGATGAAATAGCAGACATGGTAATGTAGATCAGAAAAATAGCACTGTCTCTTTAAGGAGCACCAAAGTTCCCTTGATGTACCTCCTCAGACCCAAAATGAATCCTCCTCTTCACCCAGCTGCACTGAGGGTATCCCTGGGCAAGGGGGTCCCAAAAGCTAACAATGAAGTAGTCCCAGATGAGAACTAGTTGGATCTTGCACCTGACCGCCCTCCCCTTATCTAGCCCAGAGGGTGAAGGAGTTCTAACCCTGTCCTGTCTTGTTAGCTTGGTGGGTTGGTGGCTGCCTTCAGGCCTTATGCTGGGCTGGCTCTTTCCCTGCTACACAGGTTGTCCTCCCAGGGAGAAGGTGGAATAGTGGAGATCTTCCTTTCCAGCAACCAGCCTGTAGGTATACTCCCCTCTCTGGGGCCCCCTCCCAGGCTCCACACTCCAGCCTTCCTCTCAATCCATCTTCCACCCGACACTCTCCTGCTTCCCAGGCTCTGTGATATGTAATGGTTGTCTTTGGTAACCATGCCCAGCCTCCTGCCAGCGGATTGGCCAAGGTCCCTCAAACATGCAGATCTGAGCCTTCTACCTTCTTCCACCCCTCTTCCAGAAAGTTTCTGGAAAGGTGGGAGGGCTCCAGAAACCCTGACCTGTAGAACCTCCCAGCCTGTTCTGAGGTGAACTCCTGCCTCACTCCCAGGCTGACTCATCCCAGACTGCTACCCAGCCTCTGACTACAAAACAACAAAGCCTATCTACCTAGAGAGCATTACATACAAAATGGAGGACCACACAGTAATGTACTAAGTATGCTGTAATGCTTGGGGATGTTTTTTGCAATAGTCATTAAAGGTAGACTAACCCATTAAACGATAACAAAACAATTTAAATCCTGCAGGAGCTGGCACTATTTCATACATCTAGGTTAAATCCAAAACACCTACACAACAGGCTAAGTACCTTGGCAAAGTAGTTAACCATCGCAAAAGTGCCAAGGTCTATTTAGTGCCTAGAAATACGGAGTAACTCACCTACAATATAATACAGTTTCCAAAGACAGCAGGATGAATATTTTTTCCTCTTGTTTCTGTCTTGCATTCTGGAAAGCCTCAGCCATTAAGCAGTAATAAAATTTGATATAAAATAAATGTGGCAATACATAGAAGTAAACAGTACTTTTTTCACTGCATCATAAAATGTATTAAAAAGCAGTCACAATAAATGTGGATATTGCATCCATCAGTGGGTACAGTGGAATGGCTTTCTTCGTCCGTGTTGTGCTGTGGAGATATAATATTGTTCACTTAAATGGTAATAAAGTTAGTGCACTTTTTTCAGCAGATGCAATCATTTGTTTGCTTCTGTTATTTCTTTATTTGGGCACAGACTGTAACTTGCAAAACTACAGGAAAAAAATTCCTTCTTTGCAGTGAAGACAGGAGTGGCGGTAATGTGCGACTAAAGCACTGAGGCTCGATAAGTAAACTTCTACTAACTCAACCTGACCAAAAGGCTTAATGGCTTCCAGTTCACCCTATAGGAGAAGTACTGCTACAGGGCGGCACAGGTGCGCAAAATCATGTATACATACGTGATTTTGCAGTTCTGTGTAGGGGGCGCGCGCGTGCCCTACACGTGTCGCCATTTGCGGCCTCGGGTGTCAGTCACCAGGTCCCGACCGGTGATTATTCGCTGGCGCCTGGTGATTGCCGAGCATCTCCAACGGGTGGGAGAACTGTTTGTAAACAGTACAGTTCTCTCCAATGACTGCTCCTACACACTGCTTTGCATGGCTCTGCATAGCAGAGCCATGCAAAGCAGTGTGCTTACAGTGAAGCACGGACACCGCACACAGCTAACCCTTTGATCTCCCCAGATGTTAACCCCTGCCCAGTGCCATTATTACAGTGTCAGTGCTTTTTATTAGCACTGATCACTGTATTGGTGTCACTGAAGATGTCAGTGACACCAAGCCAGTTCCCCCCAGAATGCCTGCCGCGGTCCCGCTATAAGTCGCTGATTGTCGCCACTACTAGTAAAAATTAAAAATAAAAAAAATCCCACTATATATACCACCATTTGTAAACGCTATAACTTTCACGTAAACCAATTAATTTACAAGTATTGGGATTTTTTTTTAGCAAAGACATAGAGCAGAATACATTTTGTCCTAAATTTATGGTGAAATTAACTGTTTTACAATTTTTATTAGACATGTTTTATAGCAAAAAGCCAAAAATATAGTTTTTTTCTCAAAATTGTCACTGTTTTTATATAGTACAAAAATTAAATGCACGGCTATCAAATACCACAAAAGAAAGCTCTATTTCTAGGAAAAAAAGGGCGTAAATTTCATTTGGGTGAAGTGTTGCATGACTGCGCAGTTGTCAGTTAAAATAACAAAAAATGTCCTGGTCAAGAAGGGGGGTAAATCCTCTGGAGTGCGATTGGTTAACAAATTAACAAATGAATTAACAAATTAACAAAGGCAGTCAAGACATTGATTTTTGTTTACCATGCTAGACATCCACTTAGTTACTACTCACATCAAGAAAAAATTAGGATGTGCTAGTTTTCTTTTATCTTCCATTAAAGGGTAACGCTCGGGCTCAGCTATGCTAATAAAATAACTAGTGATGAAATTCTAAGAGTAGCAGTTGATCACTCAATGGATTGAACAAAACGGTCCATATGGGTGTAAAGTACACAAGTAGCATGCAGTTGTGATTAAAGTATACAAGGTGTGACAATTTATATCCCAGAATGCCCCCAGCATAGCACTATGTTGGTGAGTCACACATCCATTTGTACTTGAGCATGCTCTGACATGTTCTAACTTGCATTCGCATGGGTCACAGACCAGCTGACTCAGTCTTTACGGAATAGTAGAAGAAATAACACGTGTATGCGTTGAGCTGTTCATGATAAATGAGTGGCAGGAATCTGGAGCAATGGATTAACATCAAATTTTGAATGAAATTTGGCAAAAGTGCAAGTGAAACTTTAGCTCTGATATAACAGGCTTATGGTGAACATTACATTAAGTAATACAAACTTTTTGAACCGCATAGGCGGTTTAAGGAGCGATGGGAAGATGTCGATGGTGATGCAAGAAATGGGCAGCCAAAAATGCAAAGGGCACATGCAAATGTGAAAAATGAAAAGGTTAAAGGAATCTGTTTAGAGGAAAAGACAGGAACTCTGACCTGATAAGTGGATTCTTCACCACGACAATGCTCCTGCACATGATGCAATGTGTTTTCAAGTTCCTGGGCCAGAAATTCATTCCGAAACTTGACCAACCACCTTATTCCCCTGACTTAGCACCCTGCAACTTTTGTCTGTTTCCAAAATTAAAAAATGCCTTTTAGGGTACAGATTTGATAACATTCCTGACACCCAGCATGCCGCAACAAAGATACTGCACAGCGTTCCGGGAAAAAGAAATCCAGGAATGTTTCCAGCAGTGGCAAAGTCGTCTAGAAAGTGCATCACTTCACAAGGGGACTCTTTTAAAGGTGACAACAGCTGCTAGTATAGGTAAGCAAATTTTATTTTTACAGTTTGTTCTAGGAATAAAATTGTTACACCTCATATCTATACTAAGGTGACCAGGTTTTCAAAATGAACTCTAGTGTTCTCTTTCAAGCACTGCTTTATGCATCAACCTACCCCTTTTAGAACTAAATCTGGACAGTATGATCACCTGCTGAATAAGCACCCTTCTCAGACAGCTCAACTCTCCAATAATACATAGCAGTTTATTCCAACATAGTTGTACATGTGAAAATGCAGCAATGGATGTCAACCGGTCATATCAAAGTGTAAATGGACAATGATCTTCCACACCTTGTGCCCACTATGAAGGCTGGAAACTGTGTAAACAAGAAGAAGAAGAGAGGGGACTAGCTAAGGACTGAATCAACTAATGCAAGCATGCCAATCAGGGCCAGATCTCCACTTCAGGAGCCTATAGGCAGAGAATTCTGAAGCACCCCCTTGCCCCCCCCCCCCCCCCGAAAAGAAAGACAGTAAGACCGTCTTTTTTATATAAATATTTTATAACTGCAAAGGGGAATGCTACGGACTGTGATGTAAAGGGGAGCACTGTGGACTGTGATGTAAAGGGGAACACTGTGGACTTTGATGTAATGGGGAACTCTGATGTAAGAGGGCCTGTGGTTAGCCCCCCTTACACAAGAGTCCACAGAGTTCCCCTTACATCAGAGTTCTCCATGACTGCGGACAGACATAGTGGACATGATCAGGGGCGGACTGACAACTCATGGGGCCCCCGGGCAATAGGGGATCATGGGGCCCCTGTGTCCCTGCCCAAACTCAAAAAAGCCTATGAAAAAGGTTCCAGGGGCATCTCATGGGGCCCCCTACTGACCCCGGGCCCTCGGGCACTGCCCGAGTTTCCAAATGGTCAGTGGACATAATACAAGAGATGGTTAGAGACTACAGACATGATACGAGATGGTTAGAGACTACAGACATAATACGAGATGGTTAGAGACTGCAGACATGATACCAGAGTTGGTCAGAGACTGTGTACATGGCACAGGAGATGGTCAGAAACTGTGGACATGGCACAAGAGATGTGAAAAAACCTTTCGCGCTAGATGTGTACAAATTATACAAAATGAACTAATTATAATACAATATACCCAAATAAAAACTGCTGCCACCTTAAGTGTAATGAATCATATAAACAACAAATGAACCCTAAGTGATTCAGTGGTGCTATTAATAAACAAATGTATAAGTGACTAATTAATGAAAGTCCATAAATTCATTCCAACATGTTAATCTTCTATTTGTTTACCAAAACTAGATTCACCACGTGTTCATGAAAAAGCGTTCCCCTATTGGGTGTACAATCACCAAATGTCCATGCCTTCCACTCTCATGGTCAGCATATAAAGTTTTGAGAAACACCAAATTAAAAGGAAGTTTGCCAGTATCAGTATATCCACAATCCTCCTTGCTCCTCTCTCCCAGAAACAGTGGAAAGAGTAAAAAGATAAAAACTCCAATGGTGCAGTACAAATAACACCTTTAATTAAATAAATGCAGACTGCCACTCACAGAATAACTGAAAAAAGCACGTCTGTTGGTAATACATAATAGTGTAATATGGTGTATTTCAAGCAGTGCTCTCACCACCGCCAGATCCCAAATAATGGTGCTCTTGCATTCCGGTTCCGGTCCCAGACATCACTTCAGGTCGTCGCACAGCCTCGACTGACGCATTTCGTCACTTCCAACTTAGTCATAGGGATGGCTGTGCAGTACGACACTCACCTTATATATCCTCCCCATGGCTGGCATTGGTCAATCAACACTCCAAGGGAGGTCGCTCCAGATCCACACACCTGAGCAGATATTCAGCCTAGAATTTGGCAAGGAAAATCCTCAATAGTAAGGGGGAAAAGGCGAAAGCCCCCCTGTTTACCAAAATGGTTAGAGACTGCAGACATGATACGAGATGGTTAGAGACTGCAGACATGATACAAGATGGTTAGAGACTGCAGGCATGATACAAGATGGTTAGAGACTGCAGGCATGATAGCAGAGTTGATCAGAGACTGTGTACATGGCACAGGAGATGGTCAGAAACTGCGGACATAGCACAAGAGATGGTCAGGGACTGCAGACATGGCGGAAGAGATGGTGAGAGACTGCAGACATGGCAGAAGAGATGGTGAGAGACTGCAGACATGGCAGAAGAGATGGTGAGAGACTGCAGACATGGCAGAAGAGAGGGTCAGAGACTGCAGGCATGATACTAGAGATGGTCAGAGTCTGGTTTAGCAGACTTGCCCGGTTTACTCAGTGTCTGTGTCCCTATTCTCAGCCTGGTGTATGTCCTCTGTGGCAGTGCTGAGTCGGCGCCATGTCTTTCTGCTTTAAGGTCATCCTGTCTGGTTGACGGGAGTAGACTACACCGGAGAGCACAGCGGGACTGTGAGCAGCTACTGACAGAGGATGGAGCAGTGGATCCAGGCAGTATTGCAGATGGGGAGAGGATCAGCTGTAAGACGAGAGCTCTGGTGAAGTAGATCCTCGTTCCATGGTTGGCCATAACCACTCCAGTTCTACTTAGTTTTTTTTTTAAAAAGGCACCAAGCAGCGCCATTACAACACTGGCTGTGCGCTTCAGTCGCCACCCTGGACAGACGTTTGGCCCGGGTCCTTTGGGACACCCAGCCCAGGCCCTATAAATGTGTATTATGGGCTACACTGGTCCGATGGCGGCCCTGCACATGGGCGCCCCCCCCTAGAAAGGGTGTCTGTAGGCACATGCCTACAGTGCCTATTGGGAAATCCGGCCCTGATGCCAGTAAAGTGGATAATAACATTTTACAGACATTACATTATATATTGTAGTTATACTGGATTTCCACTAGTTGTCAGCTCAAAGGTCTTTATATATTACATAGTGAATGTAAAGTGATGGATACACAATAAGCATTCCAGAACATCCAGGGACACCTTACTGGCCACTCCTGCTTTTAACCACACCAACAAAATCATGCCCCCATTTCATTCAATATTTAAACAATATACTGTAAGCAATATGCAAATGTTACCAATATCCATAAGTGTAATCTGCCTGGCTTTACCATTAAAAAGCAAAACAGTGCAACAAAATATGAGCATGACTAGGATTATGAAAGACCAGCAAAAAGTTCTGTGGGGTGTGGCTAGTAGCACAGCCAAATTGCACCAGTGGGAGAGGCTTAAAGGGGAATGTTCCAGCAGAACCTGCACCTAGTTGCTGAATGCACTGCATGCATATGCTACAATCCTTGTACCCACAAAATAAGCTGATTACTGTTCCGCATAGTAATTAGGTTATTTTGGAGAAAAGTTCCCAGGTAGATCATCACACAGTTCCTTGACCAGGGACCTAGCTTTTTAAATTGGGACCCTGTTTCTTGGGGACAGCCTCCTGAAATCAGCTGCTCCAGCTATCAGAATACCATAGCCAACATTGCAGATTCGTCCATCCGTACTGCTAGAAAAAAAATCTACCAGTGTTTGGCCGGTTTTAGACAGATGACACCGGAAAAGGGATGCCCATGGGAAGTTTTACCCTCTCTTCCTGTTCCTGTGGCAACTTATAATCTTTGATTTTTTTCCTTTACCTTCAGTCCCAGTCATACTGGCCACCAGAACAAGTATAGGGGCTGAATCTCCCTAGTGGAGACACAAATGAGTATAAAAACCTCATGGGAGTTCTAGCTCCTCCTAACTTGGCCCAAAACTAAAAAAAACTTGGCTTTAGATATTCTATTCTTTTTATAATTTTTTTTAGATACCCCTTATATACACCCTATTTACACATTTTTTTTCCACACAAGATTCACACTACTTTCACATGTTTTTCTAATTCATTGTAAAAACAATTTGAGTCCTTTGTGGGGAAAAAAAGGGTATAAAAAGACCTACACATTCTTTGACAGCATAATGTGGTAAATGTTGGACATCAAAGCTTACAGGCATCATCCTGGTTTAGTTGTTTTCAGCTGGTGATCGGCTTTCATGTAACAGCAATCCTAGTGGCTAATTAGCCCCTGGATTGCTTTTGCAAGCAGCAGAAAGGGGCGTTCTCCCCTTCCCGCCTTTCACAGCTTTCTGAATGCAGCCAGTGGTTCCCCCAGCTGACCATAGAGCTGATCGGAGACCGGAATGGCTCCCGGCATCTCTATGGTCTAAGAGACCAGAAGCAATTAGCATTTCATCATTTCGGTTGTGCCGGATATGAACAAAACCATTTTTAAATTGGGAAAGCATCTGATCACACAGATATTGGTGTGCTCACATGCTTTTAAGTGTTACTAAACCCACAACAGTAAAATCAGTCTGTATATGCAGTAAAGCATTCTTGTTATAATCACTGTGGAACATAAGGGGTTAATCCTCTGCATTGTGTAAAAATGCTGTTTAATCCTGTCTTTTCTCATCCTCCCCTTCTACTATTCCCAATTTATCTGCTGATAGAATAGAGCCTTGGGGACAAGCTGCACATGCTCAGTTTGTATGTATTGCTAGAGAGTTTTTTTTTCTTGGGAGAGTGCATGTGATCAGCACAGGGCCAATCAGCACTGTCCAGACAGAGGGTCAGGGGTTATGCAGCCTCATAGGACAATCGGAGGAGAATTAAAACTCCTCCTACAAGCATTAACGAGTGCTTAGCTGGACACTGATAGAAGTCACAAGACTGCTGTATACTGCTGATAGTTACATAGTTAGTCTGGCTGAAAAAAGACAAATGTCCATCTAGTTTAACCATTAAAAAAGAAAAAGTTATAAACATATACCCACAGTTGATCCACAGGAAGGCAAAAAAACCCAGCAAAGCATGATCCAATTTGCTCCTGCAGGGGAAGAAATCCCTTTCTGATCCCCCGAGAGGCAATCAGACATTCCCTGTATTTAGTAGTTTATATTTACTAAAATAATTGCATTTCCATGTTGTGTGTACTGCGGGTGACTGGATATGGTAAATGTAGGATCCTGGGTTTAGTAACAGTTTAATCGTAAAACCTTTTCCATTGATCATAGCATCTGTCGGATTTATCTCATATTTTTTGCCATCAACAGAACAGTTCCATAGACGCATTTGTATTTATTCACACAGTGAAAAATTTTTTTATGTTCCCAAACAATGTTCCGGTGGCTGCAATAGGCTGATAAATGCATTCTGAGCTAAACATATTAATGGGACGTGGCTGAAGTTAAATAGCTGGATGTATTTTATGCCATTCTGGGAATAAAAACTGTTGAACGTTTTAAGGTGTGCACCGCAGCTGAGGAGGGGGGGCAGCGCTGTGATGGATGAGCTAGAAGTTTTACATCCATAGAACATTTTGTGGGCATGATTTCTGCAGACTGAAAATTACGTGTCTGTCATACTGGGCCAGGAAACAGGACCTGATTCATCAGCCAATAAAAAGCAGAGTCTGGAACGCAGGTACGATGTTTAATGCTGCCATCTGGGGAAGTAAGTCAAGACAGTTTCATCACAGACATAATACAATGTGTGTATACTGTATAGTATATTGCCCACACTGTTCTATTAAATATTCTAGAAAGTCATACTGCCTTAAGCAGAACAAGCCAGAAAATTGAAACCTCCATACTTCCAGGCTTTCTTCTAGGAGGATAATGATGAATGCCGAGCCCTAGGGAGTGCAGATTATTTTCGGTCTGATGTATGTCAGCTTTAGGACGAATGGGAGTGGATATAGATGTCACATGTCGGGCGTGTGATTTCCCTCACTGTTGACAGTGACACTGGTTGATGACCTTCATCTAACATCTTATGACCTCCTTTGGGCCCTAGTAAGTAGCGTGTTTTGTTGGTGCCTGTACATGGGGTCCATTGGGCGGGGAGGTGGATGTATCCTCTATTTTGAGGCTGATCACTTGTTCTTCTCTATAAAAAAGTTCTCTGTCCATACCCAGTCAATTCCTTTCTTGCTTTCACCTGTTGAGAATACTGTGGCAAGCAAACGTATGTGAACTCCTTTTAGTTCAATAAAGACACAAGAAATTGGAGTTGTTTGTGTGTTATCCACTTAAGGACGTTGTGGTTGTCTATTGCTGTGACTTGATGAGGATCAGATCACATTTTATGGAAAATTACTGCAGAAAACAAAGTAATTCCATGGGCTTCACATACTTTTTCTTGCCACTGTAAATAATTACCCGTAGCAATACCTCTTAGGAGTTGTTGAAGATTTGGGTCCCCCTATAGTCCTGTGAGCTAGACAACATGCATTTCCTTCCAGACTCCAGAGACAGTAAGCAGTCATTTAACCAGTTTTGTGGGATTTTATTAGGGGATTTGAACTTAGATGGGGATGAGGGATACATGGGATGCCCAAGGAACTGTTAAACAGAGGACAACTTCCTGAAACTATGTACAAGGGTTCAGAAGGGTTTCTCTTGCTTGGAGAGCTATCCAGTCTCTCATGGCGTACCACCCCAAACCCCAGATAGTTCTCCTCTATCCAGTTGTCTGGAGGAATCACTAGACAAGGGGACCTGAATTCTGCTGCTTTAATGAACAGTCCAGCTGGGGGCTTATAAGGTTTCCTCACCCAATGCCCTTTCCCTTACTCCGGTCAGGGGGTGTAGAAGTACTCTCTGTCCCTCTTCTGCAAGCTGCAGGTAGGTGGCTGCCTTCAGGCCTTCTGCTGGGCTGGTTCCTTCCTTTGTTCCACAGATAGACCTCTCTCAGGGGACCAGTGAGGTTCAGCTTTCCTCCTGTCTAGGTCCTTCCTGGAGACAAGCCTCTTCCCACTGGGCCCCCTCCCAGGCTCCACACTCCAGCTCCTGCTCTCACATCTTCCAACCAAACTCTCCCTGCCACTGAACATTGGTCAGGGTCCCCCATGCATACACATCAGCCACTCCTCATCCTTGCCCACTGAATTCTCCAAATCTCTAAATCTGGGGGAGGTATCAGAGAGCTGATCTGTAGAGCCTCTCAGCCCTGAGCCAAATTTGACCCTCTGACTATTTTTCCAGGCTGCTACTTAGCCTCCTATTAACAAATATTCAACTTGCTCCCCCTAGCTACCTAGGAGGGTGCTATATACCTATAGATGTATGTGGAAGCTATGTGATGGGCTACCAGTGAGCTATTAGCTGTATGTCCGCTGTACAGAGGCCTTGTCAAGTCACTAAATCAAAAGGGGAGTTCCTTAAAAGACAAAAGGTATAACACTCACCTCTCCAGCTGCCTATTCATGCTACCTCCACCCATTCCAGCCTCCTTCTGTCACTTTGTCATTCAACACTTCCCAGAGTTGAAAGCCTGTGTCTCCTGCCATATTTTGTGGTCCCATACTCTGATTCTATGTCCTTAAAGAACACAGTAGGAACATAGGGGTCGTTAGAAGGTACCAGGGCATGGAGAGGGACAGGGGGAAAAGCAAAGGGTCATATTTTGAACAGACTTTCAGGGGCTCCAGTGCAGCAATGGAGGGTAGGAAGGAAACATGGGTCTCTGGAGAGGTGAGTATAGTATGCAGGCAGGTGCTGTCTCTTTTCTCCACTGCAGGTGGCACTCAAAAAGTAATAACATTGCAGAGGGAGGGGAAGTCAGGAGGAACTTATTCCTCTATGGTTTCCTGAGTCACTGGACAGCAATTCGGGTGGATGTTGATGTCCCATGTGAGTCTGGCGGCCAACTTTAGTGAGGGCAGAGCTTACAAAAAGCCTTGGCTCACTGCAGTTGCCGTCATTTTGCGAGTGGATAGTGTAGGAACAGAGCACCCGTCTGTCAGGGAAAGTGAATAGTGGTAGAGAAAGGTTTCAGATGAGCAGGGGCAGGCTAGAGACACGCTATCCTGTATGAGAATCCTCCCCTTTGTGCTCTGACTGGCTAGGCCGCATTCCGCCCTCGGAGACAGATGCTGTCGGTGCATCAGGACCTTCTGCACTCTACAAATTGCACAGAACAGTGAGTGTTTCCCAGCTTATTGCCTTTCCACTGCACTGTTTGCATATTTTGGCTGTTTCTTCAATACAAGTCTTGTTATTTTCAACCAGACTCAATGTGTTTACTGTGCACCATGTTGCACCAGCCCACAGGTACCTCTTCTCTAGTAGGGAACAGGCCTTTTGATTAATTTAAAGATTTGACAGGGTCTCTTTAAAGGAATAATGTGCTGATAGAAACTTGAAAGCAGGGGCGGACTGACAACTCATGGGGTCCCCGGGCAATAGGGGATCATGGTGCCCCTGTGTCCTTGCCCACACTCAAAAAAGCATATAAAAAAGGTACCAGGGGCATTTCATGGGGCCCCCTACTGACCCCATGCCCTCGGGCAGTGCCCGAGTGCTCGAATGGTCAGCCCGCCCCTGCTTGAAAGCTACCATTACTGACCCTACTGAGATGCTGGTTGCCTGACTAGGTGTAGCTTCAATATTTTCATTGCCCTGGAACTCCTGACCAATGTACTTGCCGGGAGTCAATGACTTGGAAAGTACTAAAGCCACTGACTACTAGCCAGTGAACTAGTATGATAAGAAGATGAGTTGAGCAGTGACAGCCTCCAAAACTCTCTTGGTACAGGTGTCCCTCTCTTGTAAGAGTATAGCAGGTAAGGACAGTCAGGAGTAAGGGTTAGCAAAAAAAAAAAAAAACCTTTTAAAGTTACATTATTCCTTTATATTCTCCTAGAACTGCTAATATAAAAAAAAAACAAGCCACAGAGAGAGTCTCATAAAACTGATATATTTGCATTGAGACTTTGGAACTGGCAAGCACAATCACTGTGCAGCAATACAAAGCAGGACACACAGCTTGCATATAACAATAAGAAAAGGTGTCTGCATTTCCTACATATACGGATTATAAACTGAATATAGAAACATGTTGGTATTACCTAATGAAAAACTATAAATGACCTTTAAATATAATTCTATATTGAGTCACAGTAGTTTTTTCCCATCTATTACCTATTACCGGTATTGTAGAAATCCACTAATTATTAATGGTAATGGTTTCCAGCTAGACTATTAATTCATGAACCCTCCGGAGGCTGCAGAAGAAAGGTGCCATTAATTTCCTAATTGGCAGTAAGTGACTATATCGATGTATTGTTAAGATGTGATTTATGCCCACTTTGTAGACTGAAATATTGTACAGTTAAATAACTTATTTATTGCATGGCATCACTTGTTTCATTGTATAATGGTGTTTATATGTGTTTATGTGCATTTCAGGTGCAAAGCATAAAGTGGGCTTATCTGAAAGCCCATGTATATCGGTCCTTATAACACCACTGACCAGAACACATACTGTACATCTCAAATGCCCCACCAGCCCTAGGTAATATCATATCTATTATCATCCTTAAGATATATATATATATATATATATATCCTATATTGCCAAAAGTATTAGAATGCCTGCCTTTACACACACATGTACTTTAATGGCATCCCAGTCTAAGTCCGTAGGGTTCAATATTGAGTTGGCCCGCCCTTTGCAGCTATAACAGCTTCAACTCTTCTGGGAAGGCTGTCCACAAGGCTTAGGAGTGTGTCTATGGGAATGTTTGACCATTCTTTGAGAAGCGCATTTGTGAGGTCAGGCACTGATATTGGATGAGAAGGTCTGGCTCACAGTCTCCACTCTAATTCATTCCAAAGGTGTTCTATGGGGTTTAGGTCAGGACTCTGTGCAGATCAGTCAACTTTCTCCACCCCAAACTTGGTCATCCATGTCTTTATGGACCTTGCTTTGTACATTGGTGCAGAGTCATGTTGGAACAGGAAGGGGCCATCTCCAAACTGTTCCCACAAACGTTGGGAGTATGAAATTGTCCAAAATATCTTGGTATGCTGACGCCTTAAGAGTTCCCTTCACTGAAACTAGGGGTCCAAGCCCAACCCCTCAAAAACAAACCCACACCATAATCCCCCCTCCACCAAACTTTACACTTGGCACAATGCAGTCAGGCAAGTACCATTCTTCGGACAACCACCAAAGCCAGACACGCCCATTGGATTGCCAGACAGAGAAGAGTGATTTGTCATTCCAGAGAACACTCCACTGCTCTAGAGCCCATTGGTAGCGTGCTTTACACCTCTGCATCCGACGCTTTGCATTGCTCTTGATGTGAGGCTTGGATGCAGCTGCTTGACCATGGAAACCCATTCCATGAAGATCTCTACTCCCTGTTGTTGTGCTAATCTGAAGGCCACATGATGTTTCAAGGTCTTTAGCTATTGACTCTGCAGACAGTTGGTGACTTCTGCACATTGTGCACTTCAGCATGCGCTGACCCCGCTCTGTCATTTTACGTGGCCTACCACTTTGTGGCTGAGTTTCTGTTGTTCCCAATTGCTTTCACTTTGTTATAATACCACTAACAGTTGAGCGTGGAATATTTAGTAACAAGGAAATTTCATGGATGGATTTATTGCACAGGTGACAACCTATCATGGTACCACGCTTGAATTCACTGAGCTCCTGAGAGCAACCCATTCTTTCACAAATGTTTGCAGAAGCAGTCTGCATGCCTAGGTGCTTGATTTTATACACTTGTGGCCATGCTGGTGATCGGAACACCTGCATCCCATGATTTGAAGGGCCAGCACAATACTTTTGGCAATATAATGTATATATATATATAAACTTTAAAACTGACGTGTTCCAATTTTATTGTGATTTTAGCACAACTTTATAGGTAGAGTTGATCCAGGGAACCTATAGGTAAAGTTGATCCAGGGAAAATCTGATTGCCTATTGGGGATCAGGAAGGAGTTTTTTCCCCTGCTGGAGCAAATTAAATCATTCTTTGCTGTATTTTTGTTTGCCTTCCTCTGGATCAACAGTGAGTATAGGAGTGTATATTGGATTGTATATTTTTTTTCCTTTTTATTGGTTGAACTAGATGGACTTTTTTCAACTACACTAACTATGTAATTATGTAAGGAATAGTGTGGTGCATGTGAAAAAGCCCCTGAGCTTAAGAAAGGGCGGGGATGCCCAAAATGGTTGTTTTTGGCCTTATGCACATTGGGTGTTTGCCCAGCTCTTTTGAACACCTTTTTCTCCTGGCAGGAGAAAAGCAGCTTAGAAAAACGCACCTAAATCCATGTTTTGCAAATGTGTTTAGGCGTGTCTAGGTGCGTAAAGCAATCAGTCGTTCATATTAATTTATTCTGGCCATGGAAATGAATGAATGAAGTGTTTAACACTCATTTAGACATGTTCTCACCCGTTTACAAGTGTTAGGGCGCATTGGGCATTTCTTCTGCTCAAAGGTCTCTTCTATACTGCCGCCAAGGTACTGAGTATTTTAAGGCATATGGGTGTCTTTTTACTGATCTAAATGCAGCCCATTGTTTTCAATGTGCCTGTATACACAGGTGCAAAAACATGTGCTGCGTACAGATGAGTTAAAAAAAAATTCAGAAATCAGAGTTTCCGGTTAGTATTTTACATGTACATGTACATAAATTTTATTTGAAGTGGTTAGAATTTATTTCACTCATGTATGCATGTACTGTATGTGAAAATACTCACAACACACATGCAGATACATGAAAAATAAACACCTGAAATTTTGTCCAGGAATATTGATATTGAGACATTTTCACCATGTGCATGTACTCCAATGCTCCTCTCAGTAGGGTTGTGATGGGGTTTTTTATCCTTTTTTGTGTGTATATATATATATATATATATATATATATATATATATATATACAGTATATACTGTATACAGTTTTATCTGTCAGGAAATGTGCAGTTCTGTTCAACCACTACTAGCAATGTGAGGTGGTCCCATGACCTGCACTTTTTTCTCACTATAGTTAAAATACAGCTTGATCAAGGACCCCTATCAGTTTGCAATTGGGTAAAGTAATCCTTGTGTTCTCCTTTCCCCAAGTTAAATTGATGCCCCTGTGCAGTGTAGCATAACCTGAATGGTTGCAGTGCTGACCTTCCCTCTTCCAATCTGATGGATTAAGTGACTTTTGGGAAATAAATATGCAAAGATTTTTTAATGAATACATAACTGGAGTAAACAATGATCTTTTATTTCCTCCTACAGTTCTCGTTTAATCCATTTTTTCAATGTAGGGAAAATGAAGGAAGACCAGAGGCTACGGTAAACTCTTTGGAGGCTATTTATGAAGCAGCAGGCTAAATCTGGCATTTCATTTTGCAGATTTTGCTTTTTGCTGCCAGTTTTGGGAAGCGGTGAAAATTAAGTGTTGCTACATTAAAAATAAGCTGAACACATAGCACAAAAGCCTTTTCGTGGTATGGCATAACTTTCAATTGAAATGAGAAAGAGGGGTACCGTTTAGCTCAAAGTATGTTGTCTAAGGATGTCACCCCCTTTACGTGGACCAAGAAGAATGAGTACACAAAACATGATTGGTTGAGGTGTCAATACACCTAGAAAAAATTATTGTATCTATTACCCCTATAATTGTTAATGTGTGCCACTTGTTATAGCAATGTTGCACAGCATATCCAGAAGAATATATGTGAAGCTTCCCATGCTCCAGCTTCCTTTATTAGGGGGGCTAAAATCTCTTTGCATTGTACAATCATACATGCCAACATTCAGTGTTAAGGAACAAAAAATGCCCACTGAGAAAATCACTGCTCAAAGATAAAAAAAAAATGCATGAGTAGGCAATTTGTCTGGCACATTGACTACTGGGATATGTAGTTTTAAGGAGAGTGGCATGCATTACCATAATACATCCCCTGCTTGTACACCCACAAAAGTGAAAGTAAGGAGGAAAGAGCCTGCACAGGAGGAGCATGCTGGTATCATATTTGGAGCTTCAGCCAGCCCACCTGTGATATAAATCTGTAAGAAGGCTGGAGCCAGGAGCAGAGGACAACGTTCTGCCCTGCCAGTTACCTATATACTGTTGAGTGTTTCCTGCTGCTGATTCCTTTCTGAGGACTGCTACTGCCAAGTATCCTGGGGTCCCACCAGCCATGGAACATGCCACCTACTCAGGACTTTGCCACCACTAATGGACTAACATCTGCAAAGGTATGCCTGAGCCAAATGTTAGTCAGTCAAGGTTCGGAGAAATGGACTGTTTGCACTTGTATCATGCTTGCTTTAAGTGATCAGTAAAGCCTGTTAAACTTTGTCCGTGAGTCTGGTCTGAAGGTGATCAAAGGGGTGCATAATGAGGCTGGCGTATGAAAGAACCTAGATCTGTAATAACACTAGAGGGCTATGAAGAATCTATAGGGTCAATTCTATTTGCTTGATAAGAAATGGTTGTTGCCAAGGGTAACTCAGCAACGTATAAGACACTAAGCAAAGCCTGGGTGAAGTGAGGTGTCCTCCGGTAGAAAGGGGGTTGCTATTAGGGCTCCCACTCTGGCGGTCCATCTGCCAAAGCAGCTGGGAGCAGACCAGCATTACGGAGGTCCTCGGCCTAACTGTATAGTATGGATAAGGAAGAGTTAATATAGGACGCACACAAGATCTGTGCTGTGTCTGGCGGGATTTCATTCTGTTATTGGGAGCGAGATAACAGGTACGCTGGCAAGTGGAGATGGTTGTGGCTCCACCTACCACTCCGAATGCAACATATATTAGTCATTGTGTGTAGAGCTACAGGTACCCATAGGTCACGGGCAGGGGCGGACTGACAACTCATGGGGCCCCCGGGGAATAGGGGATCATGGGGCCCCTGTGTCCTTGCCCAAACTCAAAAAAAGCCTATGAAAAAGGTACCAGGGGCATCTCATGGGGCCCCCTACTGACCCTGGGCCCTCAGGCAGTGCCCAAGTTTCCAAAAGGTTAGTCCACCCCTGGTCACGGGCGTGGTAGGCCCCAGCCACAATATGGCGTAATCGGTAAAACTCAACCGCACAGCCACCCTACAAGTACATCAGCCTCCTAGCTTATACTTGCAGCACTCATGCCTTGGCCTTCAACCTCAAGCCGTTATCTTTTTCCTTCATAGAGTCTTCTCACAAACTCGGTGTATGTACCTAACAGCTCACTCTGGCACTGTCTCCCACCTGTCTCCTTGGTGGAGCCTTCCTGACTCCTGGGCAGAAAGTATCTCTGTCTGCCAGGGTAGAGCCACAAACCCTTGTCAGAACAGTTTCCTCTGGTGGACACATGCACCCTGGAGCCCCTCAAACCAGCCTACCTGAGAACCCTGGGTAGTAAAAAACTCTTACACCATGACAGTGCACATCGCTGCCACATATGACGTTTCAAATTAGAATAATGCAATAACTTAGAGGATGAAAGGATATTGCAATATGACATCTTTGGTAGTAAAATAGTATTATTTATAGAGGTGTACTCTTCAGACCATAAATAGTGAGAACTGGGAAAAAAAGAGAGACAGAGGAATTTGGTATCGAAAGATGAACTGTCCCTTCAAATGAAGGACAACTAGGGGCTATGGTATAGTAGGGAACGAACATAAATCAGTAGTAGTTACCGGTACTAGACTGATTGCCACTGGCTTCCACATCCCATTCCAGATTTTTTTCTGAGAGTATGAGGTGGAGATTGTGACATCACTGCCCCACCTCTACACTTTGTCCAATTAGAGAACACTTTCCATTAATTGAGAAATATGCAAGGTGTTCTGTGAATGGCGCTGTTACATATTTGGTCGAAGGCTGAGTTGGTGAGAGAGCTCCCCTTGTGGCTATGGTCTGAGCACTCTGAATGTGGTGACAGAGGTACAAGGCTCAAAGAAGCACAGGTGCTGGTAGCTTGATAGTACATGACTGCCATAGTCAGGGATGTAGCCAAGGTGAGCCAGTATCATACACAGTGACACAGCAGCGTGGTCAGGAGGCAGGCTGGGGTCGGTACCAGGGAAGCAGGAAGAGCAAGGTCCAGTAGCAAGCCGAGGTCAACTATGTGGCAAATGAGGTTTAATGTTGATAAATGTAAGGTTATGCACTTGGGGGCTAAGAATATGCATGCATCATACATACTAGGGGGGTACAACTGGGGGAATCAATGCTGGAGAAGGATCTGGGAGTTCTGGTAGATCACAAGCTTAATAATGGCATGCAATGCCAAGCTGCGGTTTCTAAAGCGAGCAAAATCCTCTCTTGTATTAAAAGAGGTATAGACTCCAGAGAGTGAGATATCATATTACCCCGGTACAAATCATTAGTAAGACCTCATCTGGAATATGCAGTTCAGTTTTGGACACCAATTCACAAAAAGAACATTGGGGAACTGGAGAAAGTACAGAGAAGGGCAACCAAACTGATACGAGGCATGGAGGAGCTCAGCTATGAGGAAAGATTAGAGGAACTGAATTTATTCTCTCTTGAGAAGAGGAGATTAAGGGGGGATATGATCACCATGTATAAATACATCAGTGGTTCATATAGAGAACTCAGTGTAGAGCTATTCACCCTGAGGTCATCACAGAGGACAAGGAGCCACTCTACGTCTGGAGGTAAAGAAATTTAATCTCCAAACACAGAAAGGTTTCTTCACAGTAAGTGAAAATGAGGAATAGACTCCCTCAAGAGTTGGTTCTGGCCAGCTCAGTGGATTGCTTCAAAAAAGGCCTGGATTATTTCTTAGATACACAAAATATAACTAGATACTAACATTTATAGGTAAAGTTGATCCAAGGAATATCCGATTGCCTCTCGGGGAATCAGGAAGGAATCTTTTTCTCTGCAGGAGCAAATAGGATCATGCTTTGCTGGGTTTTTTTTGCCTTCCTCTGGATCAACTGTGGGTATAGGATTATAACTTTTTTTTTTTTTTTTTTTTTTTAAATGGTTGAACTGGATGGACGTTTGTCTTTTTTCAGCCAGACTATGTAACTATATGTAATAAAGCCAGACATGTTTGAAGTTCATCCAGGTTGGTAACCATGGCTCCCTCCATAGATATCCATAGATACAGTGAAGTACCTGCCCATGAACAGGAAGGAAGTGTGTTATTCCCAGTGCATCCTCACCCAGGCCCAGGTTAGCTTTAGGTGAAACTAAACCCTCTTATCCTTTTCAGCCAAGGAAGCTGCCATCTTAGCCTCTGATAACTGCCATGGTGCTACACATGTGACCAGTTATGACACCAACCACTTGATGGTTTGGAAGTTTGGTTGAGCGTGCAAGCAAATGTGACAGCATTCCCAGCATGTCTGGAATGTATCTGTATATGCATGTATTGCATCGGATGTATTGCATGCATGTATGCATGTATATGCATCGGATTCTCGAAGAATCCGATGCATCTGCTAGGGTGCATAATTGTGAAATTCAGCCCATTCTGTAAACAGCAGGACAGAAAAGAATGAGGAGTCAGCACTTTTTTCTGAAGAGGACCCAAAACATATGTACCTGTAATGAGAGGACCTTCACCACTTCCAACTGGAGGAATTATGGTAAGCACTCTTTATTGGATGTAGAATTGCATTTGCTGAAAATTTTTCTGAAGTTGAAAGATTTACTTTAAGGATTAGTAAGCTGCAATATTTTCCATTTTTGGTTTTGGGTTTAGATACTCTTTTACCTAACAGTAAAGACTTTGGTTAAAATGGTTGCTGTGCCTCTCATTCATTCCTTAGGCTTCAGATACTGGAGACATTCCAAAGCTAAGACATCTTTCTCTATGTCTTTTATTTTTAATAAAATGTCTGTTGGTTAGCTGATGATTTTGTAGAAGGTACTTCTGCAAGCTTCTAACCACCATTATGCTATAAATGTAACCTTCCCGACATAAACCTTTACTTAGAAAATAAGCTGCACGGGTAATGTCCTAGTTGTCTGGCTACTATGTAGGCCCACTGGTGTCAACGCTTTCTGAGTTACCAACCATCAATTTTTATTCATTTAGACCCTTATTGACCCTTGTTGGTGGCTCTAGGTAAACCTAAATTTGCCATTTACAAAGACATACATTTTATGCATTTATACTAAGGGTGAGGCCTCTGCCCATGGATGCACACTTCTTGGCCTACATGCCTCTTGGGCTCTAGGAAGTTGTTCAGTGAGACTTCTCCAACACTTCTACCCACTAGATTCCTCATTACTCCTTTGCCTTAGATAAAAACTCCTGATGGGTCAGAAGTCTGCTGCACTCAACAGTCTCTAGACCCAAGGATGTCTAAAGAACATTCTAGAAACCTCTTGTTCTTTTCAAAAAGAATTGACCTCTTCCTCTTGTAGTACCATGGTATAAACTGCCAGATATTTTTCTATGGGAAATGATGGAAGTATGATAGTGGATGTTCGTCCTGGATTTGCTTTTCTGTGAAAACTGTGGTGTTAATACATGTTTCTTGTTCCTATTTCCCATCTCAGAAAGTTGTGAATTGGCATATCAAAGCAAAACAACAGTTGATAGTTTTTCTCTAAAGGTCTACTGAAGAAGACATTAGCTATATTTTATTATGTCGGAGACTCTCATTTTTTTAAACTATTCTTTATGGGCCTGACCGTTAGTGCTATTGAATTTCCATTATCAGTGTTTTTCTACATAAAGGGTTAGCAGAGTTTTTCTTTATTAAACCCACCCCATAAAGTTCGGAATTGTCATGAAACGCAAATAGGCTGTTCACTTTGCAAATGAAGTTGCACTTTACAAGGGAATGTTCCCCAGATCTTACTAAATGTGGTGAAATTTCACTTTGCAAAGATTCACCTGCAAGGAAAATAAGAACAAAACAGCATTTTGGCTTTCACATGATTGGATGATGAAGTCAGCAGAGCTTTGCCCCATTCACTAAGCTCTGGGGAAAATTCCCTTGCAAAGTGTAACTTCCCCTGCAAGGTGAACAGTCTATTTACCTTTAGTAAATCAACCTCTATGTGTAGCAACACTTTAAACTTTAAACCCCATTTCTATGTATGAAAGCCTAGCTAGGACATAAAGGGTTATAATAAAAGCCAAGTGTTTCTTGTGTTGAAAGTTATCTATTCATAGAGAAGCCTCTTCCTGGAGGCAAAGTCAGTGGCATATGGCATTCTGTGCCCGCGGGGCTGTCACATTCTCAAACCAGCAGCATCTTACTGTGAGGATACTGGGATTAAAAATATAAGCCAACAGGGGATAAGACCACAGTTCACATTGACACTGATATACAGTGAGGACCATCCATCAACTGTGCATAAGTCAACAGAATGATTTCCCTTACTTAAAGGAGACCTATTGTCAAGAAAAGAATGCTGACATACAGTAGTTATAGATTGTTATTATTTTAGTTTAAGATTAGGTATGATTGTTTTTGCAGAGTTACATTGGTCCAGCTTGGACTAATATAAAAATGCATATCTCATACATGAGAATGCTGCAGGTGATCTCTGATTGGGTGAGGTGGAGATCAAGACATTACCACCCACTCTACCCCATTTCCTAAGCTCTGGGAAAAATGAGTGCAACTGCACTTGCAAAGTTCACAGTCTATGTGCCTTTAGTAAATCCACCCATGTCTGTCACAAACTAACCAAACCCTAATTATGCTCCATTTAATTATGCTGTTTTGCTGTCATCTGCTGGAAACTTTCTACACTGCATGCACTAGATCAGTGGTCTTCAAACTGTGGCCAGATGTGGCCAATTGCTTGCTTTTATCTAGCCCTTGGGGCACTTTCATCCACTGATACCAACAATGGGGCATAATTCCCTCCACTGACACCAATGAAGGGGCACAATTGTTCCCAATGACACCAACAATGGGGCCCAATGACACCAATGGTGGGACAGAATTCCTTCCAATGAAACCACTGGGTTGAAATTCCTCTCACTGACATCAGGACCTTTTCTACTCCCAATGGCCAGTTCGGCCCTCCCAAATTCTGAAGGACCGTAAACTGGCCCTTTGTTTAGAAAGTTTGGAGACCTCTGCACTAGATTACAGAAAGTGGGCGTGTACTACATAGCTGCTATTAAAGCAGTATTAAACCCAGCTTACCAATTCTTAGATGTGGTGCAATGGTTTTCTTTTTTAGGCTTCCTTTCCTTTATTTTCACTTGGTTATCCTGCAAGCAAGTCTGTTATTTTTCAACAGATCAAGCTGTCCTGTTAGAGGGTTGAGGCAAACCATCACCACTGACAGGGGTGCTTACATAGATCTGCTTTTATTTATTTATTTATGTAAAACCTTTATGCCAAAAAGAACAAAACTGTTGCTGTAACTGCTTATAAAGTGTGACCTGGAGTTTGGCTTTCATTTGTTAGTGTGTTTAAATCTGCTAGTACATCTAACACTCGCCTCTCCCAAGACTGACAATGCTGCTGTCTTAAGGTGTCTCTGTTGCTCCTTCATCCAGAGTGGGGACACTCCTGTATGGAGGTGTGTTACTGGCCAGATCACAGATGATAAAAGAGGTAAAAAAGCCTAAAAAAGAAATCTATTGCAGATGTTGGGTTTAATACCACTTTAAAGTGTATCTAAACCCAAAAATAAAAAAATGATTTATATTGCAATTAATTAATCCTCAGATATGGTGACTACATTGGATTCCTTTTTTAGGCTAAGAACATTTTTAGCAAATACAGAAAATACCTATTAATCTAATCAGAAATTTAGTATTGTTGTCTCCCAGTAAGCTAAAAAAGAAAGTTAAAAGAAACGTATATGGAGATAAAAGACATCTATGAAGGCCACATGGCTGGCAGCCATGGCTCCTTCCATAGATATCATGGTGAAGTTAGTGTAGACAAGTAAATACTACATGCGTGATCTGCCTCACTCAAGATGGCTGTAGGTAGACATGCTAGGGGAGTGATTTTCAAAGTGATTTCTCAACAAAATAAAGCATGGAGACATGGATGGGTGAGTTTGCTTTAAATATTAAACATGAATTAAATAGCTTCTTCAGTTTGTGGTGTTCGGGTAAAGTTTGATTCCACTTTAAGAAGAGAGCGGTGGCAGATTGATCTCCTACATACACTACCTACCAACATAAGGAGTAATTTCTTAGCTGACCACCAATGCTAAATATTAATTATTTGTTTAATGTATTGATTATTTAAGGATAAGTTCACCTTTAGCAACGTATGAGGTGGTATCAAAAGGATTCGAGACTAGTCGGTGTTCTAAAAGACATTGTCTTGTGTACATCAGGAGCTGTGCAACTGGTGCTATTCTGACCACGTGTGTTACCACGTCCTATGCTATTCCACATCATGTGCTATTTCATTATGGACAGCAAGTTAGAACAAAGAAAAAACGTGAAATTCTGCGTGAAACTGGACAAATCTGCCACAGAGACGTTTGGCATGATTCAGCAAGTTTACGGCGATTATGCAATGAGTCGTTCGAGGTGTTTTGAGTGGCATGCGCGCATCAAGAATGGAAGAACATCAATGGAAGACAATGAAAGATTAGGAAGACCTTCCACTAGCTCAACCCCCAAAAATTTTGAAATGTCAAAACAATTTGGCAACTTGTGCATGATAATCATCGGAGAACAATCCACAACATTGTTGCCATTGTCGGTGTGTCATATGGAACAGTCCAGGCAATACTAATGTGTGATTTGAACATGCACTGTGTTGCTGCCAAGTTCCTCCCCAGGCTGCAATAATCTCACTTTCACACCCACCCAACTCATCAGATTTGGCTCCTGCAGACTTTGCCCTCTTCCCAAAGATGAAGATCCAGCTCAAAGTTTACCTTTTTGACAACACTTTGGAGATCCAGCACAAATAGCAGAAGGCACTTGACACGCTTCCAAAAAAAGACATCCAGGTCACATTCCAGGAGTGGCAGGAACGCTGGGAGCTCTGTATTGTTGTGATAGGGGACTATTTTGAAGGTGATAGTGTGTAATCATAGATAAAGTACTTTCTTGTAAACAGAGCTAGTCTCAAAACTTTTTGATACCACCTCATACACTTTACACCAATATTTAGGATGTAACATGTTGGTAATCACATCACTCCCTCACCAATTTTAAAATCTGTGCAGCTGTGTGGGGCTTTGCCTGTACAGCCCCATTATTCATTCACACAGCAATCTGTGAATGAATAAACAAGTACCATCTTCCACTGTGGCAGACGGGTTTGTATTTCTCAATGAACTATCAGCACCCTCATAGTCCATTGACACTTCAGTTCAGTAACTGTCTGCCTGTACAGAGGTACAGGCAGAGAGCTGTTAGCAGTATCTGCAGGAACCTGACATTGCACCCACAATCCACTGATCATGGGTGCAATGCTGTCCAGGCTCCTGTGAAAAAATAAAAAAAACTTTTTTTACCTGCAAAATGTGCATTTATTATTTTATTTTTTCTACTAAAGGTGAACTTATCCTTTAAATAAACCCCATTCTTTATTATTTATTTAGAACTCTCAACAGACTGTTCACAATAGGGGTTCCCTGAGACCAGAAAAATTATTTTAGGGGCCCTTGGTGTTAAAAATTATGAAAAAGGCTGCTTTATATGACCTCATACACAAGGGCATATGAATGTATGTTGCCAGAAGTTGGCATAAAAAATGCCTCTGATCTCGCCTTGACTCCACTTGAGCTTAAGCGTGTTTATGCACATTTACATGCACATGGCGTTTAGAAGTATTTGCATGTAAACTACTTCTATTGGCTGAAATATTCATATAGTCTAAACATTAGAATAAATGTATGTGCATAAGCGTATGTTTATGCGCATTCATATGCATTTAGGCATACTTATGCATGTTTGCGCTGAAAAAAAACACTTCCCCGGGAATGCGTGCCTGGGCCTTTTTTTGCTGACACTAAACACTGCACATAAAAACATGCTAAAATGTCTGCATGTGAATGGGCTCATTAGCTAACATGCTGTTGTGTTCCGAGGTGTAAAAAAAAAAAGCCAAATTCCCCTGCTAAAAATGACTGTATCTACAGCTCATGATACATTGGCGTGATGGTCGGTGGGAAGAATGTTCGTTACACTTGTGGTCATTGAGAACAATTATTCCCTTATAAATAGCTAAAAATATCAATGGTGTCAGTGGAAACCTATCTGAGAGGCGGATATTGCTCATTGATCAAGGAACCCCTAGCAACCTCTTGAGGAACCCTAGGATTCCATGGAACCCTGGTTGAGAAACCCTGGTCTAGAGACTTCTTAAGGAGTTTCTTCCCACTTAGAGATGTACACAGTCCCCGGCCTTTCCACATTCGGATACAGTGAGTTAGAAAAGGCTAGCCTGGCATGCTGGAATTTGTAGTTAGCAGAATTGGAATAGGTTGTAAAGTCAGATACAGTATATGCAGTATCTTGCAAGGATCCAGTATTACAAATCTTCACAATGCTATAGAGCAGAGAGAAGCAAGCAAGGCAGCAGCGGTGTCACCATGCCAAGATGTAGAAGCCATTAGAGTTGATAAATAATTAAATGAATATCTTAGTACTGTACATGTACTGGCTGTCAAATCGCGTTCTGTGATTGACATGCATAACACAAGCCTGCTGAATTGTAATGTAGAAGGCTGCAGGGGACAGTGTCCCAGAATCCTACTGAAATGTATGTGTGGTATAGGGAAGGTCTTCCCGTACAATATAGAATGTTCATGCTGATAAGTAACACCAGCCTAGGAGCCAACATTTCAATATAGCTTCCAGGGGAAAACTTACTGATGAGCCAGAGAGACTAAGATTATAATACAAAATGCTGGCTGGGAAGACTACATAGACTTCTTCTCAGCTGTGTCATGGTAAATTAAAATATACTTTTTCATTTAAAGGGAATTCAGAGGCAGTTGGAGTTATTTTTTCTAGTTATATCCAATAATACAATTAGTTTAACCAGTTTGGTGTTAGAGCAATTTTTTTAATTTTTTTGCACACATGTAAAAATCATGTAATTACATAACCCCCTAGAACAGTGGTTCTCAACCTTCCTAATGCCGTGACCCTTTAATACAGTTCCTCATGTTGTGGTGACCCCCAACCATAAAATTATTTACCCAGTAATTATAATTCATGAGTGTCGTTTTACCTCCAATACTGCTGCTTGCAACACAGTAGCTGCTTTTGACAGAGTAGCTGCTTTCAACACAGCAGCTGCTTTCTACACAGTAGCTGCTCTTTACACATCGGAAATATGTGTTTTATGATGGTCTTAGGGGACCCCTGTGAAAGGGTCGTTCGACCCCCAAAGGGGTCGCGACCCACAGGTTGAGAACCACTGCCCTAGAACATTCCATATTTTCTTAAAGCAGGGGCCCTGTAGAATAAAATGATAGCAGTGGAAATTTTTAAGGCAACTATATTGAGACAAGAATTGTGATTTGGGCCTGAGATGAGGGCCTTTAGAAGATTACTAATGGATTTTTGCTGGAGGGTACTGAATGAGGTTATAGCCTTCACTACTCTACAAAGAACATTTCTATTAGTGTTGGTGTTGCAGATTTTTTTTCTCATCTACTGTATGGATAAACCATTGTCACAAAGACAATACATGAGGACTACCCACTCTATTGGAGCCCTGCATAACACTTAAAACCTTCCCAATTTTAAAATGGCTGGACATACAGTTTACTGCCAACCTACAGCCAAAACCCAAAACTGTTTTAGAATGTAGAAGAGTTAGAACCTCTGTCAACTTTGTACAGTTGTTTCTCTATTTGGACCTTTTCTATTTGACAGGTATAAGGTAGAAGTGAGTGAAATTGTCTCCAATAAGGACATAGACAACAATAAAAATGCATTTACTAGTAAAATGAAAAAAAAAATATTGCTCTCTATGTCCTCATTAGGGAAATTTTCCTTTATTTCCTGTCTAGGTGACAGGTTAGCTAGTTACCTGACTGCAATCAACCACTCAAAATAATAAATGATCATTTCCTAGCATATGTATTTATTTATTGCAGTAAGCTAAAGAGCCATTTTTGCAAATATATTTAAAATGACAGTGGTTCTCAATAGCATTGCTTTGAGGAACCGCAAATATGGATCCCCAGCTATTATAGCTAATTCACCAATGCCTAGAATTCAGTGAAGTCTGTATCTGGAATCACTGATCCCTGGATCCAGAGAAAGGCAAAAAAATTTCGAGACATTTTAGATAATTTTAGCTCAGAGGGTCTAAAAATTCCATCCTGACTTTCTATACAGTAGTCCATATCTCCACTGGATTCTGCTTCTTTTTCTTTAAATAATGTTCTGTTCTCTTAATTTTACTCCCCTGCCTTTCCTTTTTGATTCAATTCATCCACATGCTTGGATTGGCACTGGCCCATATGGGTATAGAGAGACAGACTGACTGCCATTGACTTACTGTATCATCAACACAGACCAATGAGCAAACATATACGAACATACATAGAACAACAGATTGCCTGGCATTGCCACAGTCATTGGTGGACATAGAATGACTGGCCGTGACTAACTGATGAATTGTCTTTGAGAGCCAAAGAGATTGTCATTGTCATCGAAAGAGAGACAGATGTCCAAATATATTGTTAGGATTAGTTTTGAAGGATTCAGTAACTGACTTTAGGACAGACAAGTCATAGAAATACAAACCTTCTAAACTGATAGATACAGAGAGATATTTAACACATTGGCATCGAAGGACAGACCACCTGTCATTGAACCAGAACATTACAAAGTCATAGACACATATTGAGATCATCGATGGAAATTCTGGAATGGATGAAACGGCAAACTGGCACTGACACAAACAAATACAATTTGAAATTGATGGCCAGTTTGATTGCAACTAGTTCACAGCACAGTAACTGGCATTGACACAGAAAAACATAGACAGACATACTGTTTAAAGAAACACAAAGACATGACTTGGCATTGACATAGGTAGTCTGAAAATTATATATAGTACCATTGTAGCAATAAAAAGATGGACAGAGTAAAGACAAAATAAATTGACTCTTGAAGGTTAGATATTACTAAATTTACAGACTGGCTATAGATGCTAAATTGCCAAAAGTATTGGGACGCCTGCCTTTACACGCCCATGAACTTTAATGGCATCCTTAGTCCATAGGGTTCAATGTTGAGTTGGCCCACCCTTTGCAGCTATAACAGCTTCAACTCTTTTGGGAACGCCATCCACAAGGTTTAGGAGTGTGTCTATGGGAATGTTTGACCATTCTTCCAGAAGCACGTTTGTGAGGTCAGGCACTGATGTTGGACGAAGAGGCCTGGTTCAAAGACTGCGCTGTAATTCATCCAAAGGAGTTCTATCAAGTTGAGGTCAGGACTCTGTTCAGGTTAGTCAAATTCCTCCACCCCAAACTTGCTCATCCATGGCTTTATGGACCTTGCTTTGTGCGCAGTCATGTTGGAACAGGAAGGGCCTATCCCCAAACTGCTCCCACAACGTTTGGAGAATGAAATTGTCCAAAATGTCTTGGTATGCTGACACCTTAAGAGTTCTTTTCACTGGAACTAAAGGCCAAGCCCAACTCCTGAAAAACACCCCCACACCATAATCCCCCCTCCACCAAACTTTACACTTGGCACAATGCAGTCAGGCAAGTACCATTCTCCTGGAAACCGCCAAACCCAGACACTATCTATCGGATTGCTAGACAGAAAAGTGTGATTCGTTACTCCAGAAAACACGTCTCCACTGCTCTAGAGTCCAGTGGCAGCATGCTTAACCCACTGCATCTGACGCTTTGCATTGCACTTGGTGATGCAAGGCTTGGATGCAGCTGCTCGGTCATGAAAACCCATTCCATGAAGATCTCTGCGCCCTGTTGTTGTGCTAATCTGAAGGCCACATGAAGTTTGGAGGTCTTTAGCTATTGACCCTGCAGACAGTTGGCTACTTCTGCGCATTGTGAGCTTCAGCATATGCTGACCCCGCTCTGTCACTTTACTTGGCCTACCACTTTGTGGCCGAGTTTCTGTTGTTCCCAGTGGCTTCCACTTTGTTATAATACCACTAACAGTTGACCGTGGAATATTTAGTAGCAAGGAAATTTCACAGATGGACTTATTGCACAGGTAGCAACCATCACGGTACCACACCTGAATTCACTGAGCTCCTATGAGTGACCCATGAGAGAGACTTTTGTCTGTGGACTTGTTCATAGTTGCTAAGGAGTTTGTCCTTGTGTTTGCGGTTTCCTTGTGCATCCCGTACGCCTTTCAACCCTATCCAAGTTCAATACCCCTTAATAAAACAAAAAAAAAACAAGGACTGTTTACTGATTCCAGTGTACAAGTGTGAAGAAAATGCATGTTACCTGGCTGTGCAGGACTATAGGGGGACCCAAAAACTCAGGAACTCCTAAGGGGGTAGTGCTACATACAAATAAAAAAAAATTATAAATACTTTTTTCCCTTTTTGTGATCACATTCCCTCTGTTCACAACTGCATAGAGAGCTGGGGGAAGGAGAAACAGCAGTACTCTGAACTTCCAGTGAAAGGCTGTGCCACTTTTCGGCTTATTAAAATACTTTTGGAAGGGGAAGAGTCACATCCAACCACCTGAGCTGGATTACTTCAAGCCATATACTGAATAGTAAGGTATTGCTTGGTTAACTCAACACTGTTCACTAACTTTCAATGGATATTCTATACTAAAATATTATTTTAAATTAAAATCTGTAAAATAGTCCTCAAATTACTTTTGTAGCCCCAGCTAGTGGTCCATTTAGGCTTCCCAGAAGAATGTTCATCCAGCTATAGGAGATTTCTCCTTTGCTGGCTTTGATGTTGTGGGGCCACCTTGCCCGTGCGCATGGGGCCTTTTTTTTCTCTCTTCCTTCCTCTCCGATGTATGTGCTCACGAATGCCCGGGACCAGGCAGGGCCGTGTACATGTTGATTCAACATTAAGGCAGCTCCCCGAATTAGAAGAGAGCTTTACACACGGTGCATCTGTTTCACAACCTGAGACCTTTAAGAAATTAGCAACCTGTCCCAATGATATGCAATCGTATGGAATGTGACATTTTGAAGGAGACGCCACTGAGCATATGTCCCGTTCCACCAGTCTAGCCTTCCTATCACCTCACTCCCAGTGATAGCCAGTGGTTCTGCCATGTGCTTGAATGAACTCTCTAGCAAGCATGACTTGTCTTGCTTAACCACTAGCCTACAGGGCACTTATACCCCCTTCCTGCCCAGGCCAATTTCCAGCTTTCAGTGCTGTTGCACTTTGAATGACAATTGCGCGGTCAATTTTTTTGACAGATAGAGCTTTATTTTGGTAGTATTTAATCACCTCTGGGATTTTTATTTTTTCTTAAACAAACCAAAAACCACTGAAAATTTTGAAAAAAAAAGTTTTTCTTAGTTTTTGTTATAAAATTTTGTAAATAAGTGATTTTTCTCCTTCACTGATATGCGCTAATGAGGCTGCACTGATGGGCACTGATAGGCTGCACTGATGGACACTGATAGGTGGCACTGATGGGCACTGATGAGGAGGCACTGGTAGGTGGCACTGATGGGCATTGACAGGCATCACTGATGGGCACTGAAAGGCAGCACTGATACATGGCACTGATATATGGCACTGATAGGCAGCACTGACTGGCACTGTTAAGCGGCACTGACTGGCACTGTTAGCGGCACTGACTGGCACTGTTAGGCGGCACTGCCAGGCACTGATAGGCGGCACTGATGCGCACTGATAGGCAGCACTGACTGGCCCTGATAGGCGGCACTGGCTGGCACTGATAGGTGGCACTGATTGGCATTGACAGGTGGCACTGACTGGCACTGATGGGTGACACTGAAAGGCAGCTCAGATGGGCACTGATATGTGGCATTGATGTGCACTGGTAGGCACTGATATGTGGCACTGATGGGCACTGGCACGAAGCACTGACATAAGGCACTGATGGACACTGACAGGTGGCACTGCTGGGGCTATACTGATCATCAGGGCACACTGATCATCAGTGCCCTGATGATCAGTGTACATGTCCCCTCCGCGGAAAGCCGATTACCGGCTCTCCTCTCCTCACGAGCTGTCAGCGTGACAGCTCAAGAGGAGAGAAATGCCGATAACCGGCATTTCCCTGTTTACATGAGATCAGCTGTGATTGGACACAGCTGATCACATTCCGTGATCGGTGATCCGCTGTGTCTGAGGGACACAGCACACCGTCGATCGCCATGCTGTGCGCTGCCTGAGCTGCGCATGCGCAGTGAGAATGTCATATGACGTCCTCCCAGAACGAGAGAACCACCTTGCACCCGTCATTCTACTATATGGCGGGCGGGAGGTGGTTAAGTTGTTACTAAACCCAGGACCCTGCATTCACTATATCTGGTCTCCCACAGTACACAGAACATGGAAATGTAATTATTTTAGTAAATATAAACTGCTAAATACCTTTTCTCATCTGCAGTTAGAGCAGTCATGTGACTTCTATCAATGTCCAGCAGAGCACTGGTTAAAGTTTGTAGGAGGAGTTTTCATTCTCCTCTGACTGTCCTATGAGGCTGCATAAACCCTGTGTTGATTGGCCCTGTGCTGATCACATGCACTCTCTCAAGAAAAAAAAACTATCGAACGCATTGTTTCAGTTTTTTTTTTATTGTAAAATATAAAAGGAAAGGTTGCGTATTGAATAGATACCAAACATGTCAAACTGTAAATATGCATGCATCACATTTTGGGGACCTCACATAATTTTTTGTGTGGGGTACGCCATTAAAACCTATACCAAAGCCAAAGAGTCTGGGATGAATTTTGGGGGGATCCTCAAATAATTTTTTCATTTCATTAGTGCAGTTCCCCACTGGCAGTCCATTTGTTTGATAATCCTTTGACTATCAACCTTCAGATGATCAGGACTGATTTTAAAGAGTTCGCTGCCATTGACTTCAATGGGGTTCACATTAACATTCCTGTAGTGCTACCCCCTTGAGAGCAGCTGGTTTTGGGTCCCCCTTTTTTCCTGTACAGCCAGGCAACATGCATTTTCCATACAAAAGAAACAGTCCATGGGTTTGGCTTTTAGGATTTATTAGGGAATTCACCTTGGATAGGGTAAAGGGTTATGGGATGCCAAATTGATTGAAGAATAACAAAAGGAAGATAGTTTCCTTCTCTAGCACACCGCAAAATGATACATATTTGACTAAATTCCAACCAGAACCACAACTTTAGGAAAGTAATCCCCTCCTAGGAATTTGGTGTCCCCTGGGTGGGTTTTCAGCAAAGTGACAACTTGTAGGAGCTCTTGGTCCCCTTAGTAAACAAAATAAGAGCCCACCTGGCTACGGCATCTAATCCCAGGACAAGGGATTGGGTAAACATCAGACTGTGCCCTGAAGACTTGTCAAGAACTTGCATTTAGCTGACTTCTCCCTTATAGGCCCTGGGGGTGTAGAGGTACTCCCACTGTCCTTGTCCTCCAACTATACTGTAGATAGAACTGCTTTCAGCCCTTCCGCTGGGCTGGTTCTTTTCCAGGCTTTGAAGGCTGTCCTTCCCCGGTGGACTACAGGGCAGTGGAGCTCCCTCTTTCAGCTTTCCTCCTTCCTTCAGCCTAGAATCCCAGAACCCCCCTCCCAGGCTACACAGCAGCACCTCAACCATCCATCTTCCATCCGACTCCCCTGCTGGCCAGGCTCTGTCATATTTATGGGCCAGCCTGCCACACTGCCAGGCCTCCTGCCTGGGATTGGTTAGACTCCCATAAATATGCAGATCAGCTCATCTTCACCTACGCCTACTGACTTCCAGAAGCTTCTCCAAGCTTCTAAAGCAGAGGGAGTTACCAAAGGGCTGACCTGTAGATCCCTACAGTCTGACCTGAAGTAACCCTCTTACACACACCCACCCAGGCTTCTAGCAAGCCTCTAACTACTACATTCACAATTGATGATCTGTTCAATGAACATCCCATTAATTGAATCCCGTTATGTTCGGCTCATCTCTAGCTATTATGTTGACTCTATGGTTATTCAATGTTTATGTGAATATTTGTATATAATTTTGTTCCAATCACAGCTATTTTACTATACAGTATTCTCTGAATAAACAAAGAATCCTTTAGTTTAATCAAATGGCCAAAAATTTGAAATTATTCTTCTATTCAGTGACACATTTTTGGACAAAAGATTACAAGCCCGCCTACCACGACAAGGTTGACTCTTCTGGGGCAGGAACTGCATTAAACTGCACTAACTCCTAAAGTTAGTTAACATCCCACACTGGTGGTTATGGCAGTGAAAATTAACCCCCCATTCCTCCCTCCCCCATTGGTGGTCATGGCAGTGAAAGTTAGTTAACCCCCCACACTGGTGGTCATGGCAGTGAAAGTTAGTTAAACCCCCACACTGGTGGTCATGGCAGTGAAAGTTAGTTAACCACACACACACACAAACGCTGGTGGCAGTGGAAATGAATGCCCCCTCCCGCCACCCGTTAGTTGTCATGGCAGTAAAAGTTAACTACCAATTGGGGGGGGGGGTTAACTAACTTAGAAACACAGAAGAACAACTCAGGGGACCCCTTTGTCAAAGTAAAGCCTGAGTAACAAACTAAAATACACTCTTTCAAAAGGTGGCTAGGACAGTCTCTGGGATCTTTTAGGCTTGTACCCACTGTGCCCCGTGTACTTCCATGCTTTTTTGCAGTATTTTTGTACTTGGTGCCCCATGGTCAGATACACCACTCCTAGTACTACCTGGTAAGGGTAGGGTTGTAGGTGGGTGGTACTTCCTTCATGTTCCCCTCCTCATGTTCCTGAACCCTGTGTGTGCCTTCCAGGGCCGATCTGTGAACCCTTTGTGTGCCTTCCAGGGCTGATCTTTGAACCCTGTGTGTGCCTTCCAGGGCCGATCTGTGAACCCTGTGTGTGCCTTCCAGGGCCGATCTGTGAACCCTGTGTGTGCCTTCCAGGGCCGATCTGTGAACCCTGTGTGTGCCTTCCAGGGCCGATCTTTGAACCCTGTGTGTGCCTTCCAGGGCCGATCTTTGAACCCTGTGTGTGCCTTTCAGGTTTTTCTTCCCTCTGGGTTATCTGCATAACAGAGCCATACAAAGCAGTGTCCTTACAGTGTAAAACACACACACAGCACACAGTTAACCCTTTGATCGCCCCTCATGTTAACCCCTTCCTCCCCAGTGCCATTAGTACATCATCAGTGCTTTTTATTTGCACTGATCACTGTATTGGTGTCACTGGGTATGTCAGTGACACCAAGTCAGTTCCCCCCCAGTGTCAGAATGCCTTGCTGCAGTCCTGCTATAAGTCGCTGATTGCTGCCATTACTAGTATAATTTTTTTTTTTTAATTCCAGTATACCGCCATTTGTAGATGCTATAACTTTCACGTAAACCAATTAATTTACACGTATTGAGATTTTCTCTAGCAAAGACATAGCAGAATATATTTTGGCCTAAATTTATGACAAAATTTGATTTTTAACTGTTTTTACTGGACATGTTTAATAGCAAAAAGTAAAATATTTTATTTTTTCTCAAAATTGGCGGTCTTTTTTTTTTTATAGCGCAAAAAATTAAAAATGCACAGGCGATCAAATACCACTGAAAGAAAGCTCTATTTGTGGGAAGAAAAGGACATAAATTTAATTTGAGTGCAGCGCTGCACGACCACGCAATTGTCAGTTATAGTAATGTAGCGTCGTATCGCAAAAAATGGCCTGGCCAGGAAGGGGGGTAAATCCTCTGGAGGGCAAGTGGTTAATAAAAAAAAAAATATGGCCACTAGTGCTGACAATCATAAGAGATATTTATATTACAAACAATGTGTTGATAACTTGTTGTGCTTGCGCAAACCCGCGATATCCCCGTTGTGAATTTTTGATACATGGTATGTTTATAAATGTATCCCCAACATTGGGCATCATGCTTATATATATATATATATATATATATACATACATACATACATTGCATGCGATTGCATGGACCGTCACTTGCAAGCGACTTTTTCTATGAATTCTCTTAGCACTTATTTTACAGGGTAGGAGATCCCGCATGGCCAGGGATGAAACTAGGACAATTTAGACAGAAGCCAATTATCCTACCAGCATGTCTTTGGAGTGTGAGAGGAAACCGGAGTACCCGGAGGAAACCCACGCAAGCACAGGGAGAACATGCAAACTCCATGCATGAGGCGCCATGGTTGGGAATTGAACCAATGACCCATTTACTGCACGGCAGACATGCTAACCACTAAGCCGTGTGTGTGTATATATATATATATTTTTATTTTTTTTTGGGGGGGGTTGGGGGGGGGGGGGGATCTAACATGATAGCATGCACACATAGAAAAAAATGAGATTGTCTGTGTCTTGTTCTCTTATCTGATGTTTATATTTATTATGGAAAAAAAAAAGAATAAAAAACTAGTAGCAAAGTTTTGTAGTATATTGTAGGCGATGAGTACTGGGATTCCAGGGGCCAAAACCTTCTAGGGATAAAGCCTCTGACCCAGAGCTACCTGGTCATGGATAAGGTAAGGCCTGTATATGTTATCTATAGCAACCAATCACAATCCCCCCTATAGGGTAATGGAAGGGAGAAGCTGGTTGCTCGGAGTAACACCGATCCTTCCACTTTGATAGATGAGGTCCACTCCGGCCTAATTTCACAGCGGATCTGTTGAGGTGATTGTTTTTTTTCTCTTTTCTCTCAGCGGTATAGATGTCCTGTCAGCTCTACAAGGCGAGATATATGCCACAATGGCGCCCGGAGCGGAGGCGATCAATAGGGAATTTCAAGCAAGAAGCAGAACTTGTGAAACGGCAGCAGAATATTATCCCATAAAATGTTATTAAAATATAAATACTAAACTGAAGGGACAATTGAACTCGAGGCCTGGGAAAATGCCCTGAAAATAATTTATGGGAATGACTTGTACACTTCCATGCATTGCCAGTGGCAAACCTGTGCATGGTGAAGGCTGGATCAAAGACTGGTCCCCTTGGTCAGAATAATGGATGGTAAATTATGATCATATCTTTATCCTGTCCATGATTAAAGGCGGTATTTGGGGTTCTGTCAATGCAGTGATTGCATTTATTATAGTGATCTTTGCATACAGTGATCTTTTTCTCTCCTCATTTAGGGCTCCTTCACTTGGGCAGCAGTCTATACAGGAGTGGATCACTATTCAGAGGGCAGTAGTAGGTATTGATTGCCTGTGTTTTTATGTCTTTTTTTTTTTTTTTTAATCCAAGGGGGATTTTGTATTTAAATACGACACCATGATCACCCTTAGTTCTCCATTGCCTTGTGGTTCCATTGACTCCAATGGGCAAATTTGACAGGCTGTGCCACCTGTCAAACTCTGAAAGCCAAGTTAAATTTGCCATGATGTGTGTACCACCCTGTCCTTCTGCAATGTTAGCATTTAGCTGGGTGGTCAGGGCAACAGCCAACCGCCTGTTTTAGCTGCACATGTGAAATGGCCCTTACAGCTAAATTGTATGTATAGCCCACATTTTATGTTTGGTTTGGTGGCATAGGGAAGGGTTAAACCCCTGATAGCATTCTCTTGTTGTCTGCACCCCTATTAGGGAGATTCATCTCTATTTATCTTGGTGACCAGCAGGTCCGGGACAAGGGGTGGGCAGGAAGGGTGGGTGCCTTGGGCGCTGGTATCATGTGAGGTGGGGGGGGGTGCCAGGGAGAGTTCCATCCTGATGCTACAAGCTGACAGGAGTAGTGACAGAAGCATCACTACTCCTGCCAGCTTAGCGCAGGTAGTGACAACCCAAATCTTAGGAGGAGAGAGCCAGGAGGTGCGAGCTGTGCTTTCTCCCTTCTCTAACTCCACACTACAGCTGCTGCAGTGCTCCGATTGGGCTTGTGCAGGGTAAACAAGCTCTCCAAAGTCTCAATCTGATAACCAGCGGTGTCACAGGGTACAGCCAGATGGAACAGTATCACATGCAGCAGAGGGGATTTGTGCTGGTGGGGGAATTTGGGGGTGACAGGGTAAGATTTGTTCTAAGAGGGGAAATATTGGGGGATTTGTGCTGAGAGAAGGAATTTGGAGGATAACAAGGTAAGATTTGTTCTAGCAGGGGACATTTTTTTTGGGGGGGGGGTTGGTCTAGGAGGTGTGATTTGGGGGGATTTGTGCTAGGAGGGGGGATTTACAGTGAAAGTAATGAGTATTTGATCCCCTGCTGATTTTGAATGTTTGCCCACTCATAAAGAAACGATCAGTCTAAAAATCAAATGGTAGGTGTATTGTAACACTGAGAGACAGAATAGCAACAAAAAATTCTAAAGAAATGCATGTCTAACAAATTATGCACTGATTTGCATGTTCATGAGGGAAATGAGTGTTTGGTCCCCATCACAAAACATGACTTAGTACTTGGTAGTAAATCCCTTGTTGGCAATCACAGAGGTCAGACGTTTCCTGTAGTTGGCCACCAGGTTTGCACACATCTCAGGATGGATTTTGGCCCACTCCTTTTGGCAGATCCTCTCCAAGTCGTTAAGGTTTGGTGGCTGACATTTGGCAACTCAAACTTTGAGCTCCCTCCACAAATTTTCAATTGGATTAAGGTCTGGAGACTGGCTAGGCCATTCCAGGACCTTAATGTGCTTCTTCTTGAGCCACTCCTTTGTTGCCTTGGCTGTGTGTTTTGGGTCATTGCCACGCTGGAACACCCATCCACGACCCATTTTCAATGCCCTGGCTGAGGGAAGAAGGTTCTCACCAAAAATCTGAAGGTACATGCCCCGTCCATCGTCCCTTTGATGTAGTGCAGTTGTCCTGTCCCCTTAGCAGAAAAGCACCCCCAAAGCAGAATGTTTCCACCACCATGTTTGACAGTTGGGATGGTGTTCTTGGGGTCATAGGCAGCGTTCCTCCTCCTCCAAACACGGCGAGTTGAGTTGATGCCAAAGAGCTTGATTGTGGTCTCATCTGACTACAACACTTTCAACCAGTCCATGATTCAGATGTTCAGTGGCAAACTTCAGACAGGCCTGGACATGTGCTTTCTTGAGCAGAGGGACCTTGCGGGCACTGCAGGATTTCAATCCTTGCCGGCATAGTGTGTTACCAATTGTTTTTTTGGTGACTGTGGTCCCAGCTGCCTGGAGATCATTGACAAGATCCTCACGTGTAGTTCTGGGATGATTCCTCACTGTTCTCATGATCATTGATACTCCACGAGGTGAGATCTTGCATGGTATACCAGACCTAGGGAGACTGACAGTTGTTTTGTGTTTCTGCCATCTGCGAATGATTGCACCAACTGTTGTCACCTTCTCACCAAGCTGCTTGGCGATAGTTTGGTAGCCCAGTCCAGCCTTGTGTAGGTCTACAATCTTGTCCCTGACATCCTTAGACAGCTCTTTGGTCTTTGCCATGGTGGAGAGTTTGGAATCTAATTGTTTGATTGCTCCTGTGGATAGGGGTCTTTTATAAAGGTAACAACATGAGATTGAGCAGCACTCCCTTTAAGAGACTGCTTCTAATCCCAGCTTGTTACCTGTATGAAAGACACCTGGTAGCCAGAAATCCTGCTGAATGATAGGGGATCAAGTACTTATTTCCCTCATGAACATGCAAATCAGTGCATAATTTGTTAGACATGCATTTCTTTTGAATTTGTTGTTGCTATTCTGTCTCTCAGTGTTACAATACACCTACCATTCGATTTTTAGGCTGATCACTTCTTTGTGAGTGGGCAAACATTCAAAATCAGCAAGGGATCAAATACTTATTTCCTTCACTGTTTACTGGGTGGAGGGAGAATTTTAAGTGTGCACATTAGTGTTCAATTTCTTTTTTTTCTGGGGGGGGGGGGGTTACAATGTTCATACATCTTGGAAGGAGGGCTGTTTTGCAAATTCTCCCTGTGCACTAGATGCCTTACACCCATATCTAAGTGCAGCAGCCTCAGGCACCGTGCCTAACATGACAAAGAGGCAATTATGTGTTTTATATCAAATCCTTATCAAAACTGGGCTGTAGGCGTGGCATAATAAATGTCTTTAAGTAATGTGCAAAGTTTAAGACTAACTGGCAAGGACATAGCAAAATATAAACTTGACAGATCTGTTTTTTAAGGAGTAAAAAAAAGTGAAATTCATTTTGTGAATAGGTCACTAGACAGCAGTGACATTTTAATACAGACAGAAGGGACATTTTTAAATAGTGATTTTTTTTGTCCGGCTGTGCTGCGTTGGAGGTTTAATAACGAAGATTTTAAAGCGGAACTTTAATCAAACAGCTAAATACACAGAAAAAAATACATATATGGGGAATGTTTTACCTGCCAAAAGATTTGTATTTCTGTCCATCCAGTTTTACAGTTTACTCTGCTTGACAGGACAGAAGACCTGATTTTTTTTTTCTACTGCAGTTTAGTGGCACATGCAGGTATTGTCCCTCTCCAGGCTGTGACTGGACAGTGAAAGGAGAAGTGGCAGATTGATGAGCTCATCTCTTTGTCATGCTCCTCTTCTTTTTAGCATGTCCCTTGTTAGCATATGGGCAATACAGCACTGCTGAAGTGCAAATTCTTACTCTTTGGTTTTCCCACTGGAAAATTTCCCCTCACCACCTGTTTCTCTAATAATTCAAAAGATGTGGTCATCAGGACAAATAGGGAAAATGAATCTCTACAGTCACAGACACAAACTGAGATAAAAACCTTAGAAATACAGAAAGGAGCACTAGACCAAAAGTGGATAAAAGAGTCCAAGATAAATTTTGATTGGTGATAAAGTCATATAAAATGTCCAACTCATTTCGGGGCAACAGCACTTCCCCTTCATCAGGGCTCAGCACAGGGCACAACTTGGATGGACTTATTGTCGAGGAACAACTTCACAGCAGTTGTGGAGCAGCAATGTGCATGAGCTTCCTACTGTATTTCTATGGTTTGAGCTACTGTTGGGTGCCCAACAAGTGGAGCTTTGCTGTGTAGGAGCCACCCTGCCAGAGCTTTTTTGAAGTCTTACTCTGACTACACTAGTCCAAACGTTTCCAGCATGTCATGTACCTGTATCCAGAGCCTGAGATGAAGAGGGTGACCTCTTGCATAGTTCTTGTCTGAGCACCCCTGGATATTGAGAACGGGACTGCAGGGGTGAAGGAAAGGCATGAGTGCCAACGTGTACACGCTGTGAGCAGGAACTTGGGAGAGCTGGTATTTGATGCGCACAAGAGCCACTGTAGAAACACCAAGTCCAGTTGATGGTGAGTCAGGTTCCACACCTGGTTACATGACAGTCGAGAAGGCAGAAGCGTGGTCAGTAGTCCAGGATGAAGTCGGTAGTGAAGGCAGACAGCAAACATGAGCAGGCAAGGTAATCCAAGAGCAAGGTCAGAGAGGAAGCCAAGTCCATAATAGGATTAAGATACATATCAAGACTGGATTACAGCAAGTAGGGTTTGTCCCAGGAATGGAGGGTAGAGACAACGGATTAAGATCATTGTTTCTTATACAAAAAAGTAGGAAGGAGAAAACCCTTGTGGTGGTTCTTTCGATAGATGCCGAAAAGGCATTTGATAGAGTAAATTGGAGATTTATGTTATATACTTTGGAAGTGTTGGGAATGGGACCTAGAATGAGAGAATGGATAAGGAAATAATACAGTCAACCATCGGCAGCAATCATGGTTAATGAGGAGTTATCAGAATACATCGGGATGCAGAACGGAACAAGACAGGGATGCCCTCTGTCTCCATTGTTATATGTATTATCTCTGGAATCGCTCTTGGCTAACATCAGGAATAATATAGATATAAAAGGAATTTGGGTAGGAGAGACGGAGCATAAGGTGGCAGCTTATGCAGACGACATGTTGTTTTATGTAGGAAACCCAAGGATAATATTGCCAAATTTAATGAAATCTTTAAAAGAATATGGCGAGGTGTCAAATTTAAAAATTAATCCAACTAAAACAGAGATTTTAAATATAAACCTTTTACAGACAGAGAAAAAAAGTTACAGGAGGAATTCCCCTTTGTTTGGAAAGAAAGAGAATAGAAGACTGGGTGGATAGGGAGGAGAAGACGTATAGAGGAACTTTATCAGGAGGAAGATAAAATGGAGATTTTCTGTAAAAAGTGGGAAAAATTAAAAAAATCAAACCTATACCTAGAATATGTGCAATAACTGTATTTTTAAAGTAATATCAAGTTTGGAATAGGAATTATTAAAAGAGTAGGTAAATGCATAATTAGGGCCGAGAGGGGTGGGGGGAATGGGGAGGTTTGGGAAATAGGGTGGGAGGGGAGAGGGTGAGGGATAAAAAATTAATAGATGAATGGCAATGTTTTTGATATAAGGACATACGAAATTGAGAATATTTATATGTATATGTCTGTTTTATTAGCTTTTGTATGTATGAAGTGGTAATTGAAAAATTAATAAAATATTAAATTAAAAAAAAAACTGGATTACAGCAACAAGGCTGAAGACCATACAACATACAGAACTAGTGTTCAAGTTTAAATAGGTGCTTGGCAACCCTGGTTGTGCACATATGTCCATGTGTGCACATGCTCATATGTGTGGCTCTATCCAAAATTAATCAAAAAGCTTTGGCTTCAAATTTTTTAAACTCAAATTACAGTAATCTGAAAGTTTTATTAACTTTAGTACAACAGCAATATTTTTGGTGTGGCAGCTCAATGTTAGGCATTGCTTACTCTATGTAGCAGTTCTCCTCTATTAAATAAATGATTTGGTATAATAGAGGTTATCGCCGATCTGTGTGTACCTATCTTGGGAAGAGTATCTCAGCGTCCCTGGAAAGTTGGCTCTGCAAGTGTAGCTGTTACATTGTATCGTGGAGAGCAACACGGGATGTTATGGTGTAGCCGGAATGTTGTATTCCTCTGTCATCGCACGTGTCATTTCTCACTATCGATTGAAGAAGTGGATTGTTAAGAGTCTGGAGAGATAACATGATGGAAGAGCATCTGACAAGCCGGGAACATGGCTGCCGAGAGCTGCCAGGATTACTCCATCTAAGAACATATCAGAACAGGGAGATAAAAGGAGATTTACTTTCATACAAGTGTATTTCAGATATGAACTTCAAAAGCTGCATTCTCATGGTAGACTCTCAGTAGAAAATTGTGTCCGGTATCACTGAGAAAAGAAATAGCCAACCTGCAGTTGACTAATGCTGGCCGTGTAGGTGGTAATTCTATGGCGAATTCATGAGCTTTCTGAGGGCTTTTAAATAAAGCTGAACTCCAGCCTTGCCAGCAGTCCTCTCCTATACTGAAATTGTTTACTCTGATTTCACTGCACACTGTGAGCTTCTCATAGTGTACATTGGAAGCTGCAGCAAGTCAGATAGTGCCCACCTCATTTCGTGCTTGGAGGACCCCTAGCATCATCTGGCACTTTCCTCCCCAGCTTTACTGCCTCAGAGCTACCCCTTTCATTCATTGGATTTCAGTTCTTTCAATCATGGAGGCTCAGCATTACATGTGAACATTACCTAGAGCCACCTGCATGCAAATGCAGTCTACCTAGGAGCACCAACGGCTTGAGACTGACATCCACCCATCAACGCTTTTTTGTATTTGCATAACTCCTTTCAAGAAACAGCCCACTGCCTGCATAAGAACTGAGGGCTCTTGTGAGAGAAGTACTGGAGCAGTGGACTGTGTTTTCAGAAAGCTATGTATAGCACCCTACTGGCTCCTCCCACCAGGATGGTGTCACTGGGTCTAAAATAAGACGTACACTCACTGGCCACTTTATTAGGTACACCTTGCTACCCGGTGTGGTCTTCTGCTGCTGTAGCCCATCTGCTTCACTTTACGTGTTTTGAGTTCAGAGATTGTATTCTGCATATCTTGGTTGTAACAAGTGGTTATTTGAGTTACTGTTGCCTTTCTATCATCTTCAACCAGTCTGCCCATTCTCCTCCGACCTCTGACATCAACAAGGCATTTTCCTCCACACAGCTGCTGCTCACTGGATATTTTCTGTTTTTCTCTTTAAACTCTAGAGATGGTTGTGTGTGAAAATCCCAGTAGATCAGCAGTTTTTTAAATACTCAGACCAGCCCGTTTGGTGCAGGGGCGGACTGACCATTTGGAAACTCGGGCACTGCCCGAGTGCCTGGGGTCAGTAGGGGGCCCCATGAGATGCCCATGGTACCTTTTTCATAGGCTTTTTTGAGTTTGGGCAAGGGCACAGGGACCCCATGATCCCCTATTGCCGGGGGCCTAATGAGTTGTCAGTCCGCCGCTGGTCTGGTGCCAACAACCATGCCATGTTCAAAGTCACTTAAATCCCCTTTCTCCTCCATTCTGATGCTTGGTGTGAACTACAGCAAGTTGTCTAGATGCCTAAATGCATTAAGTTGCTGCCATGTGATTGGCTGATTAGCAATTTGTGTTACCAAGCAATTGAACAGGTGTACCTAATAAAGTGGCCGGTGAGTGTATAAAAGCGGTGTTATCTCAATTTGACTGCAAAAGTGGAAGTACACTTTAAAGCCAATAGGTATAAGACAAAGCTGTTTCCAGTGTTGACAGTGATGACTACAAATCTGCATTACTTGATGGATCACAAATTGTTTTGATATAATCAAAGATTCAGCAACCACGGACTGGCACGTTTTGAGCTGTGAAAATATATACATTTGATCTGTACCTAGAGTATATACTCGACGCTTGCACAAGGATCTTTGATGCTGGATACAGCACGATTTATTCATATATATGAAAACATTTTTTTCTACTCATCAGGGGAATTTTCAAGCATGACAGTTTATTTTTAATTGCTTTTAAACAGAACGGCTTTTTGCGCTCTATATTAAAATATTTAGATAAGTAATAATAAAGATTTTTCTATTAAGTATTTTTGACAGATTGTTTGAGATACCCAATGCTTCCAATATTGTTTCTCAAGTACTGTATATGATATATTCCTTGAAGTCAAGGTAGATCTCAATTGCTTTATAACAATATTTTTTTTCTTTATGTGATAGTTTTCTTTGGAAGCAAAATTTCCCGTTTTCACAAATTAAACTAAATATCTAAATATACTGAAAAGAACACATCTTTAATATAATAAATTAAAAAAAGCTTCTTGTTTTTAAATTTTGACAAATTGTCAAAAAATGTTTTGCAACATTTTAATAATGGATAAATTGGTTATTTCCCAGAAAAATCAATTTAGGCAAATTCATTTTACTCATCCCTACTGCCAGAGGTCCTGCAGGAGTGGAGCATCAGAGCATCCTAAGTCCTTAAAGGGGAAGTCCATTCCTCTGGGGTTTTGCAGCATGTGAAGTTTGAAGTAAAGATCCTATTGTTGCCGTGCAGCCTGTGTGGGGCACCAGGCCCAAGAACACCAAGCAGTCTTCTGATAGACCTCCCACCATGAGCTACTGGGAAAAGCCACTATAGCTAATTCCCCAAATAAGTGGAAGGCCTTCTGTACCTGAATGTGTCATAAACCATGATCTTCAGAAAATAGTTTTTTAGTTTCAAACTACCAAAGCATTTAGTACATATCTGGTGCTGGCTATACAAATAACAACACAATCACTTGATTTAACAATCAAAATGTTTAATAATTTAAAATAACAATAATAATAATTTAAAACTGTTTATTTTTATTACATATAATTAGTTCAATGAAAGTACTGTAGATCCAAAGGCAGTTTTTTTTGTATTTTGGATAGTGTAAGGTATAACAGTTTATCACCCCTGTCAAATGTGTTTGGCTTTTAATTTCCATTGGAGAGATTTCCCTTCACTTCTTGTCCCACAGCCAAAACAGGAAGTGTGAGGAAATCCCTCAAAGTGAAGGAATTCCTGGTTGTCACCAGAACTAGCGATTTCCCCTCTGTTCCTATTCTGGTAAAAACTCCAAATGTGGGTTTCTCTTTTACTTTCACTCTTAGGGATAATGGTAAACCAGACACAATATAAATCTGACAGGTGTTTTAATCCCTCTACTCTACCCAAAACTAGAACATAAAAAAAAAGATTTGTCTTTAGCTAAACTTTAAATTCATTCAATTAAATATTTAGGTTGAAAATTATTTTAAATGGATCATATATTTAACCACTTTAGCTCAACAAGGTTTTGCCTTCTTTATGACTAGAACATTTTTTGATATTCGGCACTGCACTATTTTAACTGGAAATTACAAATTCATGCAACCCTGTATGCAAATAAAATTATATCATTTTTTTTTCACACAAATAGAGCTTTCTTTTGGTGGTATTTGATCACTACTGGGTTCTTTATTTTTCATTATATAAACGAAAAAAAGTCCAAAAATTTTGAATACAAATGATCATTTTTACTTTCTGCTATAAAACAGATCTAATAAAAAAAATTCAAATTTCTTCATAAATGTAGGCTAAAATGTACTCTGTTACATGTCTTTGGTTTTAAAAAAAAAAACACAAAAACAATAAGTGCATACTGTTTGGTTTATGTAAACGTTACAGGGTCTACAAACTATGGTAGACTATATACTGGAATTTTTTTTTTATATACTATCAATGGTGGTGATCAGTGATTTATAGTGGGACTGTGATAGTGCGGCAGGCAATCTGACACTAACTGACACTGGGTGGGAACTGACTAATTGACACTGACATCACCAGTGACACTAATACAATGGTGATCAGTTCAAATACTATACACTGTCACTGTACTTATGACACTGGCTGGGAAGGAGTTACCATCTAGGGGCAATCAAAGGGTTAAATGTGTGGCTAACAATGTGTAATATGTGCTGCTTTTACTACCAGATGTGTTTGTTATTTCTCCCTGCTGTGCAGGGAGAGAAAACAGGCACACCGCTGCTCCTTGTACAGAGCCCTGTGTTATTAGTAAACATAGGGCTCTGTACTGTCATTCACTAAGCCCATCAGCAGGTCCTGGTCATGAATCATTGGCTGGGAACTGCTGACTGACTTGTGCTGTAGCGAATGACAGCACAGACTGGCTGGCAGGCACTATAGCGTGCCCTTACCTTAAAGTGCCAGATCACGTACATGTGCATAATCTGGCGCAGCAGGGCTGGCCTGCCTCAGTAAAACTGCCATGGGTGGTCTGCAACTGGTTACACTATCAATTGTAATGGAAGGCCAGTTCCATCAAATGACCAGTCCTGTTCATATCAAACAATAACGACTCGTCCTGGTAGAGAACCCAGAACTGAATTGGACTTTTTTTGTTGTACTAAAAGACCATTTTCCACTAAAAGATTATTTGGAACAGCCATATTTATGGATGATTGATTATCAATAAGCGTGTGTCCAGCATAAGGCTATAGACTACATTTACATTTCAGCTTCGGGTAAACAAGCTTTTCATTTATTGCAAATCTACTGAGGATAAGAGAGAATAAACATGGATTGGACATCCAGTATAGTACCATCCATCTCATCTTCACCCTCACACTCCATCATATTAATACGTTTCCTGACACTCTCAGCTGATAAATTCTACGCGTCAGGATCATATGATGTTACAGCTCTGTATTTCAATCTCCATATTTGACTTCATGACATTTCAGACACCAAACAAGACCTTAATCCTCACTGCCTGGATCTTGGAGACGGTCTAGCCAACATTGCCTGCACTCAGTTAAATGACAGTGACCCAGAAGGTCAAGGAATATTTAATCTTTACAGTCAACATTATGGTGTGTTATAGAGGAATTGCTCCACACCTCTGCTATGTGTAACACAGCTGGTCTAACTCGTTTATTCAATAAAGCAGTGAAAAGGGTAGGTTTGAAGTTCAAAGGCCAGTCATCCATAGCCGCTAATCATATCGCTGAAAGATGAATTCTGATTGGCTGCTGTGGATTATTGGATAAAAGGTCAATCTTTTTATTTCCCCTAGCCATTTCCACCCCATTCCCAGTAAATACTATTAGACTTTTTTTTTTACTTAACTGTTTCGAAGCTACAACTTTGTGTGTTAGTCTTGCTTGGACTTTAAAGAAGAGGTACACCCTAAAAGCTTGTTCTGAAAATTTGGGCGTTAGGACATAGTATTATGGACAGCACTCTTTGCTCTGGTGGAATCATCATAGGGACCACCAAGGTCTTCTCCTTTTTGGACCCAGTATTCTAGGGGGCACTTTTGCTCCAAACACAGGGTGTTCCTTTGGTTTACCTGACCAGTTCTGATTATCAGTGATGGGGAGAGTTATCACTGGTAACAACGCCAATAACCCTTTTCCTCAATGTGCATAGCAACACAGCTCTGTGCAGTTGCTGAGGGTGACAGCATTCCAGTGAATTCCCTGCAGGCACTACTACATTGTTGCTCTTCAGCCTGGCTTACACCTATGCATTTTTTAGTGCTTTTTGCAGAACATTAATGTTCTCCACCATCACAGCATAATGTTTACCTATAGTCTACTCAGTAAATTTTTTGTTTTCCGCCTCTTGGCAAAATGGTGGGACCGACATCCAGAGCAGTGTTTCTCACCTGGGGTTCCACAAGAGGTCCCCAGGGGTTCTGCCACGATCTGCCTGTCCAGCACAAGCAGAAGATGGGTAGATCGTATCCCCACATAGCTGACATTCAAACCGCAGAGGGAAACAACTTGCATCAATGACCTGTGCCGATCCAAGACAGCCCTCTCCTTCTGTTTGTATCAGGTTCCTGTGTAGGACATCACTCGGGAGGGACAAGAGAGGAGGGAGGGTGGGGGAAAAAATTTTATTTTTCCTATGCCTTCAACATTTCTGGAAATGTTATGTCTCTAGTCCAGATCATGCACTCTAAAATATTTACATAATCTAAACCAGCAGTAAAAGCACTTTCAAACAAGCCCTCATTCATCTCGCTATCTATAAGCGTTATAGAATAATTCATATTCACAATTCACAACACAGGCATTAAAATATTTGCTTTTTATTTTATGAGCAGAATCTTGGCAGGCTGTCAGCCCTCTAATGTAAAAATACAGTAGCAGGTGTATCTAAGTTTTTAGGGCTCCTTCAGGGTTCACACTTTAATCGCACAGAAACACGGTCTGCGTTCCTGTGCAACTCAGTACGGTGCAAATCACACTGTATTGCTCAAAAAGTAGTGCACAACTTTTAAAAAAAAAAGTACCACATCAAATCTCATGGTACTGCAATACCATGCTAAGCTGTGGATTTATTATACATAGGGAAGTGTCCCAACTCTGTGATGCTCCCAAGGAGAAACCAGATGTAAAAGAGAAAATGGCTTACAAATTATGTGCTGGTGTTCCGCACCCAAATGACAGCTACAGAATGTCTGCTCCTGTGTATGGTGTTCCACACGAAAGAGTTCTGTCAGTATGTCAATATGATGTTAGATGTCACAGCCATCTTTGAGAAATAACTTGACCTTGAGAAGTAAAGTGCATAACATATATTTTATGTGTGGATATTCCTTTATTCTTGAAAATGAAGACCTATGGCTGGACATATCGTGAGTGTGCCTATGACCAGGTGTTTGACACAATACGGCGAAGGGATACAACTACAAGCAGGTGTCCTGTCCAAGAATAAGCAGGGTGGGGACTTGAGAAGTTTTGTGCAAGCAACAAGCCAATCACAAGCCCCCTTACAAATGTGTGTCCTGTTCAGTGAGACACACCAGATAAAAGGAAAGATTTACCGTGCTGTGAAAAAGTATTTGCCCCCTTCCTAATTTTTGTTTGCATATTTTTCACACTTAAATGATTCAGATCCTCAAACAGATTTTAATATTACACAAAGATAACCCGAGTAAATACAACATGCAGTTTTTAAATTATTTCATTAAATAATGGAAAAAAGTTGTAGATGTAGAAAAGTAATTACCCCTTAAAACACCTGCTGTATAGCCCAAGTGCACATGAGCTTGAGGTCACAAACTAATGGCCAGACATTATCCTTCAGGATTTTCTGGTAGAGCGCAGAATTCATGGTTCCATCAATTATGACAAGTTGTCCAGGTCCTGAAGCTGCAAAGACCATTACACTACTATCACCATGTTTGACTGTTGGTATGATGTTCTTGTTATGAAATGCTGTGTTTGTTTTATGCCAAATGTAACGGGACGCACACCTTTCAAAAAGTTCAACTTTTGTCTCATCAGTCCACAGAATATTTGCCCAAAAATCTTGAGGACGATCACGATGTTTTTAAGCAAATGTGAGATGAGCCTTTGTGTACTTTTAGGTCAGCAGTGGCTTTGGCCTTGAAACTCTACCATGGATGCCATTTTTGCCCAGTCTCTTTCTAATTGTTGAATCATGAACACTGACCATTACTGAGGCAAATGAGGCCTGCAGTTCTTTAGATGTTGTTCTGGGTTCTTATATGACCTCTTGAACGAGTAGTCATTGTGCTCTTGGAGTAATTTTGGTAGGCCATCTACCCCTGGGAAGGTTCACCACTAGTCCACGTTTTCTCCATGTGTGGATAATGGCTCTCACTGTGGTTCGCTGGCGTTCCAAAGCCTTAGAAATGGCTTTGTAACCCTTTCCAGACTGAAACATGTCAATTACTTTGTTTCTCATCTGTTCTTGAATTTCTTTATATCGCAGCATGATGTGTTGCTTTTTGAGATCTTTTAGCGTGCTTAATTTTGCCAGACAGTTTCTACTTGATTGATTTCTTGATTCAACAGGTCTGATAGTAATCAGGTCTGGGTGTGGCAAGTGAAATTTACCTCAGCTTTCCATAAATGTGGTTAATCACAGTTCATTCATGGTTTAGCAAAGGATTGGGGTGGCAATTACTTTTTTACAGAATGCCGGGGAGGTTTGAAAAGCATTTTTACCTTAATAAATGCAATTATCATCTAAAAATTGCATTTTGTATTTATTTGGGTTGTCTTGTAGTATTAAAATTTGATGATATGAATCATTTAGGTGTGACAGATATGCAACAGAAAAAAAAAAGGGAAAGGGGCAAATACTTTTTCACAGCATTGTACAAGTTTCAGTTTCCTTGTGCAAACATCTTTGCTTAGTGTAATTTCCTGGGGCTTTGCATAGAAACTCAGAAACATAAAAGAAGGACGACAGAAAAAACACCAATGGGTCCATCGTGTTTGCCCTCTTTTTACGTTTTGAATGACTGTACATGGTCATGCTCTTGTAATCGCTAATGCTTTTGTGCATGTTGTATTTTCTGAAAACCAACATTTTTGTCCTGTGTGGATGAACCCTAATGTAATGATATAATATTGGGACTTTAACACAAAGGTATTGAGCATTCCATTCTCTGAAGTGTTGGTCTAGGATAAAATAAAATGCACATTTTTTTCAAAATCAGAGCATTCTAATTAATTACTGTTTAACCATACCTGGGTAAAACAGATTTAGTTTAGTTAAGGGGGTGGGGGGGGTGGGGGGGGGGTGTGTGTGTGTGTGTGTGTATGTGTGTTGGCTCTTCCCAAACAGGATATTGAACCACTGCAACCAGCATATCACATTACCATAAGTACATAGATGCACACCAGTGTAGAAATAGTACAAGCTTTATATAAGAAGAGATTAACAACAGTACTTAAATCCAATGTACAAACAAGTATTATCAGCAAAGGTTTTGATAGGAGTCCTGGTGGAATTGTACACATATACCCGGGTATATATAACTATTTATAGAAATACCTCTAGATGAATGTTGCAAAAAAGTCCAGCTGCAGTGGTCCCTGAGGATGATGCCATTGGCCAACCAGCCTGGAACACAGCCCTAGCTATCTGGCACTGTGCATGTGAGATAGTAAAAGGACAGAGAAACTCTGTCACGAGTATTCAGCAATACTATCAAGAAGTTATAGGTATCTGTAGTTGAACTATTAGAACATAGAAATACTTGCATAATTGTCTCTTCTGATCTGGTAGTACCATGGACAGGTCATGTGGCTGAAACTTTCTTTCTCTCCGCTTCCTCCTTCCAGGATCTTTTCTCAACAACCCCTGAATCAGGAAGGGACATGCACTATATTGCCAAAAGTATTAAGAAGCCTGCCTTTACATGCACATGAACTTTAATGACATCCCAGCCTTAGTCTGTAAGGTTCAATATTGAATTGGCCCACCCTTTGCAGCTATATCAGTTTCAACTTTTCTGGGAAGGCTGTCCACAAGGATTAGGAGTGTGTCAATGGGAATGTTTGACCATTCTTCCAGAAGCACATTTGTGAGGTCAGGCACTGATGTCAGACGAGAAGGCCTGGCTTGCAGTCTCTGCTCTAATTCATCCCAAAGGTTTTCTGTTGGGTTGAGGTCAGGACTGTGCAGGCCAATCAAGGTCCTCCACCCCAAACTCATTCATTTATGGCTTTATGGACCTTGTTTTGTGCGCAATCATGTTGGAACAAGAAAGGGCCATCCCCAACCTGTTCCCACAAAGTTGGGAGCATGAAATTGTCCAAGATGTCTTGGTATGCTGATGCCTTAAGTGTTCCCTTCACTGGAACTAAGGGACCAAGCCTAACACCTGAAAAACAACCCCACACCAAAATCTGCCCTCCACCAAACTTTACACTTGGCACAATGCAGTCAGGCAAGTGCCGTTCTCCTGGCAACCACCAAACACAGACACGTCCATCAGATTGCCGGACAGAGAAGCGTGATTGGTCACTCCAGAGAACACATCTCCACTGCTCTACAGTCCAGTGGTGGCGTGCTTTACACCACTGCATCCAACGTTGTGCATTGCACTTGGTGATGTAAGGTTTGTATGCAGCTACTCAGCCATGGAAACCCATTCCATGAAGCTCTCTAGGCACTGTTGTGCTAATCTGAAGGTCACACGAAGTTTGGAGGTCTTTAGCTATTGACTCTGCAGTCAGTTGGCGACTTCTGCTCACTGTGCGCTTCAGCATGTGCTGACCCCGCTCTGTCATTTTAAGTGGCTTAGTTGCTGTTGTTCCCAGTTGCTTCCACTTTGTTATAATACCACTAACAGTTGACTGTGGAATATTCAGTAACAGGGAAATGCAATGGATGGACTTATTGCACAGGCGGCAACCTATCACGGTAACACTCTTGAATTCATTGAGCTCCTGAGAGCGATCCATTCTTTCACAAATGTTTGTAGAAGCAGTCTGCATGCCTAGGTGTTTGATTTTATACACCTGTGGCCATGGAGGTGATTAGAACACCTGAATCCATTGATTTGGAGGGGTGTCCCAATACATTTGGCAATATAGTGTGCATGCTTTTAGATTACACTATGATACTAGTGGCTGATAGTTGAGGGCAGCGGATAGACAGACAGATCATTTATATGCAGTACGTACTGTACTATAACCATGTTGAATAGGTAATAATGTGTATGTGTTCCATACACCCAGCACCCCATATGTTGTGCCCCCCTGTAAATAACAAGGACACATAATAGTATGAGAGAGAATAGCTCTGCCAGCACACCCCTTCAATCACAGGCTTACGCACATTATACACATGTATATCCACATCTGACAGCTCTTCATGTGATGAAAACAGGACCTTTCAGAATTCTATAAACTTGCGCTCTGCTTTGAAATACAGATTCAAACACCTCAGCGAGTGGTGACCTTTCATGTGCATATAACTATTAATACCAGCTTACTATAGAGAGGTAATATTACCACAAATATCAACATTAAAGAGCGATACCGGCTCATCTCTACATCTGTGCACATCTAGATATATGCTGCTCCTTCTGACACCAACCTGTTTGTCACAGCACAACAAAGGCTTTTAGAATAGTCAGCTCCCGCAGCTTAGCTATTGTTGGTGAAACGTTGACAGGTTGCATCTTTAATGACGTTTTCCAATTATTATTTCATTATAGTAATCAGCTAATGGGATGTAGGGACATAAACAGCTGTTTGGCCTCCTTGTAGGTGGAGGAACCACTTTGTACATTGATTGCAAAGGTCATCAAAGACACAACTGTCTGAGGATCAGCCAGAAGACTGTCCGAGTGTTGAAGCAACTGCAAACTATGCAAAGTGTGGCTGGTTTGCCCTCTTGTGTCTTAATGCTTAGTTCTGAGATCTGGGTGATAATCAAACTAGTCAACAAACAAGAAGCTTGACTGGCATCATGGATGGAGGTGGCCATCTCAGGGTAGACCATAGGGCAGCAGGTTCTTCTATGATACTTTTGAGTGCAGTGTTCATTGGTAGAATTGCAGCAACCATTTTATCACTGCAGTAAGGTGGTATGTTATTTTAAGGCACTCAAAAACTAGCACCAGACACTTAGGAGTGGGGTTGTTGGCTCCCAGAGCAAAAATACGTTTCCCTTCTATCACCCATGGCCCCATTAACTGACCTAGAAATTCTAAAATGTGCTTAAAGCCTGCAAGCAGGGTGTTAAAAGTGACATCCAGCACTCCCTTTATGATCTGTTGTCAACTTTCCCAAACAGGAGCTGAAGAGGGATTCGTGCCTCCAAAAGGCTGCTTGTAGTTTGCAAATTTGAATCCCTTGATAGAGTACAGTATTGGGTGTGTGGTGTTGGCCAGAACTATAGAAAAAAAAAGAATTGCAATTAAGTATTTCAGATTATTGCAGAATGAGCAAACAGTGTGGCTTCATAGGGAGGAAAGTGAATAGAATTCTGAGGTGCATCGCTAGAGGGATTACCAGCAGGATTAAACAGGTTCTGATTCCTTTATATAGATCTTTAGTTAAGACTAGGAGAGGTCACCAGAAGGAGAAAAGAGGCCCTAATTCTCCTATATATATCTTTAGTTCCTACTAGAGGGGTCACCAGCAGGAGGAAGTCGCTCTTGATTCTCCTATATAGATCATTAGTTATCACTAGAGGGATCACCAGCAGGAGAAAGGAGGTCCTGATTCCCCTATATAGATCATTAGTTATCACTAGAGGGATCACCAGCAGGAGAAAGGAGGTCCTGATTCCCCTATATAGATCATTAGTTATCACTAGAGGGATCACCAGCAGGAGGAAGGAGGTCCTGATCCTTAGTTCAACCTCATTTAGAATACTGTGTCTAGTTCTGGAGACCTCACTTACAAAAAGATATTGATAAGATAGAATGAGTCCAGAGATGAGCAGCAAAAATGCTAAAAGGTCAGAGGGAAAAAACATATTGAGAGAGACGTCAGGAGCCTGGAGGAAAGAAGGCAAAAGGGAAACATCACTGAAATGTTCAATGACAATAAAGGGGTGAATAAGGTTCAGGAAGGCAGTATTTTTAATATGAAGCTAAGATCAAGACCGAAAACTAGCAGGAGGAAAGTTCAAAATGAAACTTAGTAATATTATTTTATGGAAAGAGTAGATGATGCTTGAAACAGGCTTTAAGCAGAGATAGTGAGTCAGTAAACAGTAAGTGGATCCACATGTACAGTGCCTTAAAAGTATTCATACCCCTTGAACTTTTCCACATTTTGTCATGTTACAACCAAAAACGTAAATGTATTTTATTGGGATTTTATGTGATAGACCAACACAAAGTGTTACATAATTGTGAAGTGGAAGGAAAATGATAAATGGCTTTCCAAATTTTTTTTTTTGTAAATAAATATCTTCTATGTTTCTATATTTCTACAGCACACATTGGGGGAGATTTACTAAAACTGGTGCACTCAGAATCTGCTGCTGCTGCGCATAGTAATCAATCAGCTTTTAAATTCAGCTTGTTCAATTAAGCTTTGGCAATAAAATCTGGAAGCTGATTGGCTTCTATGCAGAGCTGCACCAGATTTTGTACTTTCCAGTGTTAGTGAATAACCCCCAGTGTGTACAATCCTCAACCCAATATCTAACCTAATGCGTAATGAAAATCTTTTACTTTGCACATGAATAGGAGAGGATCTTATGATAGGGCATCCCTCCATCCAACCAATATTCACTTTTGCTAGGCTCCCCAACTGCTTTGTTCACCTGTGGGAATGCTGAGTCTGATTCTAGTGTGAGCTCTGTCAGTGTTTGACATTACACCAGGTTAGTGATCTTCTCCTCTCCCTTAAAGTGGAGCTCCACCCAAAAGGGGAAGTTCCGCTTTAATACCATGTCCCCCGCTCCCCATTAAGGATTGGCACCTTTGGAGAGTGGGTACCCGAATTTGACAGGTGACTTTTTTATATGTTAAAAAAAATCTGAAGAATATATGCAAAAATATATATTTTTAAAAAAATATATTTTTTAAATATATTTTTCAGATTTTTTTACCATATAACATATATATATATATATGTATATATAACATATATTTTTACATATAGTTGCAAATGCATTCCAAAAATGTAGATTTGTATTTTTAAAGACATACAGTATATTTGAAATGTATTTTTAAAAATATTTTTCATATATTTTGTAATAAAAACGCATTCCAACATGCAGTGTATATATATATATATATATATATATATATATAAATATAATAAGTATTGAAATATATTTTGAAATATATTGAATATGGCCAAAATTGTAGTATTTCACATATATATATGGCAATGGGCGGCACAGTGGCTTAGTGGGTAGCACTTTTCCTACTGGCAGTACTAGGGTCATTGGTTTGAATCCCAACCACGGCACCACCTGCCTGGAGTTTGCATGTTCTCCCTGTGCCTTCATGGGTTTCCTCCGGGTACTCCGGTTTCCTTCCACACTCCAAAGACATGCAGGTAGGTTAATTGGATCCTGTATAAATTGTCCATAGTATGTGTATGTATGAAAGTGAGTTAGGGACCTTAGATTGTACACCCCTTGAGGGTTAGGGACTGATGTGCATGTACAATATATATGTGTAAAGCACTGCGTAAATTGACGGTGCTATATAAGTACCTGAAATAAATAATAAATAAATATTTGGGAAGAATATTTTTAAAATATATTTCAAATATATTTTTCTTCCATGTGGGTGTCCACTGTTAACTCTTTCCCAGGGGCGGACTGACTATTTGGAAACTCGGGCAGTGCCCGAGGGCCCAGGGTCAGTAGGGGGCCCCATGATATGCCCCTGGTACCTTTTTCATAGGCTTTTTTGAGTTTGGGCAAGGACACAGGGGGCCCCATGATCCCCTATTGCCCGGGGGCCCCATGAGTTGTCAGTCCGCCCCTGCTCTTTCCTGTGAAGATCGGAAGTTCAGGAAAGCAGCACAAACAGAGCAGGAACCTGTTAAAAGCTGCAAACTGCAAGTGCTGGGGTAAGAATTATAACAAATAGTTTACTGGGGAAACGATTTTATTGTGCTCAATGTGTTAATCTATAAAACACTAAGGGTTTACTACTACTTTAGGCAGGTATATATATATTTTTTTGCCTACCACAGCATCCCCACTCATATTTACAGAATGGCGTTTTAAATCTGGAGTTCACTTAGTATTCTTCCTAAAAAGTCCTTGCATTCATTATCACTCTGCCTGTGACTCCAGTCCTGATCTCATTCTGCTCTGTCCATGGTCCTGAAAAAGCAGCTCTGGATTTGCCTTTCAGCAAACAATCGGCTGACATACAGTAAGTTTGCTCCTTTCCTGTTTCCTGAAGATGGTATTGATTAAGGATTTGTCTAGTGAAAACATTTAGATTGATGTGAAAGGCCCAGTAAACGTATTATCGGATGGTTCCTTATGATTTACCAAAAGGATCTCCTAATATTACTCCCGGAAATTATGTAAGAGAGATAAGAACTGATGTTACTGAAATTACAGCAACAATTGTGTGGGAGCAGATATTACCTAAACACAAATGACTTCCTATCTGTTATCCAACAGAGGAAAACAAATCACCAATAATAGACTTTGCAGCCTAAACTGTCCGATAAATGTATGGGCTGCAGACCTCCAAAAAACAGGTCATATCTTTCAGTGTTTGTACAGTCGTGGATGTGGTCAGTAGCTGTTTTTAACAAATTAATTTGAATTTTATTATTTTTTTGGTTTTCTGGTTTCAGACCACACTGAAAATACTATGCAGGAAAGTCAGTCACTAAAGGACCTAATGCAATCAAAAAGCCCTGCCGCTGTGCTAAAGTCAGAATGAACACTTCATTTACTTTACATAGTCTGGTTGAAAAAAGACAAGTCCATCCAGTTCAACCAACGGAAGAAAACACACAAAACTAGAAAATCTCCATATACACAATCCTATACCCACAGTTGATCCAGAGGAAGGCAAAAAACCCAATAAAGCATGATTCAATTTGCTCCTGCAGGAAAAGAATTCCTTCTTGATCCCCCAAGAGGCAATCGGATATTCCCTGGATCAACTTTACCTATAAATATTAGTATCCATTTAGATTTAGGAAATAATCCAGGCCTTTTTTTAAAACAATCTGTATGTTGACATAATCCCCAGATAAAATTAAATGCAAGCAGATTCAGCATGCTAAGACAAGACAGCAGCTTCTGGTCATATGATTCCACTTGGTGTGCATCCATTCCTGTTCCAGCTTCACCATGGTAAGGCTACAGTGGGTGTGGAAAGAGGCTGATGCTCTGAAACAGAGATAAACCAGCATGAACCTTCAAGTTTGGTTCCAGAATTATTCAGAAGATAAGCATGACAACAAGCACAGGGATCGATGCAACCAGGTGAAGGAGATAAATGACAGGATTCATTTCAGGGACTCTCAGCAGTCAGGAATTGTCCCATTTTGAGTATAAATCCAACGTTTTCATGTGCGATGGGAGTGCAGGTTTAAAGTAGCTGCTTCCCAACTGCCCTATAGCAGAACTACTGCTACAGGGCGGCAGGGTTGTGCAAAATCACATATATATATATATATGTGGTTTTGCATTTCCGAGTATGGGGTACATGCTGCCCTACCCGCACTGCCATTGGCGGTCACAGATATCGATCACTGGGTCACAGCCAGAGATTCCCCACCGCCACCCGGTGAACACGGGGGAGACTTGTGTATAAACAACACAGGTCTCTCTCCTGACAGCAGTAACATGCTGCTGTGCAGAGAACATGCTGCTACACAGCAGAGAGATACACAGCAGTATAATTCCATAGTAATACAGCACACAGTTATGCCTTTGAACCCAGATGTTAACCCCTTCCTGCCCAGTGTCATTAGTACAGTGTCAGGGCTTTTTATTAGCACTGATCACTTCATTAGTGTCACTGGGGATGCTAGTGGCAGTTAGTCACCCCCCCCCCCCCATGTCAGAATGCCTGCCGCAGTCCCGCTATAAGTCGCTGATCGCCGCCACTACTAGTATACAAATAAAAAAAATTCCAGTATATATACTACCATTTGTAAATGCTATAACTTTCACATAAACCAATTAATTTACACGTATTGGGATTTTTTTTTTTTTTTTAGAAAATACGTAGCAGAATACATTTTGTCCTAAATTTATAAAGAAATTTTTTTTTTAATTTGTTTACTGGATATGTTCTGTAGCAAAAGTCCAAAATATTGTTTCTTTTTTTCAAAATTGTCATTTTTTTTGTTTATAGCACAAAAAATAAAAACTGCAGAAGTGATCAAATACCACCAAAAGGAAGCTCTATTTGTGGGAAAACAGTGACAGAAAATTAATTTATGTACAGCGTTGCATGACCGCGCAATTGTCAGTTAAAGTAACGCAGTGCCATATCGCAAAAAATGGCCTGGTCAGGAAGGGGGGTAAATCCTCTGGAGGGCAAGTGGTTAAAAAAAAACCCCACTCCCCTCTTGGTGATTTATGTACATTGCAAGGATTTTAACAAACTTTTGTTATTCTGAGAAATAGCTGTTTGTTTGTCTGTGTCCATGTGCACAATGAATCTGAATGGGAGTGATTTATAATTATCAGTCAGCTGCTGCACTTGCAGGGTTGTAATGAGGAAAGTAGCAGGGTCTGCATACCTTTAGACATGATTTCCAGTAGGGAGTATCTTACCAAAAATGACATTTTTGTTGCAGGGGATGCCGAAAAATATGACTTGTATCTTAATGAAGACTTCTGGGAAAATCAGTAAGCCAATCACTCAAGCAAGAAATTACATTTTCGGGGGGAATTCTGTACACACCATCAGTGTACAGATTTTCAGGTTACCAGAAAATTATAGCACTTCAGATTGAAAAGGAAAGTTAACTTTTAATAACATTCAATTACAATATGACTTGAGTTGCAGTTGTAAACACTATATTATTTTTTTTTATTTGCCATTTTTTTCTCTGGAAAGTGGAGTTACCCTTTAAATGGGTATCTTTTCTTCAAATTAGAAACTCTTCTTCCAACTGTCCAATGTGTATAAAGTCAATCCAGATAAATCCAAGGGGCGGACAGCATACGGTGAATTCAGGGGGCAGTCTGTATCAAGCTGGTCACTTGCCTACCAGGCACTTATACCCCCTTCCTGCCCAATTTTCAGCTTTCAGCGCTGGCACACTTTAAATGACAATTGCGCGGTCATGCAACACTGCACGCATATGAAATGTTTATTTTTTTTCACATAAATATAGCTTTCTTTTGGTGGTATGTACTCGCCACTGGGTGTTTTATTTTTTGCGCTATAAACAAAAAAAGGGAAAAATTTTGAGAAAACAAAAAGTTTTTCTTTGTTTCTATTATAATATTTTGCAAACAGGTAGTTTTTCTTCTTCACTGATGTACATTGATGAGGCTGCACTGATAGGCAGCACTGGCGGGCACTGATAAGCTGGCACTGATATGCAACAATGATGGGCACTGATATGCAACAATGATGGGCACTGATGAGCTGGCTCTGATATGCAACAATGATAGGCACTGACTGATGGCACTGCTGGGTGGCACTGTTGGGCACAGATCATCAGATCCGTACTCTGACAATTGCCAGTTATTGGCAGTACTTTCTTCATACTGTGACAGCATGAGGAAAGTGCAGCCAATAACTGGCAACTGCATTTACTGATGTTCTGCTGTGTCATTGGACACGGCTGATCACGTGCTAAAAGGCCGCTGTGATTGGCCTTTTACCACATCACCGAAGGTCACAGTGATCACGGAAATCGTTGGGGGTACGTGGGATGGTGCGTTCTGGGAGGACGTCATATAACGTCATCCCAGAACTGGCAGGCCGCAGTGTAGCTGTCATTCAGCCATCTATGGTCGGTAAGTGGTTAAAGTATAATAAACCCTCAGTTTATTTATTTATTTTTTTAATTAGCACTTTAAGCACAGTCAAATAAACATTCTCAAGGAAACTATTTGTTAAAATACTTACCATAGCATTTGTACTTTACATCTTTCATTGCATCTGGCTGGCTTGCTTTTTCCTGCACTTGCAAGTCTTCACAAAAAACATTTAATAGTGGACAATTCAGTCTCCAATCTGCTATCTTGGAGAAGAGAGGAGGAGCAAGGGAGTGCCTAATCATCCTAGGCTATGAGGCTGTGTGTTTCTATTGATGCACACAGTGTAAGAAGACACAACTCTGACTCCATAGGATGCTGTAAGAGAAAGAAGTCATCCAGAAACATAAAACTTGGGGCATCAGCATGGCTCCAGCATAAACTGGAACATAGGCAAGAACTACAGATAAAAAAAAGCTGCATATTCAGTAAGTAATTAAATTGGCTGATGAAAGTGCTTAAAAACCAAGGGTTTAGTATGTCACAAATATTACGAGCATGCCTCACATAGACCTGTCTCCACACTTACTGATTTCAACAGGCTGCTTGGAACATCTCTGCATCCTGCGCGGGTGAAGACCACCCTTCAACATGAGTGTATAGATCAATAAGGCCTTAATTTTATCAACTAGCACCTTTTGTATGTGTAGCAGTGTGTTCATATTTCCATATTGAAAGGTAAACTATGACCCCTCTAATCACACTACAAAAATATTTACAGTTGCAAGAAAATGTTCTGTTCTTCCACAGAGTTTGAGGTTAGTGTTCTTAATGGGTCCGCTGTACAGGTTAAGGTTTGTGTACTCTCTGGCTCTCCAGCAGTTCATGGTGGGTGTGTGCACTGGCTGTCCAGCAGAGTTTGAGGTGGGTGTTCTCACTGGCTCTCCAGCAGAGTTTGAGGTGGGTGTTCTCACTGGCTCTCCAGCAGAGTTTGAGGTGGGTGTTCTCACTGGCTCTCCAGCAGAGTTTGAGGTTGGTGAACTCACTGGCTCTCCAGCAGAGTTTGAGGTGGGTGTTCTCACTGGCTCTCCAGCAGAGTTTGAGGTGGGTGTACTCACTGGCTCTCCAGCAGAGTTTGAGGTGGGTGCATTCAATGGGTCTCCAGTAGAGTTTACGTTGGGTGTGCTCATTGGTTCTCCAGCAGTTCAAGGTGGGTGTACTTGTGATTACTTGTGAGTGGGTACCCAAGATGGGGTAAAGGCACACAGAGACCAAAGAATGTGGCACCGTTAGTATTTGGTTAATAGAAAGTAACAAACAATATGTGGAGGCCAGTGGCAAGGTGCTTGCTTAACAGTCCCAAAACAATATGACTTTAAAGTCTTGATAAGATAGGCGACTCGTGTACAACAGTTCTCAGCAACGTTGGCTATACTTTAACACAGTTGCAGCACTTGAGGTGTAACTTTATTAATGCTTACCTTACTGGAGCAACATCTGAGTGATGGGGGTGGCTGATAGGCAGAGCACACTTAGCCGACCGATAGCAAGATCTAGAGTCCCCAGATAGAGAAACCAGTAGCAGTATCTCTCTTTCCCTCAACAGAAACCTCTCCCTAGCACTAAATACACTGTCCATAACCAGTGGGGAGACTGTCCCTACTTTATTCACTTTGCAAATGCATGCCAACTGCGGTGGGTCAGTGCAATTTTACGTATTGCCCTCCCTAAAAATGGCCAAGTAGGTCATCCAGTATTGCAGCAGTCAATTGGACAGCTGCTTTCTTGATGACATCCATGGAGGCTTCAGAGGAACAAATGTCTTCTCATTCTCCATTTACTCTGTACAAGGTCCAGCAACATGGCACCACCTACTACAGAGGAGAGGCTAAACTGCACCTGCCTACATACTCATTGGCTCTCCAGAAGTTAAAGATGGGGTACTCGCTGGCTCTTCAGTAAAGTTTAAGGTCAGTTTACTCATTGGCTCTTCAGCATAGTTTGAAGTGGGTGTACTCACTGGCTCTCCAGCAGAGTTTGAGGTGAGTGTTCTTATTGGCTCTCCAGCAGAGTTTGAGGTGAGTGTTCTTATTGGCTCTCCAGCAGAGCTTGAGGTGACTGTTCTCATTGGCTCTCCAGCAGAGTTTGAAATGGGTGTACTCACTGGTTCTCCAGAAGAGTTTAAGGTGGGTGAACTGACAGGTTTTCCAACAGAGTTTGAGGTGGGAGTACTCACTGGTTCTCCAGCAGAGTTTGCAGTGAGAGAGTACACCTAATATGGGAAGTGACCATGTATTTATATCCTTCATGAAAGGATGGGGGAGGGAGTTCAGAGGTTTATGTGCAAAATGCATACAAGTTTCTGTGGAAGGTCATGGACACAACACAAAGCACGCTTCTAAACAAGGCTATTCAAAGCCCACAGCTGATAGAGACAACTCAATGCCACTGTTGCTGCTGGATGACCATCCAATCTTGGAAAACCATGTCCCACCAATATCCACCTTACTTAAGAGCTAGGGACTGGTATGGAATTCTACAGCAACCTCAAAATTATTAACTGACCAGAATTGACCTCTAGCCATTTTTGACCCCTTGAAAAGCCCCATTGGTCCTTGGAGCTGAACATTGACCACTTAGGGGAACCCTGATGCAAAACTATTGTTCTAAAGATATTTCATAGACCTTAGAAGAAGATTGTTGATAACGCATCAAGTTGTAAAAGGCAATCCTAGAACTTCTAAAGAAACGTGTTCATCGGTCCACAGTAAGATAAATTGTCTGCAAACCGATGAAATACAGTACTGTTGCTACTCTCCTTGTTAGTGGGTTCCTCTGCAATAATCCAAGTGCATCTGTCTGTGCCTCAAAAAAACTGCTCCTGGGTGGATAACCCTCTCATCGCCAAAGCCGTACACTCTAGTGGTGAAACAGCTTGTTTACAGTAAAGAAAAAAACAAAAAAAACCCCAAACTCTTCATATTGGCATTGTTTCATAGGTTACAGAGACAAGTTCAAATATGTGTAATGAAGGTTACATAGTTAGTCTGGCTGAAAAAAGACAAAAGTCCATCCAGTTCAACCATAGAAAAAAAAAGGTTATAATCCTATACCCACAGTTGATCCCAAGAAAGGCAAAAAAGCCCCCAGCAAAGCATGATCCAATTTGCACCTGCTGGGAAAAAAATCCTTCCTGATCCCCCGAGAGGCAATCGGATATTCCCTGGATCAACTTTACTTATAAATGTTAGTAACCAGTTATATTCTGTGTATCTAGAAAAGAATCCAGGTCTTTTTTAAAGCAATCCACTGAGCTGGCCAGAACCAACTCTTGAGGGAGTCTATTCTACATTTTCACAGCTCTCACTGTGAAGAAACCTTTTCGTGTTTGGAGATTTAATTTCTTTTCCTCCAGATGTAGAGAGTGCCCCCTTGTCCTCTGTGATGACCTCAGGGTGAATAGCTCTACACAGATTTCACTATATGAACCACTTATGTATTTATACATGTTGATTATATCCCCCCTTAATCTCCTCTTCTCAAGAGAGAATAAATTCAGTACCTCTAATCTTTCCTCATAGCTGAGCTCCTCCATGCCTCTTATCAGTTTAGTTGCCCTTCTCTGTACTTTCTCCAGTTCCCCAATGTTCTTTTTGTGAATTGGTGCCCAAAACTGAACTGCATATTCCAGATGAGGTCTTACTAATGATTTGTACCGGGGTAATATGATATCTCTCTCTCTGGAGTCTATACCTCTTTTAATACAAGAGAGGATTTTGCTCGCTTTAGAACCTGAAGCTTGGCATTGCATGCCATTATTAAGCTTGTGATCTACCAGAACCCCCAGATCCTTCTCCACCATTGATTCCCGCAGTTGTAACCCCCCCCCCCTAGTATGTATGATGCATGCATATTCTTAGCCCCCAAGTGCAGAACCTTACATTTATCAACATTAAACCTTATTTGCCACATAGTTGCCCAATTAAACAGTGCATTGAGGTCGGCTTGTAAGTTGAAGACATCCTGTAAGGACGTTATTCCACTGCACAGCTTGGTGTCATCTGCAAAGACTGAAATGGAATTTATAATCTCAGACCCTATATAGTTTATAAATATATTAAAAAGTAAGGGTCCCAACACTGAATAATGGGGTACACCACTGACAACCCCAGACCATTCAGAGTATGAATCATTAACCACTACTCTCTGAATACGATCTTTTAGCCAGTTTTCTATCCATTTCCATACGGATTTTTCCAAGTCTGTAGACCAGGGGTGGACTGACAACTCATGGGGCCCCCGGGCAATAGGGGATCATGGGGCCCCTGTGTCCTTGCCCAAACTCAAAAAAGCCTATGAAAAAGGTACCAGGGGCATCTCATGGGGCCCCTCACTGACCCCGGGCCCTCAGGCAGTGCCCAAGTTTCCAAATGGTCAGTCTGCCCCTGCTGTAGACTTTACTTTACACATTAGCCGTGTGTGGGGAACTGTGTCAAACACTTTTGCAAAATCCAAGTATACCACGTCCACCACCACCCCTCTGTCCAAGTATACCACGTCCACCGCCACCCCTCTGTCCAAGTATACCACGTCCACCGCCACCCTTCTGTCCAAGTATACCACGTCCACCGCCACCCCTCTGTCCAAGTATACCACGTCCACCGCCACCCCTCTGTCCAAGTATACCACGTCCACCGCCACCCCTCTGTCCAAGGTTTTGCTCACCCCCTCATAAAAAATAAATCAGATTTGTTTAACAACTTCTGTCTTTCATGAATCCATGCTGTCTGTTGCTTAAAGGTTAGTTCACCTTTAACATTTTGCATAAAACCACCATACACACCAGCATCTCAAGCACATTACAATCCACTCTTCATCTTTTAAAAAAAGTTCTTTTGGCATTCCATTTAGCATTTGGTTGTACACGGCCTGTCTGAAAAAATTCATAGTAGGCAACCCAACCTCTATCCTGCCTAAATTGCTAACTCTGAAGGAACAAGTGCACCAGCTTGTTCAAAGACTACATACAGCACGTGCAGTGTGAGATCTCTACATCCCTGAGATCAGCAGATGCAGCCACAGAGGGAAAGGTCGTGCACCACTCATGTACAGACTTTGAACGAGCTGGTGTCATTCTTCATTTGGTGTTGGGATTAGTTGTATTAGTTGCCATTTTGCAGGACGGAGAGGGAGCTTTTTTTGTTTAAAAGCAGAAGAGTGGATTGTAATGTGCTGGGGATGCTGCAGTGCATGGGGGGGTCTTGTAGAAAACATTCCTAAAGGTGAGCTAATTTTTTAACTCTGGCCAGGTATAAGGGCCAGTTCACACTACATGCATTTCAGTTGCTTTTTTTCTGCATCCAAAATACACAGAAAGTAGGTTATATGGTTATCAATGTCATAGTTCACATCAATGCTTGCAGTTCCAGTTGCAGAAAAAAAAAAGTAGAAGAGACTGCATTTTTTCTGCACAGAACTGTACTGGAATGCTATAAAACATCAAAAAAGCACCGGAATGTGCCAAAATGCATACAAAATACACTGGGATGCACGTGTTCCTATTTAAATTGAAGAAAAAGAAAAGGGAAAAATTAACTGGAATGCAAAAAAACGCACTGGAACGCATCAAAAATGCAATGGAACACACAAAAATTACACATGAAAAAACGCATCCAGAACGCGTTCTATAGTATGAACCGGTCCTAAAACAAAACACCAATTAATGCAGTTATGTATTTATTTTAAACATGCATTTGTAATTGCATTTAATGTAAATCCATGCATTTGACTCCAGCCTTTTGTAATCTCCATCAGCACGGAATGGGGGGGGGGGCAATCAGGTGTGTTGCACATGTGCTGACAAGGAACATGTTGACAGGAGCAAACAACAGAGTGATGACCTCATCAGTAGATTGCTGCTAATTCAACTGTCCAGGCTGAAGGTAGTCAGGTGACCTGTATCTCAGGACTAGACAGACAGAAATACAAATCATTCGGCAGGTAAAACAGCTCTTAAATTATATATGTATTTTAATGATGTATTTAGCTTTTTGCTTGGAGTTCGTTTTTAGTGAATTGATTTGGGTCTGTGATTGTTCATTTCACAACACCAAATTAGAAAAAGGGAGGGTGCACTGAGCCTAGTAGTTCAATACACACCAACACATTTTGCAGGTTTTGTTTTACTTTAACCACTTGAGCTCCAGAGGATTTATTGACCAGGCCTCTTTTTGCTACTCGGCGCTGCACTAATTCAACTGATAATTGCGCGGTCATGCAATGCTGCACCCAAACGAAATTTACGTCCTTTTTTTCACACAAATAGAGCTTTCTTTCGGTGTAATTTTATCACCTGTGCGCTTTTTATTTTTCACGCTATAAACATAAAAACACCAAAAATTTTGAAGAAAAACAATATTTTTTATTTTCAGCTATAAAAAATATATAGTAAACTCAAAGCTGGTTATAAATTTAGGCCAAAATGTATTCTGCTACATGTTTTTGGTAAAAAAAAATGCCAATAAGTGTATATTGATTGCTTTGTGTGGAAGTTATAGCGTCTACAAACTATGGTATAAATACTGCAATTTACGCCATTTTTCTGCTATACAGCGCTGCGCTAGTTTAACGGACAATTGCGCGGTCATGCAATATGGTACATAAATGAAATTTAGATCCTTTTTTTCCCCACAAATTGAGCTTTCTTTCGGTGGTATTTGATCGCCTGCGCGGTCTTTATTTTTTGCGCTATAAAAAAAAAAGGCTGACAATTTTGAGGAAAAAAAAACAATATTTTGGACTTTTTGCTATAAAACATGTCCAGTAAAAAAAAAAAATGCAAAAATCAAATTTAGTCATAAATTTCTGCCAAAATGCATTCTGCGACATGTCTTTGCTAAAAAAAACCCCCAATACGTGTAAATTAATTGGTTTACGTGAAAGTTATAGCATTTACAAATGGCGGGAAAGATACTGGGATTTTTAGTTTTTTTTTTATACTAATAATGGCGGCGATCAGCGAATTATGGCGGCGATCAGGGACTTATGACAGCGACTTATGGCAGGACTGCAGCGGACATTCTGACATTGGGGGGTACTAACTTGGGGTCACTGACATCCCCAAAAACACTAATACAGTGATCAGTGCAAAAAAAAAAAAACTGACACTGTACTAATGGCAATGGGGAGGAAGGGGTTAATTTTATTTAGCAGGGAAGGGTTATAGGAGTGAGGGGAGTGTTTTACTAGGGGGCGGGGGTGTGTACTGGGCGGGACAAGGCTGATCGAGAAAGTGAAACTATTCTTTCTCGATCAGCTCATCCTCGAGCTGACAGAGAGGTGACAGACAGCACAGCTACTGCAGCTGTGCTCTCTGTCACCGTTTACCGCCGATCGCCGGGACATAGCCGCTAATGAGCGGCTGTGACCCGGCAACTGACATCTGCGGCGGTGATCCACAGGACAAATAGGGCGGCAGCACGCCTCGCGCGCGCCCCCTATTTGTTTACAAAACGTGTGTTTTAAACCGTCGTTTTCCCTGTGAGTGCCGCCCTGCCACCGTATATGTACAGTGGCTGGGCGGCATGCGGTTAAAGTGGTTGTAAACCCTTACATATACACGGTGAAGTAATACACCTAGATGAAACAAAATCTAATTCATAAGTTGTACCTGCTTATCTGCAGAACTCTCTCCTCTACAGCCTCCTAAAGCACACATTTTACACAGAATTCCTGAACTTCCAGTGGCAAGGGGCAGGGGGATCTGATGTCACACAGCATAGAGAGGAGAGTTTAGTGTAATCTGAGACCTGAGTGAGGGGAAAGGACACGCCCCTCTATACAGTCTCATAGGGAAACATGCACATCCGAGGCTGTCAAACACTAGCTTTGTGCTGGGATGGGGCTCTCCTGGGATTGCTTGCTGTCAGTATAGACTGTCTAACAGACAGACATGATAGACAGACAGAAATCACACTCTGGATAGGAGCATGTACACACTCTAGAGCACAGGTGTCAAACACAAGCCCCATGGGCCAAATCCGGCCCTCCAAAGCATTTCATGTGGCCCTTGCACTTCTCCTGCAGGTACCCCATTGTCTCTGTCCCCACCTTGTCTCACTAGGAGACAGCAGGGAGGAGAACAGAACTCCTCTGCCAAAATCCTGCACCTCTCTGCAGCACTCCCTCATCTCTGCCTCCCCTGATCTCAGCATTCAGCAGACTTTGGTAACGGACTCTACTCCTCCTCTGGTCCTCCTCCAGACCCTGCACTTTCTGCTTTACAGCTCTGGGAGTGCACGGTGATGTTAGGGAAGGTGTGGGATTCTTGACATCTGATGTAATATGGGGGGGGGGGGGGATAAGGTACTCTGGGCATCTAGTCTTACAGACACAACTGGCCCTTTGAGGGCAACCATAATGCTGATACGGCCCACAATGAAATGGAGTTTGACACCCCTGCTCTAGAGTGATACGTTTTGTTAATTTTTTAATTTCAGTGTTTTACAACTTTTACAACACTTTCAGCTGCCCCCAATGTTGCCTGCAACACCTGACCCATCTTATAAAACACAGGCCCAAAGACTGCATCTGAGAACCCAGCGGAATGATGCTACAAAGTCATAGAGGCACTGGGTAGTCCTTTTCCATTCAGACTATGATGGCTTTACAATGCAGATATCTCACACCAGCTGCTGTGGAGAGGATGAGAGCACAGTGTAACAGCTTTTCATACTCTTTATACGATCCTTGATGAAAAGAACTGACAGCCTTTAAAAGAGAATCATTGTAATAATAGAAACTAAGGCAGGAGAGAGATATCGTTGTCTAAGTGCCATTTATGTCAATACAAGAGAACAACATTAGCAGACACTTAAGTTACATTTCCATGTGATCTTTGTAACGGGAGAAGTCCAAGCAATCCAGGGATATTTATGCTTTGAAGACTCTAAGCAAAACCAATAGTCTCTCTCCTTCATACACATACAGTATAGTATATATTCAAAATCTACATGTGCTATATATTTATTAACAATTTTCCAGTTTTCATTTGAAATATATGTAGTTTATAGAAGAATTCTATGTATGAATATTTTTAAAGTTACATTGGACCATACCTGTGGGATCCCTCTAGAAGCTGGAAATTACTATAGTAGACACCACTACAGTGATCTCCACTAGTTTCGGAGAACCATGTCAATAGGCTGACCTGCTGCACTATGAACACAAGAGGCCCACTGTTCGGCCTGGTCACCATTCAGAGAAATCTTTGCAGTTTTTTGGATTGGATGAAATGTAGATGAAGGGTGGTGACGTTACACTTCCCACCTCTTCCAATCAGAGAATACTTTACATGTATTGAAAAAAGCAAAGCATTCTCTGAATGGAACCTATGCCAAACAGCTGACCTCCAGTGTTCAGGATACAGCAGGGCAGCTACTCAGCATGGGACCCAGAAGCTAGTGGAGATCACTGGAATAAAGGCAAATACTACAGCAATTTCCAGCTTCTGAGCAGCCATTCTCAGCCAGGGGTCTGTAGAACCCTAAGGTTCCTCCAGGGGTGGCTAGGGATTCCTTGAGCTGTAACTAACTGACCTCTCCTTTGCATAGCTCCAGGTCCAACACCATTAGGCAGAGCCAGTGGTATGACTCCAAGGGCATCATTTTGGCCACCACTTGCCACTGCCAATGTAAGGGCAACTTTCCCAATGTCCACCAATGGACTAATCTTATTAGGGGTTCTGTGAGATCTGAAAGTAATTTCAAGGGTCTCGCTGGGGTAAAAAGGTAGATAAAGGTTAGAGAGACCCCACAGGTACAGTATATGCATAGTTACATTTGTTCAAGCTCAAACAATGTACCTATGTAAAAAATGCCATAATAGCGAACAAATGCTCCGTTTGCTGTATTTCTCTCATCCTAACTTGCCACTGTACAATGCTGGAGGGAGAGCTTTGTTTCCACTTTGCTAGGATGCAGGCCTCATCAGCATTGAGGAGGTGTTTGAGGGAAAGCAGTCTCTGGAGTGACGAATCACACTTCTCTGTCTGGAAATCCGATGGATGTGTTTGGGTTTGGTGGTTATCAAGAGAACGGTACTTGCCTGACTGCATTGTGCCAAGTGTAAAGTTTGGTGGAGGGGGATTATTGTGTGGGATTGTTTTTCAGGGGTTGGGCTTGGCCCCTTAGTTCCAGTAAAGGGAACTCTCACGGCGTAAGCATACCAAGATGTTTTGGACAATTTCATGCTCCCAACTTTGTGGGAACTGTTTTGGGATGCCCCTTTCTGTTCCAATATGACTGCGCACCACTGCACAAAGCAAGGTCCATAAAGACATGGATGAGCCAGTTTGGGGTGGAGGAACTTGACTGGCCTGCACAGTCCTGACCTCAACCCGACAGAACACCTTTAGAATGAATTAAAGAGAAGACTTCGAGCCAGGCCTTCTTGTCCAACGTCAGTGCCTGACCTCACAAATGCGTTTCTGAAAGAATGGTCAAAACATTCCCATAGACATCCTCTTAAACCTTGTGGACAGCCTTCCCAGAAGAGTTGAAGCTGTTATAGCTGCAAAGGGTGGGCCAACTCAATATTGAACCCTACGGACTGAGTGGGGTGACACTAAAGTTCATATGCGTGTAACGGCAGGCGTCCCAATACTTTTGGCAATATAGTGTGTAACGGAACCGGTACCCGACCGCACTTGGGTATATTCCGTTATCCCGCAGCTTCCGCTGTCTGAACACCATCCACGGACCACACCCTTGAAATCCCTCAGGAAAAAGACAGCACCCAGCTCTTCTTAAAACAGGAAGCCAACTGTTTTTATTTTAACACAAAACACAGATATATACAGAGGGCGGGGAAACCAACCAAGAACAGGAAATACATCATCACCCCTCCCCATCCCACCAAGACACAGAACAATGGGATGAAACACATGGCAAAGGACATGGACCAACCCCCACACCAATACACAAACAGTACATCCCATAATAGTTGGCTGGACAGAAAGACACAGCACAATGGGGGGTAGCACATGGCAAACAGACAATGGACAGCCATGTGGCCGAGAACAAAGGAACACACACTATACACAAGACATTCACATACACACCCTGTACCCCTTAACAGGCACAGGGTACCTTAAACATAATGGGAATTTGGGAAGATGATACAGAGGTCCCCCCACCCCCAAAAGTCACTCCCGTCACATAGTGTATACATACATACATACAGTTGTGTTCAAAATAATAGCAGTCAGACATCACTAACCTGATCAATCACTGTTTTTTGTAGAAATGATATTTCTATATGGCAAATAATTTACTAGCAGGTGTAGTAAAGTAATAGAAATCCAACAGACCCAACAGTCATGACATGCATGCTGCTGATTCTGTGTAATTGAATCACTAATGAAAAGGGACATGTTCAAAATAATAGCAGTGCGGAGTTCTATTAGTGAGGTCATTCATTCTTTGAAAAACAGGTGGCAATTATTGCCCTTATTTAAGGAAGGAAGGCAGCAAATGTTGTACATGCTGGTTACAGTGCATTTCTCTCTGAAATTCTGAGGAAAATGGGTCATTCCAGACATTGTTCAGAAGAACAGTGTACCTTGATTAAAAAGTTGATTGGAGAGGGGAAAACATATAAAGAAGTGCAGAAAATGATAGGCTGCTCAGCTATAATGATCGAAAATGCTTTAAAATGGCAACCAAAACCTGAAAGACGTGGAAGAAAGCAAAACACTACCATTTGAATGGATAGAAGAATAGCCAAAATAGCAAGGACTCAGCCAACAATCAGCTCTGGGAAGATCAAAGAAGGTGTAAAGTTACCTGTGAGTACTGTTACAATTAGAAGACGCCTATGTGAAGCCAAGCTATCTGCAAGAAGCCCCCGCAAAGTCCCACTGTTGAAAAAAAGACATGTGCTGAAGAGGTTACAATTTGCCAAAGAGCACATTGACTGGCCTAAAGAGAAATGGCGCAACATTTTGTGGACTGATGAAAGTAAGATTGTTCTTTTTGGGTCTAGTGGCCGAGACAGTTTGTCAGACGACCCCCAAACACTGAATTCAAGCCACAGTACACTGTGAAGACAGTGAAGCATGGTTGCGTAAGCATCATGATATGGGGATGTTTCTCATACTACGGTGTTGGGTCTATTTATCGCATACCAGGGATCATGGATCAGTTTGAATACATCAGAATACTTAAAGAGGTCATGCTGCCTTATGCTGAACAGGAAATGTCCTTGAAATGGGTGTTCCAACAAGACAACGACCCCAAACACACCAGTAAACGTGCAACATCTTGGTCCCAGACCAACAAGATTGATGTTATGGAGTGGCCAGCCCAATCCCCGGATCTTAATCCAATAAAAAACTTGTGGGTTGGCATCAAAAATGCAGTTTCTGAGGCAAAACCAAGAAATAGAGAAGAACTGTGGACTGTAGTCCAATCATCCTGGGCTGGAATACCTGTTCACAGGTGCCACAAGTTGGTTGACTCCATGCAACACAGATGTACAGCAGTTCTCAGAAACAGTGCGACTACAACTAAATATTCATTAAGTGATTCAAAGGAATGCAAAGTCTTCAAAACGTTTTCAGTTTATATAGTGAATGTTTGAGTTTGGAAAAAGAACACAAACACTGCTATTTTTTTGAACAGTCTAATATTCACTTTTCTTCAATTTTTTTTAGAGGAACAACACAAATTTGATATATTTTTCTTCATGTTTTGATTTGGAATAGAATGTGTAGTGTTCCCAATGCATTTGTGTGTATGGAAATATAAGCTATTAGAAGGATTTTGAGCTTTATTCACTTTTTTCAACACACTGCTATTATTTTGAACACAACTGTATACACACACACGTAGCACTACTACCATAGGAGCTGCTAGAATAATGTCCAGGTCTTAAACTTTGTCCCACAACCAAGCACAAGGTAGTTTCATAGCCAGGTACACACTGTTTCACTCGTTGTCTCCAACGATCAGTCTAGGGGTTGTTCCTGTAGTTTTAATGTTGGAGCACTAGGATAGGGAGAAGATTTAGTAGGGTACTCCAATAATCAAAGTAGTTACAGGTGAGGACAGAACTTCCTTAAATAGCAGCCTTGAGCAAAATGCCAATGTCAGAAAGGGGTTAAATGGACAGTGCTCTTCAGGACATCAACCAGTGTTCCCTTTTACAGACCCACACTGACTATATGGCACCAGAGGGGTAGCAAAGCATACAGAGTCCCCAAGATCTCACAGTTTCTTCACTCACAAGGCCCAAGGACAGAATGGTAGCCTCCTTCCAATCTTCCAAGTGATGCCCTCCAGTGATACTAGACAGATCTTTGGCAGACAGCTCCCCTCAGTCAGCTTTCTGAAGAACCAGGGTCACTCTTCATCTTACTTCAGGCCCTCAGGTCACCCAACTGAGGCCGCATGGCAGTAGGTGCCTGCGGAGGCAGCCTGCCTTACCCTAGGCTGGTACAATCCTCTCCAGGAAAGACCCAGAGCGTAATGTGTCCAAAGAATAAATACCCTCTCCTTTCATCCTTCAGGGCTACACTCCGTGAGATTGGCTGGAGCGGCATTAATATTCATACTGTGTTCTGCATGAGTTCCACCTAAACAACCAGAACCTTCCTAGGTTACTTGGCTAGAGAGGAAGCCAGAGGCAGGACTATGAGCAGTTGAACACACTGAGCAGCGTTACTAAACAATTGCAGATCTCTATTAAGCAGAAACCTAAGTAGATTATCCTAACAGTCCTCCTGTTAAGCAGAGGAACCAACTGTAATCTGCTTATCCTAGCACCTATCTAGGAGGGTGCTACACACACACCTGTGTGTGTATATATATATATATATATATATACATATACAGTGGGGATCGAAAGTTTGGGCACCCCAGGTAAAAATTTGTATTAATGTGTATAAAGAAGCCAAGGAAAGATGGAAAAATCTCCAAAAGGCATCAAATTACAGATTAGACATTCTTATAATATGTCAACAAAAGTTAGATTTTATTTCCATCATTTACACTTTCAAAATAACAGAAAACAAAAAAATGGCATCTCCAAAAAGTTTGGGCACCCTGCAGAGTTAATATCTTGTACTGCCCCCTTTGGCAAGTATCACAGCTTGTAAATGCTTTTTGTAGCCAGCCAAGAGTCTTTCAATTCTTGTTTGAGGTATCTTTGCCCATTCTTCCTTACAAAAGTCTTCCAGTTCTTTGAGATTTCTGGGCTGTCTGTCACGCACTGCTCTTTTAAGGTCTATCCAAAGATTTTCAATTATGTTGAGGTCAGGAGATTGTGAAGGCCATGGCAAAACCTTCAGTTTACGCCTCTTGATGTAATCCCCGTGGATTTCGAGGTGTGTTTAGGATCATTATCCATTTGTAGAAGCCATCCTCTCTTTAACTTCAGCTTTTTCACAGATGGCATCAAGTTACCATCCAAAATTTGCTGAAATTTTATTGAATCCATTTTTCCTTCTACTCGTGAGATGTTCCCTGTGCCACTGGCTGCAACACAACCCCAAAGCATGATTGATCCAACCCCATGCTTAACAGTTGGGCAGAGGTTCTTTTCATTAAATTCTGTGCCCCTTCTTCTCCAAACGTACCTTTGCTCATTCCGGCCAAAAATTTCAATTTTAACCTCATCGGTCCACAGAACTTGTTTCCAGAATGTATCAGGCTTGTCTATATGTTCATTTGCAAAGTTCAAACGCTGATTTTTGTGGTGAGGACGTAGAAGAGGTTTTCTTCTGATGACTCTTCCATGAAGACCATATTTGTACAAGTATCTCTTTTTATAGTGGAATAATGTACCACAACTCCAGTGTCTGCCAGATCTTTCTGGAGGGATCGTGCAGTCAAACGTGGGTTTTGAATTGTTTTTCTCACAATCCTGCGAGCTGTTCTGTCTGATATTTGTCTTGGTCTTCCAGATCTTGCTTTAACTTCCACTGTTCCTGATGACTGCCATTTCTTAATTACATTCCGAACAGAGGATATTGACATCTGAAAATGCTTTGCTATCTTCTTATAGTCTTCTCCAGCTTTGTGAGAGTCAACTATTTTCAGTTTCAGTTTTCTAGACAACTGCTTAGAAGAACCCATGGTGCTGATTGTTGGGGCAAGGTCAGATGAGTCTGGGCATTTAAAACCTTTGAGATTGACATCACCTGGTCTTCCCAGACGATGATTGAGAACAATCCATGACACTGGCAGGTCTCAGCTTGGCAAAGGGGGCAGTGCATGCTATAAATTCTGCAGGGTGCCCAAACTTTTGCAGACGCCATTTTTTTGTCTTCTGTTATTTTGAAAGTGTAAATGATGGAAATAAAATCTATCTTTTGTTGACATATTATAAGAATGTCTAATCTGTAATTTGATGCCTTTTGGAGATTTTTCCATCTTTCCTTGGCTTCTTTATGCACATTAATACAAATTTTTAGCTGGGGTGCCCAAACTTTCGATCCCCACTGTGTATATATATATATATATATATATATATATATATATATATATATATATATATATATATAAGTATACACACACATATTTTTATTTATATATATATATATATATATAAAATAACCCTGCATTAGCAGAAGTTTACCTGGGACTTGTAGAATCCAACGCAGGTACCGCAAAGGAATGCACACGGCCAGATATGATGTCCTGACCATGGTTCTTTGCTGCTGTACGAAGGTGACAGGCCCTCTTTATCAGATGCCACCAAGCTTTATTTAGATGGGTCAGACGCACCATTCTACAATACTACTACAATAATACTGACATGTGCAGCAATTCAGGAGAGTGCATGACACACAATCCGGCTCTCAGAAGGACTGCTCCTTAAAAATAGCTGTGCCTGGAAATGAGACATTCACAAATGCTGGTGTGGCTTGCAGATTGTATTCTGAACACTTCCAGAAATGGTGGTGTGCACCCTCCATTTATCCCAGCGGGGAACACAAAACAGCTTTCCTCAGAATATCGTCTGCCTTCATTCTTTACACGGGCAAACATCTGCTATTTTTATGTCCTTGTGACAATATAAATCTCAGAAAACAATCCTCATTTAGGAAAAGCAAGGAGGGATAGCACTGGCCCACATCTCAGGGAAATGACTGCACAGCTGAACAGCTCCATTCTCTGGATATAAATGAGGAATTAATTACCAAGATCAGCGGGTGGTCAGGAGAACTGAGATCAGTGAGGGGGTGTGGGGTGGAGGATAGGAGGACTGTGATCAGCAGGGGAGGGGGAGGTTCTGGAATGACTGGGATCAGGGCTGGGGGGGGAATAGGACAACTGATCAGTGGGTGGAGTGGGTCTAGGGTGGGTGATAGGATGATTGGGATCACCATGGGAGGGGGAGGTTCTAAGATGATTGGGATCAGCAGGGGTTTGGAGTGGGGGATAGGAGATCAGTGGGGGTCTAGGGTGGGAAATAGGGGTACTGTGATCAGCAGGGGTGGGGGAGATTCTACGACGACTGGGATCAGCAGAGGAGGGGGACTGGGGTGGAGGATAGGAGGACTGTGATCAGCAGGAAAGGGGGAGGTTCTGGAATGGGGATCTAGGGTGGGAGATAGGAGAAGTGAGATCAATGGGGGTCAGGGGTGGAGGATAGGATGAGTGAGATCAGCAGGGGGGGCGGTCTGGAGTGAGGGATAGGAGGAGTGAGATCAGGTGGGGTCTGGGGTGGAGGATAGGAGGACTGTGATGAGCAGGGGAGGTTATGGAATGACTGGGATCGGGGGTGGGGGATAGGAGGACTGATCAGCGGGTCAGGTGGGGGATAGGATGATTGGGCTCAGCAGGGGAGGTTCTAGAATGACAGGGATCAGCAGGGGTTTGGAGTGGGGGATAGGAGGAATGAGATCAGTGGGGGTCTAGGGTGGGAGATAGGAGAAGTGAGATCAGTGGGGGGTCTGGGGTGGGGAATAGCAGGACTGTGATCAGCAGGGGAGGTTCTAGGATGACTGGGATCAGCAGGGGGTCTGGGGTGGAGGATAGGAGATCAGCGGGGAGGGGACGTGGGTCTGCGGTGGGGGAAAGGAGGAACGAGATCACTGCAGGTCTGTGGTGGGGGATAGGAGGAGTGGGATCAGTAGGGGTCTGGGGTGGGGGATAGGAGTGAGATCAGTGGGGGTCTGGGGTGGTGAATAGGAGGAGTGGGAACAGCAGGGGGGGGGGGGGTCTGGGGTGGGGGATAGGAACATTTGTGAAAATTCTAGTTCCTTGTCTAGCACACTGACCCTCAGGCCTCAATAGTTAAGGGCTCATGCATACGGCTCCATCTACCACTACAGTGTAATATCCATTCATATTTTGTGCCCATGAATTACAGGCCCACCTGTCAAAATCAATATCAGGCTGAAGTATGCAGCGGCTGTACATACATCCAAGTGGTTGCATTGTCCGTCTTCAGGGCATACGTACGTGTAGGCATAGGACCCTGTGCATGAGTACCACTCAGGTGTGGGTATGCGTACAGCTTATCACTGATTTTGACAGGCTGCTGGCAGTAGGCCATACACACCACTTGTGACTCCCAGGCCCTGGATTATGCCAGTTTTTATGCCGTACAGGCAAATGCATTCCTATGCATGTGTGTTAAGTCACAGTTACATACCATTAAGGACCTTTGACTTTTCTGATGTTAGTAAGGATTCTAAGACTATGCCTTCTAAAATATTAAAAGCTAGGCATACAGCTAAATACACAGATTAAATAAAAACATGAGAGCTGTCCAACCAGTTATGAGATTTACACAGCTCTGCCACACAGTACAGCCCTTTCTGGCACGAAAGAGGACCTAATCCTTTACTTCTGCAGTTTCACCTTCACTTTAACAGGTCTCTTTCACATCCCCACCCTATGACTGGACAGTGAAAGGAGGAGCAGCAAACTGATGACCTAATCTCTACAGCACTCAGTTGCCCCCTCCTATCAGCTTATTTCTCCATCCTGTTCTCTGTGCTCTGCAATACAACAAATACCTGTGTAATTCACATACTTACACAGCTAGCATTTTGAAAAAAAACCCCAAAAACTTAAAAAGATGTAATTATGGGTATAAAGCTGCATTCATTTTATGTTTTCTATATCTGCTTTGAGTTTAGCTTTAAATTCAGTGGCCAGTACATTAGGCAACAACAGTAGCATTTTCAGAACCTGTTTTAGGTTCGACCTAAAGATCTGTAAGTAAATGTACTATTTATATTCCATAAGGGTTTATGGTGGTTTATTGAGAACTAGTTAGGATGAATTTTGCAGACATAATCCTTATATTGCCCCATTATTTAGCTTTAATTAGAAATAACTGGGAAAGAGTAGAAAAAAAAAGGGGGGGGGGCAGGATTTATGCATGCACCACTCTGAAAAAAGGAGCAGACCTTGCATCTAGTTAACAAAAGGGGCACAAGCCTTACTTGATCCCGCCAACGCACAATGGCCACCTAGGTGCTGGCCCAATCACATAAAGGACCCCCATACTGGCACAAATATATTAGATGGTAGTTCCAAACGAGAGTTCCGGTGGGAATCCATAGATCCCGGCAGGCACAGAGAGCACCAACATACCTGGAGTCGGGTATCAAGATCTGGGAAGGAAGCTCAGAGGAGAAAAATGATAAAAACAGCAAGTCCATGTAATTTCTATTAGCAGCCCAGTTAATTAAAAAAAAATAAATAAATAATAATTTTTGTTAATGAACACTTGCCTGCATGAACTGGTCTTTGCTTATCTGGAGCTACACAATTCCCCTTATATACCTTAATGTAGTAATAAAGTCTCAAAAAAAAAATCTTCAGCAGGTAACTGCTGACATGGTTTTTCTCTTTCCCTGATCTTTCTTCCAGGTTCGTGGGCTCCGGCCATTTGAATGGCTGAGCTGCAATGACCTCAATCCCGTGCATGCACACAGGACCCATAACTGCGGCACAGTGCTCTGAATGGACGGCACACTCAAGTGCGCCCTCCATTGACAATGCAGTGCACATGCAATGGTGTCGTCACCAGCTGCTACAGATGTGAATGTTTCCTAAATGACGCACGTTTATAAGTTTACCTGTAGGTACAAGTGACCAAGCTGTGTTTACTACCACTTAAAAAAAAAAAAAAAAAACTCTCTCTCTTTATACTTGGGCAGGCCCCACTTTTAGAGGTCTCTTCCTCTCACATATGCATGGCTGTACATCAGACTGGCTCCAAGTGCTGTACCTCCTTCCCATTACTGTACAGGGGATTACGAGGTGCAGATACCAAGTCACATTCTGGCAACTAGTTGCAATTAAAAATACATTAATTTGTTTAAATAATATTGTAATATTTGTTTAAATAATATTATATTTAATTGCATTAAATCATAATTTTTTAAAATATATATCTGCCTGAAGTTTAGCTTCAAATCTACTACCAGATGGACTCTACTCCTTACACTGGGAAGGCAGCTGATCACAGCAAATAATTGTAATCTCTCCCCTCTTTATAAAAACCACTGCTCATCTCTAAACAAACCCAGCATGACAAAATAAAAATAGACTGTGTCCCATATTACAGCCTACTTCTCTTTTGAATTATGACATGTCATGAAGACTTGGGGTATGAGATCTGGCACACCATGCATGCCGATGAGCTCACGCTGTGCTCCATTATAGTTAGGAAAAAAAACTTCCCACTTCAGAGGAAACATATATAGCTACAGAAATAACACCGCAGATTACAGGGTCAGGTCATAAACAGGGGTGGAAATAATAATATTCATTTACTGCATATGCATGTGATAATTCTCACCATCCTCTCATTAAAAGCTGGACACATGCTGCTGCTCTTCACTGAAAGGACCATAAAATGGTATCACTTCTCAGGATTAGAGGATAGGTTTGTAATCATTAATCAGAAATGAACATTTGTAGAAATCTGAATCTTTACTCTTAAATCAATTGAAACTCTCGGGAAAAAACATTTTAGTACATTAGGGCCATATTGATAAACATAAATTGTGTTGCCGTACCCCTCTCTTATGTCTCGATCTGTGGTATCCCATGCAGATAAGTGTATGTAAGGATATTCATTTGTATTTCCTTCCTGTCAGTCCAGTGTCAAGCTGTAGAGCCCCTATGAGGGATGACCTGTCTCCTACCACACTCAAGGCTAATAACAGACATCCTAGAGTGGCTTCTGGAGAAGGATATTCTTGTCTGTTTCTTTATATTTATTGAGGATTCCATCTTTATTCTTTGACAGTTGAATGTCCGTCATCAATACGGAGGATGACCAAGAGAAAGGGTGTTAAAAATTTGTTCCTTCAAAAATTTTTCCATCCTATTCCTTTTGAATTTTCCCACTGCTGCAGTTGAAAATGAATGCTTATTTGACCCCACTAACAATTAGAAAATGGAATGAACGTTCTTAAAACTAAAAAATCTAACAAAATTCTACTAGTGTTTGTCCAGCCTTGGATGAATCGACCAGAAACTCAGGAGACTTCATTTGAATATCAAGCATAGCATCTTTTTTTTAATTAGAACTTTGTAGAGGAGCCATTGAGTTTTATTAATATTACTTACATCTCAACACTTCTGCAATGCCAGGGAGAAAACGCAAGCAAATGATAAAAACAAGTAATGCCTGAGAGGTAATACTACCCTTTTATACCAATTCAAGAGTATAGATTCAGATTATTACAAATGCCTATTGGTGACTGGTTTCCCGTTGAAATGGTTAGCAATAGAAACCAAAGTAATACCAAAAGGGACTCAACTTAAGTAGACTATAGAAAATATAGACATTATGAAAGTGGCAAGGGCCTCTTTGAATTGGTAATCGCTACAAGCCGCTGACCCTTCACTGGGAGCTGAGATGCAATGTTTCCAGTTAGTGCTTCCAGGGGAACTAGCCCTGGAAGAGTAGGTAGTCATGGATATTTTTAGAAAATGAAAAGCAAAAGGCAGTTTATTCAAAGCCCAACTCCACTGGGAAAGGGTGGAATCCCTGCTGGGTTTTTCTGCAGTTTATGACCTCATTGGAGAGATCTGCCTCACTTTCTACAGATTTGTAGTTAAGTTGAAGCCTTATAGATAGCCTGGGCCTAGGATCCAGAGTTCTCGCCACCAACAAATGAGTTGAGTCAAGTGGAGGTAGTTGGTGCCTACACGTTACAAGCAATGGTATTTGCCATTTTAGTGGACATGACAGGTCCACTTTAGAGCCCAACCCCAATAAATATTTTTTTTCCTTTAAGCTAGGCATAAACGGTTTGCTTTCTTTTATTTAAAATAGCTTACGGAATGAAAAAAAACCCAACCAATTCCTTCACCCACACAAAGTGGATGGAAGATTCCTCCCTAACTGGGACATTGTATTCTGACAGCAGCACCTGCTGCTGTCAGAACACACTGCTCAGTGGCTACAGCTGATCAACAGAAGTCGATCTAACAAGTTGGAAGACTTTTGTCAAACAGGGACAGCCACATGCTCATCAAAATTCAGACAGTGGCAGAATTCCGATCCGTCTATGGCCAGAATTAGAACCTGTCAGGTTATCATTGTAAAAACAAGGCACTGGATTCAAATCATCAGGAGATCAAATAAACAGCAATAAGGCACAATGGCTCTGGTAAGGCTGCTCTCAACAAAAGTGAGGTGTCCCAAAAGCAGATTTGAAGATTCAAGTGCACAAAGTCCAATGAAAACAATAATTTAAAAACAAAAAGAACCAGAGTACAATAGAACATTTTTTGGCAGCTCTATGGGTTTCAATGAGGAATTATATTTGTGGTTCCAAACTTTCAAAACAAAAACTATCTTGCAGGCTTTGGGGGGGGGGGGGGGGGATGTTGGAATGTGGTTAGTTGGGATAAAAAAAAAAAAAAGACATTGCACCTGTGGTCAGTAGGATAGGGAATAATGCTCCATTGTAGGTATTAGTGAAAGAATAGTGTCTCATGCTTGGTTTCACTATAAGGAAAAGTGTTGCATCATTAGTGTCAGTGGGAAGAATAGTGTCCCATTATTGGTGTCAGTGGGAAGAATAGTGTCCCATTATTAGTGTCAGTGGGAAGAATAGTGTCCCATCATTGGTGTCAGTGGGAGGAATAGTGCCCCATCATTGGTGTCAGTGGGAGGAATAGTGTCCCATCATTGGTGCCAGTGGGAGGAACAGTGTCCCATCATTGGTGTCAGTGGAACAGCATTCCATCGTTTTTATCAGTGTGATGAATTATGCTCCATGCTGTTGTCTGTGGACAGAATATTCCCTCTCATTGTTGTCATTGGAGCAATAGTGCCTCATATCAGTGGGAGGTTTAGTGCCCCAAATGCCAGGTAAAGGCAGGCAAAGGGCTGCAGTTTGGAGACCACTGATTTATAGTACTAGTGAAGATGAATCATCATTTTCTCTAATTTTACATGAGATCCGCTTTTCGTCATTTTTTTTTGTCATCTGTTACAATTACACATGCTCCTGTTTTAATGAATTGTGAGATATTATACTGGTTCTTGGCAAGAATTTTGTCATAATTTCGATACTGGCTAAACTGTCCTCTTGATCTTTATGAATGGTTTACACTTACTGTAAAAGTTAATGTAACCCAGTATGAAATGATTTTATGCCTGTTTTGAAGCCTGGAAGAAGGGGGAGATCTTTGACACCCTTAAAACTTGTTGGGAGACAGATGTTCAATGAGGTCTGTGTTCCCACTGGGGAGACTTTGCTTTGTTTCCTGTCCAAGTGACACCTGGTACAGTGTATCCTCAGGTCAAGGAGCACAGGGGAAATCTCAGACACACAGAGAGCACACAAACCCAACAGAAGTTCTAACCCCTCAGTACTATCCAAAATAAAAATGTGTGTAATCCTAATCTAGTCTATGAGATAAAAGGAATCAAGGCATATATTGCATATCAAAAGACTTAAGTGAGAACAAAACTTACCTGGAGGATTTCACAGCACATCAGAAGCTTTGGCACATCCAAGAAAGCTGGAGACATTGTGCGTGTTTATCTATCACAATAATGAGACAAAAAATGGCAAGCAGCTCATCAATTTATGTAGAATGAAGTCTACAAGGAATGGGCAAATCAGTAGAAGAGAAGATTTTACATGCAGTGAACTGCCCCTCCTTTGCGATTTATAAATTGATGAGCTGTGTATTACCATTATCAGTTTGTGTACTTAAAATACTGAAACTTCAACTGACAGAAATTAAAGACCAACAGAACTTAAAGAAAGATCTCTGATTTTAATAGTTTTTGTTCATTAAAAAAAGTTTAAACCTGCATAGCAATCATTTCAAAAATAATTATTTAATGTTCCATAATTAAACTGTACACAGCCTAGTTTTTGAGACGTCAAAGCTCGATGGTTTTTTGTAAGAAGTCCAGTGCAGTGGATTCCGGTTGGCCAAAGTCTCTATTGTGAATGCTCTGCATTTCCTGGGTGGCTGGGGTGTGTGCGTTTGCGGCGTGAGGACCGCTGTCAAGAGCGGTGTGTTGATGAGTGTGCACTGGGCGGAAGGCTCCCTCCGGTGGCAGTATGTCTCAGAGTCGTTCAATGTCCCGATATTTCTTTCGAAGGATTGACACTTGATCCTTAAAAAGCACTGGATCCAGTCTCATTTGTGAGTGAATGAGCGGCATATAGCCAAACCAGCTGGCAAACGTATTCATACAAGTCTGTCTCTGGGCAAAGTGGTCAGGGTCGGCCCAACGAGAAGCTCTGGATGTCTGAGAAGAAAGAGAACACATAACATGAATCTACATGTTCTACACAAATACTTTTCCAATATATTTAAATCATATACATTCCATTAGATACAAAGGGGGAAATAATTATTTGATCTCCTGCAGATTGTGTAGGTTTGCCCACTTACAAAGAAATGAAGGGTCTATAATTTTCATCATAGGTGTATTTTAAATGATAAAGACAGAATATCAACAAAAAATACGGAAAAAACACGATACAAATGTTATAAATTGAGTTGCAGTTCAGTGAGTAAAATAAGTATTTGATCCCCAAGCAAAACATGACTTAGTACTTGGTGGAGAAACCCTTGTTGGTAAGCACAGAGGTAAGACATTTCTTGTAGTTGGTTACCAGGTTTGCACATCTCAGGAGGAATTTGGTCTACTCTTCTGTACAGATCTTCTCTAAATCTTTAAGGTTTCTTGGCTCTCACTTGGCAACTTACAATACATGGCCCTGTCCATTGGCCCCTCAATGCGGCACAGTTGGCCTGTACCTTGAACAGAGAAACAGCCCCAAAGCAGAATGTTTCCACCTCCATCCAAACATCCCTTGCATAAAAGAAAGGTTTTAACTCAACTTCTCAACCAGAATAATTTAAAATTAAATAATGAAAATTGCATACCGACAGATATCAGCGACTGCATTACTATGTTTTATTGATTAAAAACCAAGACACATTGCACATATACAGATACATTAAAAACATTTATGGGTCAAAGGTCAATGGATCTGCTGGACCAAATGCACATCTGTATATACAACTACTGCATTACTCTATAGTTATGTCAAATCAATTAAATTGAGAGCTCTCAAAAATTAAGGGAAAGCTATAAAGAATTAGCAAGGATGAAAAGAGTGCCCACTCAATAAAAAAGGTGTGCAGCTGCTAAATAGATGATTGCCCTCACAGTCCATCTTTCAGGCCATAACCAAAGTGTATTAAATAGATCAATTTCATCTCAAGGCCTAGTAGTATAGCCCAAAAATGAGACAGATGAATTACGGTGTACTTTGTACCTGACGATAAATCGGCTAATAATTCTGCTGGATATATGGTGTTTGAACCGGATTTACTTATAAGCATCCAAACCAAGAAAAGGACAGCTGGGTGTGGTCCAGAGGAGGAAAATGATTATAGTAGCTTGCTGTAGATGTATGTCAGCCCAAATGCATTTAGCATAAATGTGAACCTCCCTCGCACAAATAGCTGCTTAAAGTGTTAGTAGCAAATATTCAATTAAGAACCGCCAATGCAGATGTCAACAACAAATAAATGTTCCATGTATATATGACTCCATCATAGACTTGAAAATATTAGTGATACACCCATGTGAGGATATATGTCTTTTGGTCCAGCAGATCCATTAACGTGACCTTTGACCCATAAATGTTTTTAAATGGGTCTATGTATGTGTGCAATTTGTCTTGGTTTTTAAATCAATAAAAGATAGTAATGCAGTCAATGATATCTGTCGGTATTCAATTTTCATTATTTGGGTTGAGAAGTTGAGCTAAAAACCTTTCTTTTATGCAAGGGATGTTTTGATATAAGCTTTTGTGGTGGGCTCCCTCCCCTTATTTATATGTTTATACAATAAAAAGTAGAGCCTGGTAGGATTTGTTTTTCATTTTTTCCACCTCCATGCTTGACTGTAGGGATTGTGTTCTTAGGGTCATTGTCAGAATTTTCCTCCTCCAAACATGGTGAGTCAAGTTAATGCCAAAGAGCTCAATTTTGGTCTCATCTCACCCCAGCACTTTCTCCCAAATCCTTCTCCGAATCATTTAGATCTTCATTAGCAAACTTCAGACGGGCCTGTACATGGACCTTGCGGGTGCTGCAGGATTTCAATCCATGGCGGCGTATTGTGTTACCAATGGTGACTGTAGTCCGGACTGCCTTGAGATCATTCACAAGCTCCTCCTGCGTAGTTCTGGGCTGATCCCTCACTTTTCTCATGATCATCCTTACCCCATGTGGCTAAATCTTGCATGGAGCTCCAGACCAAAGCCGACTGAAGGTTATTTTGTATTTCTTCCATTTTCAAATAATCGCTCCAACAGTTGTATCCTCATCAAGCTTCTTGTAGCCCATTCCAGCCTTGTGCAGGTCTACAATCTTGTCATTGACATCCTTTGACAGCTCTTTGGTCTTGCCCATGATGGAGATGATGTTTGAATGGAAGAAAGATTCTGTGGACAGGTATCTTTTATACACATAACGAGTTGTCATTAGGAGCACCTTCTTAAATTTACAGGAACAATCTGTGTACCCCATGAGCACATAGCCAGTCTGTGGGAGCCAGAATTATTGTTGGTTGGTAGGGGATCAAATACTTATTTTACTCACTGAACTGCAACTCAATTTATCTCCTAGATTGTAAGCTCCTAGGAGCAAGGCCCTCCTTTCCCTCTTGTATTGAACTGTATTGTTGCTGTATTGTCTCCCGTTATATTGTAAAGTGTCGAGCAAACTGATGGTGCTATATAAATCCTGTATAATAATAATAATAATAATAAAAAAACATTTGTATCGTGTTTTTTTTTCTAGATTTTTGGTTGATATTCTGTCTCTATCATTTAAAATATACCTATGATAAAAATTATAGACCCTTTATTTCTTTGTAAGTGGGCAAACTTACAAAATCTGCATGGGATCAAATCATTATTTTCCCTACTGTTTACAAACTATTGTATGGGTTAATTACATTTGTAAATATGTTTAAAGTTCTTTTCCTTCAAAGTGTGGAGCTATGTATTACAACCATACTGGATGCTTCAATACATGGCAAGATTGAAATTCAGTCACCACAATAAAAATCTCTGTGATTCAGAGTCTATTGTTTTTAACTAGTCAGGCCTGACTGGTAGATTTGCACTGTAGAGATGAACACTGAGGCTGGCCAAAGATAGTTCAAATCTCAGCCAGTTCCTTCTGAACCAGCTGAGATTCGAACTATGTATAGGAAGGCTGAATGTACGCAAGTTGATCGATCGATCAACTTGGGTACAACCAGCCTGCCAGATTTTACATACAATTATCTTTAGCAATTGGTATAGCCGCTAGCAATAATCAGTCTTCTCCCAATGGGGACACCTTCCCCTGGCAAGAGAATACAATGATTCAGCAGGATGGATTCCCCTGTCAACACTGACTGTGCTGATGGGGACATCGAGCAAATTTATTTCCTGACACCCGTGGTGTGTATGGCCTGCCTAAGGCACAACCACTGTACAGTAGTATTAAGCAGGTGGCAAGCTCCCCAACTAGAGTATTAGCTGATTCCAGATTAAGAAACCATGTTCAGTCATAAAAGAGAAGAGCTGGAGAGATCAGATTACACATACTGCAGAATGGCTCACCTAGGAAGGGCACACCCGCTCTCGATCACCAGTGTTCAGACAGTCTTAATAACAAGCATACGGGAAGCACTTTTTAAAATTAAAAATCCTAGCAAGCTTTTAAAACAAATGAAGAAAAAAACAAACATATTGGGGAGGGGGGGATTTACTAAAACTTAAAGTGGAAGTAATCCCACTTTAGTAACTTTTACTTACAGGAAAGCCTTTAAAAAGGCTTACCTATAGGTACTGTAAAAGTGCACCGTTTAGGAGATATTTACTGTGGAAGTGAAGTGATGTCAGCGGCATGCCGTCCATTGAGAGAGGCGTGCCGTGGCCGAAACTTCATTCGCGCATGTGATGGAGTGACAACATCGCGGCTTGGCAAATCAGATGGCTGCAGCTTGCGAACCTGGAATGAAGACCGTGTGAAGATGGGAGCCTCAGGGAGCCATGACAGCGCTCCGCTGGAGGGCTTCATTTTCAGGTAAGTCCTTCATATGTGCTTGCACAGTATGCTCTTAACTTGCAGGGAGAAGATTTTTAAGAATTTTTGGGGGGTTTACTACCGCTTTAAGGGTACAAGATTAGGTGCAGTTCTGACTGATGAGGGAATGGGGGGGGCGCGTTTTACTGATTGGTTTCTATGCAGAACAGCACCTGATTTTTCACCATTCAGGTTTAGTAAGTCTTCCCAATAGTTTTTGAAATTTGTAAACCTAAAAAAAAAATAATCCAGAAACATTCTACTATAGTCTCCTTTCACCTTGAATTGGGTATTTTCAGAGAGACAGGAACCTTTGATCGAGGCCAGGCCTTGTTAACACTCCACTCTAAACTTCTCTTCCTTTTTACAGAACAAATTAGATTCTGTTCTAATTTGTTGTCTTTGCACAAGGTCGAAGTTTGGCATAGCAGAAAATTAACAAGGAAATGTTGGAAAAAGGTGTTTATAGCAGTCTGAACAGGCTTGTGTATTTCGCAAAAATACAATTTGTAAACTGTGTCCTACACTGCAAACAGGAGCAACCCATTGGATTACTGTGGTTGTAGGACTACAAGAATGCTCTGTGCTGTCCATAGCAACTATATACAGCTGCCATGTTTCGGGTGCACGTTTATACTTCCTCGTTACATCATCGCTACAGGTGGATGGTAAGAATTAGCGACCAGCTCCCGGTGGTAAGACCCTTGTAAGCAAGTCTATAGCTTGGCCCACCCACACCACCACCAAAGTTTCACTCTCTTCTGAAATTCAGATGCAATAAACTGGGGCATTACCAGGCATGGAGATCACACCAGTGTCCTATAGATAACACAAGCCCTGGGGATAAATTGGCCATAACCAGATTCCATATTCTCATGTCGGCTATACATACCTGTCCCATCATTGTTTCCTTGTACTGCTTCTTCTGTGTCACTTTGATTGGTGGCAGCTTGGTGACAGCAGACACCAGAAAGTTTATTAAGATATCTTCACAATTGGCTAATTGGTCCACCATGTTTTTCAGACTGGCAGGCAGGTAATTGGTGTAAAGGTAGTGATAGTACCTGAAAAACAAACCATAAATGTAACAAGACATCAAAAAACAATGTAGATCATCTTCACTTGGTACCCTTCCTCCATTGTGACAGTCCTGGGGTTTGGCAAAAGGCAGTTCAGCCACAGAGCGAGTTCTCAGCACTGTGTAAGCTCCGACTGGAAATGGCTTGGAGCTTACAGAGGGATTCTTGTGGAAGGCAAGTATGGATGCTGCAGGGGCTGGATTTATAGTGAGCCTGTTACTTGGGCTTTAACACACTGAAATACCAGAGAATAAATTAATCTATCATTCACACAAAACAGTATTTCCTATATAGATATGATAGATATGACAGGGCTGTAATCTAAGTATAATTTAGTTGCATTTATAGAATCCTATGCAACAGTCTAAACCTGTCCTAAATCTGGTCACTATGTGATGCACAAGCTGCAGAAAGTAAAAATCAAACTCCCTTTATCCTCATTGACGGAGCCCAATCTTCCTCCCTTTGTGTTTCACACACTCCCCCTCCCAGACACTGCAGCTTACAGTGGGAGGGTTTCAGTAACAGAAGCAGTACTGTCAATCCAGAAATCAGTGGGCGGGATTAAGTGTGGTCAGGCGCTAACTGGCAACCTGCAGGTTCACGAATCAGCAGTCACAATACTGATAGCTACAGCAACAGGAAGAAAGGCCAGCCACACACCGGAGGATAGATGAATATAGTGTATATTTATTGATCCATAGGACACACAAAACACCAGAACATGAATACAGGACCTGTCAACGCGTTTCACACGATCTCATACTTAATCATGAGTCACAGCTCCTGCTACATCTTATCTCAATATATTGAAAGAAGGCACAGGGTGAAAATTCTGTCCTGAATTGTGGAGCACTGGATCATTTCTCGGTTTATCTAACCTCATTTCCTTCTCTGCACTTTCCTTATTTCCATATACAATGCAGCCATGTTCAGATGCTGAATGCACAGGCATCTCAGAGGATGGAGAGAAAGACGACACATGATCAGTTCACCGGCTCTGATTGCCAGGACATCAAGCCATTCAATTTTAGCAGTAAATCAAGCTTGTGTGTGCAATTGAGTGTAATTACATGGGACATGTGACCCCACAGGCAGGGATTGTGTGAAAATTCCCTGACTGTGGGAAGCACAGGACCTGGTAAACAGAGTGGGGGCATTTAAAAAATGACAATTCCAACCATTTCCAAAGGGATTAAATCAGACAGAAGGCTAATTATGAACATGGCTATTGGCTTTATATGTAACAATAATTTGGGTATCAAGAAATGAATAGTACTTTAAAGTGATTGTAGAGACTATTTTATTTACTTATTTTTTTAATTAACCAACATGTTATACTTACCTGTTCTTTGCAACTGTTTTGCACAGAGCGATCCCAGATCTCCTCTTCTGGGGTCCTCCACCAGTGCTTTTGGCTCCTCCTCCTGCTTGCTATGGGGCACTTGTATGGGCTTAGTTACAAACTGGGCCATGTACGTCTATAGACACGCACAGTGCGGGTTGGCCATCTCCTACTCACAAGCTTTGATTAACAGCAGAAGGAGCCAATGGCTCCCGCTGCTGCCGAGTGTCCTGTGAGAGGAGACAGAGCAGAAAAGAGTGCTGGATCAAGATGGGGCTCAGGTAAGTGCTTAAGGGGGGGGGGGGAGACGCTTTTAAAACAGTTTTTCACCTTACTGGAGAATGCATTAAGGTAAGGAAAAAAAACTTTTACCTTTACAACCATTTTACTCCACTCTTTTACTTCAGTAACCAATGCTAGCACTCCAGCTGTCAGTCTGATCTGAAATGTCAGCTGGTGGGCAGGGGATGACAGAAATCAATATATACAATTTTGTTTCGTAAATACCTAGAACATATTGACTTTCATCAGTTGTGTATACACACAAAGTCAGGTTTTCATATTTGTCTGCAGGTATTTTTAGGCCTTCTTATTTAATACACGGAACAGGTCTCCATGAAAGTGTAAAACTGATCAGCTTTACTCTTATAAAGTGTAGAAACTTGGGTCTGAACAGGCTATAACTGAGTTGGGACACATCACACAAATACTAATTAATTCCTCCATATAAGAACATGGATTTGTAGGCAGCATGTTGGTACAATGGTCGGTATTGTTCCCATGTATCACAGGGGCCCTAGTGACTGCATGTTGGTAGTAAGGACACAGAACTGCAAATGTAAGCACTGAAGCAGAGAATAATGAGAGTCTATAAGCTCTTTGTACAGGGCTATGGAATATATAAATGCCATATAAATAATAATCATGCTTTTGGTCTTATGTAGAGGGTTTGTTCATTGAGATGTACATAAAGACCTGATACAATCTCTTCCACCAGTGGGTGGTACATGGTGGCACTGAACAAAGCCTGTAGAAGAGAACATGTCTCATCCAGAACACACACAGCTTACATTCCTGGTTAAACATAGGCATCAGTATGTGTTTCACTCATCTTTTTTAGAAATTTTGTCTGCTGTACACAGTCAACCAGATCCATGTTCCAACCACCTGCTTCCTTGATTTTATTATACCCTCAAAATCTAGCTATGCACTCCTACTCTTCTCTCTGCCACGTTATCCCTGAAATCCATCTCTATGATTATGACCCATTCACTTAGCATTGGTCTCATTATGACAAGAATGGGAAGGAGCAAAAGTCTTACTTGTGATAGATAGCAGCTCCTGTTAGTACCATGGAGTAGTCATTAGTCCACTTGGAAGTGTAACCCCATCGCTCCTTAGTGCTGTCCCAGAAATGACTGCGAGCAGGATATCCCACAATCCTTTCTGGAAAGCTCTGCCAAACTGTAAAGGCAAAATCCACCTGCAAAGGAAGAAAACAAAAAAAAAAGTTAAATATTGCTTCATCCATGAGCAATAAAATCCATAACCACATCCCTGAAAGGTCCCTATTTAGGCAGGATACTGCTGTCTCCTAGTGCTCCTGGGCCTGCCAGATATTAGACTAGTTGGTTCAAATATGAGCAGGGTTCCACAGATAGGTGAGGGTTAATTTGGGCATACAAGTGCGATCCAACCACCTCATAATGCCTTCTACCTCAGTTCCTGCCATAAACTAAAATGTTTGGCTGGTAAGATTGTTCTTGTTCATGCCATAGAGGAAGGAGAAAAAGGGGTGGCATGACAGGCAACAGGCGTCCTGCTTTTGTCTCATCTCTGGGGCATTAGCTATAAGAAAAATTTGAGAAGGTTAAATGATAATGTGAGGCTTCCTTATTTTACAGTGTTTTACATCTCTAGCCAGGTTCTTGAATATTCAACATCTGCCTTGACACATTGGATGCCACCACTGTGTTTGGATTGAGTTACGTAGGTATAAAGTAGGTTTGTTCTCAATACGAATTTGAACCAAGGTTTCTTCCTACTATCCAAAATTACTAGTTGGTTATTTGGTTTATACTAGTGCTTGTCAACATGACAGGTAAAGGGGGCCTTAAATGCATCCCCACCCATCACCAAAGAACTGCACATAATGTTCAACATATGTAATGCTTGAGAGAACTGTCAAACTGCAGACCTAATGGAAGAAATGAAGGTCAAAAGGTGTGGACATGATATGTTTTGGCTGGTGATATGGTTCAGAAGACAATATGAAACTGGGAACATGTTACACAAGGCTAGTAGATATCAATACTATCACCCTAATCAATGTTCCAATTACAGACTGCTGAGGTCCAAAGGCCGCACTTCATTTACCAAAGGGCTGCATACGGCCCTTAGGATGCAGGTTGGGCACCTGGGGTTTATACCCAAATTATCCTTAGACAGTAAATGGATGTGCTAGGAACATTTGACATGACACTCCACTGGGGCAGGGACATATAGGTCTCTGGAAAATGTTAGAAAATGTTGGTGTTCCGAAAATAGATCGACAACAGTTAAAATGACAAGCAATCCACACCAGCCAATGTTCCCAGCAAGGGGTTAGTATGTTTTTTTTGGGACTTCAGTTCATTAACCTTTAAAGAAAGCTCTGAGGACTAAATAAGAACACCCAGATTCTTGTATGACACCTTCACTTTCTTCACCTTGGGCGCATTATAGAATTGCCAACCCTACTACTATGATTATGATCCCTCCCACAACTCACTATTGGCCTATAATGTGATAGGCAGCTTCACTAACCAACAGTAAGACACAGGAGTGAGCAGGAGCCTACGGCCTTAGTATCCTAATTGGGATTTGCATACCAGTGCTGCAGGTGCCAGAAACCCTAGGGTGCCATGGAAGGAAATGAGGGTAACCTGTAAGTACCCACTCTGCTTACTATT